>NC_136906.1:82064510-82100226 GCF_949606895.1 Notothenia rossii | reverse complement strand
GACCCTAACCCTTACCCGTGGGGGAAGCCAGCGCAGGGCGACTCTCAGAGAGTTTTTTGCAATCTTTGCAAGAGTAATTTTTCAATTTCACATGGCGGAGAATACGACGTCAAAAGACACAGAGAATGCGATTCTCACAAGAAACGTGTCGCTCAAAAAGAGATATCCCACTCTATGGAGACATTCCTGCTCAAACCAAAACATGATGGCCACTCAGACAAGGTAGCAGCAGCAGAAACAACCAGAGTTACCATAGTAACTGTGGTCACAAGCTAGCGCCGACCATTTTTCCAGACTCTGAGATAGTAAAGAAAATGTCATGTAGTCGTACAAAAGCAGCGTCCATAATAACAGATGTGCTTAGCCCTGCCTCTGGAGAGTTGTTTGACCTTCCTTTTTGATAAAGCTTATAGTTAGGGCTGATTAGATTCAGCCCCTAGTTTTGCTGATAGGCTTAGTTTGTCGGGGGACATCTTACTTCTTCCTTCTCTCTGTCTATACCTGTGTACTCTGTGAGGGTCTAAGGACAGAGGGTCTAAGGACAGAGGGTCTAAGGACAGAGGGTCTAAGGACAGAGGGTTTGAGGACAGAGGGTCTAAGGACAGAGGGTCTAAGGACAGAGGGTGTCGTATTGTCATACTGATATTCTGTACAAACTGTGAAGTCCACTGAGACGAATGTAACATTTGTGATATTGGGCTGTATAAATAAACATTGATTGATTGATTGATTGATTGATTGATTGCTTGATTGATTGATTGATTATGTTTTTGTTCCCTCCTGGCCCGTTTTGATTTGTACTTATGGTTTTATTTGATCTATTAATTTATGTTGTACCTACTTTTACAGGTAATACACTAGTTGAATTAGGAAGATGCATTTCTAAACACTTGAAGTGAATAAAGCCTGCTGCCTTGGTTAGCCTTAGTTTACTTTTCTTTATCAAGATACTAAATAGTTACTGCATTCTGACTTCACTTTCTGTCATTGGTTATTGGATGCTGTTGAATAAACCAAATGAAAGACAATAGATATAGATTATTTATTTCCCGGGGGGGGGGGGGGGTGTCCCATATTGTCCCACACAAACATACTCCTTGTCCCACATTTGGTTTGTTGGGACCTAGCCACCCTAGGAGGTGAGGAGAAAAGAAAGTGGAGAAATTCAATAAAGGAAGAGAAAAAGGAGGAGAATAGAGGTAAATGGAGATTTAGAAAGAAAACATCCAGCAACCAGTCCCAGCTGTGTGCGTCACTCTTTAGTGTCCCCTGGTCTCCAGCTGTGTGCTTCACTCTTTAGTGTCCCCTGGTCTCCCAGCTGTGTGCGTCACTCTTTAGTGTCCCCTGGTCTCCAGCTGTGTGCGTCACTCTTTAGTGTCCCCTGGTCTCCAGCTGTGTGCGTCACTCTTTAGTGTCCCCTGGTCTCCAGCTGTGTGCGTCACTCTTTAATGTCCCCTGGTCTCCCAGCTGTGTGTGTCACTCTTTATTGTCCCCTGGTCTCCAGCTGTGTGCGTCACTCTTTAGTGTCCCCAAGTCTCCCAGCTGTGTGCGTCACTCTTTAGTGTCCCCTGGTCTCCAGCTGTGTGCGTCACTCTTTAGTGTCCCCTGGTCTCCCAGCTGTGTGCGTCACTCTTTAGTGTCTCCTGTACTCCCAGCTGTGTGCGTCACTCTTTAGTGTCCCCTGGTCTCCAGCTGTGTGCGTCACTCTTTAGTGTCCCCTGGTCTCCTAGCTGTGTGCGTCACTCTTTAGTGTCCCCTGGTCTCCCAGCTGTGTGTGTCACTCTTTAGTGTCCCCTGGTCTCCCAGCTGTGTGTGTCACTATTTAGTGTCCCCTGGTCTCCCAGCTGTGTGCGTCACTCTTTAGTGTCCCCTGGTCTCCCAGCTGTGTGCGTCACTCTTTAGTGTCCCCTGGTCTCCCAGCTGTGTGTGTCACTCTTTAGTGTCCCCTGGTCTCCCAGCTGTGTGCGTCACTCTTTAGTGTCCCCTGGTCTCCGTTGTGTTTTGAGCTTCTTGCAGCGTTTGGTTTCTGCTATATAAGAGACAAGAAGGAAGAAAAGACGAAAATAAGTTCGAGCAGTGTGACAGGAAAGAGTGACAGCAGGAGATGAAACTGAAACCCAGCAGATCTGTTTCTGAAGCAGAAGGAAGCGTCTCACTGGGGACTTTAAACACTTCTCACAGCCTTTAGCCCCCCCTCACTCCTGGGAAGCTTTTATTTGGGAACCCGATCACAGAGGACTCAGATGGAGACGGAAGGCTTCACTGAGAGGCTGACGGATTAGTACCAGCTTCCTTTAAATCCCTGGCCTCAGATCAGCTGGGTTTCACCCTCTTGATGTCCATTAAAGGTCTCCTATTGTGCTATTTGTAGGCATATATTATGGGTCTCAGATATTTAACAATATATAAAAAACACGCCTATGATGTGTTTTGCTCAAAATACAGATCATTCATTTTAGACGTCCCTCATATCAACACGTTCTCACTCCCAACCCGTCGGTCAGGGCCCCTCCCCGTCACACTATTACGAACAGGGTACCCCTTGAGAGTCAGTTTTCAACGGGCAGGGAGTCCCCTAATTAGCTGTATCCACCATTGAGGTCTGGACCTCGGTAATGTTTTTCGAGCTGTGTATACAAAACTTGTGAAATAATTGCACTAAACGGGGTTCTTTGTAGTACTTCCATTTGCTGCCGATGGGGGCGCTGCATAACTACGTAGCCTCGATTAAAGCAAACAGAAGAAGACGAGATGTATCTAGATATCTGAGTCCAGCGGCTGCTTGTGTTTCTGTTCATCAGGACATCAGGACCAGCAGATCCTGTGTGAACGCTCTACGTTAGTCAGTGGACGTCCGACAACATCCACACCAGTGGCGGCTCTAGAACATTTTATATGGGGTGGCAAAGGGGGGGCAAGAGGTCATGCCAGGGTGGCATGGGAGGGCGGACAGTGCGTGGTATTTTATTCTGTATAACCTATTTATTGTTAATTCATGCCCTAACACAAGTGTTCTTAATGTACAAGAGAAACAAGGTGTTCAGACAAACGATCGGGTGCCCTTTGAGTCCCCCAAGCTTACTTCAATCATTTTAAATGAAAGGAAATTACAATATGTATTTTAAAGCAATGAATTAATGGAACAGGTAGTTTTACATTACAATGTAAAACTAAATATATATATATATATAAATATATATATATATATATTTATTTATTGTTTTAAAAAAATTGGTTGTCTTAGTATTAGACAGACATATTTGCATATCCTCACTAAGCATTATTACATATTAATTTAATATTAAACAAATCAAAATGGCCAATTATCCCATGTATATATATAAATGTTGCTGCTAATATAATCATATGCTTGTCAACTTTAACTGATAAAAAAGAAATTCTGAAAAAATACTTGAATTATCTATGAAATTGCAATATTGACACACGTCCCTCAGTTTGTTCAACCCCGTCACGCCATACCATTTACCCTCCTATTAAAATAATGGATCAGTCCATGTGTGATCTGCATTGAGGGAATGACATCACAGAAGCCTTTTGAAGGAAAGATGGCAAGGAAAGGCAAGTGTCAGTTTCTTCTCTTACCTATACTTCAGTTTTTGTATTTTCAGATTAAGATGGACAAGCTCAACATTTCAACTCTGTTATATTAATTAATAAGAGTAAATAATTGTTTATTACAAAATAAACAATATTTTTGCGAAATATTACAATTTTGTAATGTCCTTGACTTCCATGTGGTGCCATATCTTAGCTAAACAAGGTCTCATGGCTACTTTTTATCAAAGACTTCAACCCTGTTACATTTTTTCAAAGAAATACCTAGTAATTATTTATATGTTGTGCCCGAGGTGGGAACATGTAAGTAGTCCACTACCAGACGTTGTGACCAAACATTTTGGTTTCATTTTTCAAAGATGTGAAGACCTAAAAGTAACCCGATTCAGAGAATACTCAGAATTCTGCTTACTGTAAGTACAGTAAAAGTGCTTAGTTATAATTAAGTACACAAATGGCGTCATCCATCTCTTCAGAGAGCTTAAGGTGAGCTGTGCAGCAACACCTTTCAATCAATCATTTGTCAATACTAAGAGCTGCTAGATTGAGCTGCTGTGATGGAATGTGTACGGAGAATAAGAACATACCATGTGGTCCAGCTGGAGTCTCCTCTGCCTCCTGATCCCTGCCTCTGGCCCTCTCTCTGACACTTCATCTTCCTCACATACATTTCTTCTTCTTCACTAATGTCTTCATCTCCTCCTCCTCTTCCTCCTGCTCTGACATTCCTGGTCTCTCCTCATCCTCCTCTTCCTCCTGCTCTGACCCTCCTGGTCTCTTCAGTGAACTCTCTTTTCCTTTTCCTCTTTCTGTTCGTCCTGATCACTTCTCAGATATGTCTTTTTGTAGTTGTTGAATCACTCCAGCTACTCTGGCCTGCAGGAGTCTACTTGTGAAAAGCTATGGTACAAATGCTTGTATAACTTTACACGTTAGGGCCATGTAGCTAATAAGTATACAGCATATCATAAATATAACATCAGAAAGTATTTTTCAAACGCACAGGCAGCTGTGTTCAGATCCAGTTTGACGGTAAAGGATGTATGGTGTCATTTAGCTGGCCTCATTGCTGTGATGTGTAATGTACGTGGATTTAATAGTACTGCATAGTTTAGCAAAGTGATCGACCTCCCAGCTAGCGCTGCCTGCGTAGTATTTTGTAACGTAACGCCCCAAACAGCGACCGTCTGTTAAACGCTATCGATTCAAACGGCAGCGTTTTATTAATATTTAGTTTGAAGCTCTCGTCCTTAGTAAAAACAAAACTAGTGGAAGGGGAAATGCTCCCAGGGGAATCTGAACCACCCAAGGTGCTGGGACAGCTCGTTCCCTCTCTGCAGCTGTGTGAGCCGCGGTCTGTGTGAACGCCGCTCCGCAGTTTAATGCAGGGCCGTAGCTGCCTTTTTAACGGGCCTAAGCTGCCCCCCCTTGCCCCCCCGTAGATCCGCCCCTGATGCACACTAACTTATATTGCAGCTATAGGCTATACTTTGGTTTAAATTGCGTGAATAAACTAGCTAGAGAGCTAAAGTTAATTACATTCATCCAATGTCAGAAGGATTACCTTTTAAAGGCGTTTTCGTATTTCCCATAATAAGAAGTTGCCAGTATTAAACTGTGTAGATCCCTGGAGGTTTAGGGGATAGGAAACACTCAAATTTAAAACATATAATTAATAAATGGGTGATAATTGTTTCTGCCAAAAGAGGTGTCAACCAGCTGGGGCAACAAGAAAATCGGCGAAATCGAGTGTGACTATTAAAAAATAAATAATTATTATATTAATATTGACAATAACAACCGACCGTTGGGGAGCGTTCTCATGGCGTCTATTATCAATGCTATGGGAGGTCTATGAAGGTCTATGGGACGCCCTGCCCGTTGAAAACTGACTCTCAAGGGGTACCCTGTGCGTAATAGAGTGACGGGGAGGGGCCCTGACCATCCGTCAACATGTGACGGGTTGGAAGTGAGAACGTGTTGCTCATATCCCTCTATTCCAGCCCTTTTAGAGAAACGCTGATTCTGTAGCTATAAGACAAATCTGTATTCTAGCAGCAGAAACTCAGCTAAATGCTGCCGTGATGAAACTCCACATCATGTTCCAAACCACATCAAGGATTCTCTCTGAAACAGGATGGAGCTCAAACTCTCTCTCTCTCTCAGGTTTACCACAAGGTGACTTCCTTTTGATTTCCTGCTTCTTCACACACACTCTCTCCAGCACAGGTTAGCTCTGAGTGTTAGCATGCTAATGTAAACACAGACCATGTTACTCCAGAACACGTCTCATTGTTTCTGACAGCAACGTTTCTGATTGGCCCGTGGGTGTAAAGCCCGCCCACATTTGAGTAATGTGGTCATGACGCAGCAAATCTGGATCGGCTCCGTTGTTCCCCCGTCTTTAGAGATGTAGGTACGGAGGACAAGAGAGAGGGGTTTATTTCCTGACACTTTGAGAGTCTCCTGACACACCGGGGACACACCGGGGACACACGGGGACACGCCAGGGACACACCGGGGACACACCAGGGGACACACCAGGGGACACCGGGGACACACCGGGGGGACACACCGGGGGGGGACCGAGGACACATGGTGATGTAGAGAAGACATCAAAAAGTGCATTTTGCATGATAGGGGACCTTTAAACAAATAACAGTATTTACAATACAGCAGGATGTAATATTAATATTGTGCAGGAGTTTCTGTACATGACATGGAAGACTTCCTTTAACATTGCAGATACACCACGGGGAGATGCATGTAAACACAGGAGGAAGTGCATCAGCTGGAGACAAGTGTTATTACAGGAGACTCTTCACATAAAAAGCCAACATCTCCCGATCTGTCCTGCCAGGATATACCTTTTTTATTCAGGTAAGATCTCAGATCGTTAATTTACCTCAGCTGTAGAGAGATAAAACACAACACTACATATTCAAACGTATATTTAATCACAGTTTAGTAAGATGTATACTTGCTATTAATAAAAAATACCTCCTTGATTACCATCACCAGGTGTGTGTGTGTGTGTGTGTGTGTGTGTGTGTGTGTGTGTGTGTGTGTGTGTGTGTGTGTGTATATATTTGTGTGCGTTGTATTCTCATGTGAGAGAGACAGAGTCACAAACACATGACTATTTATGTTTGCTTTCTCACACACACACACACACACACACACACACACACACACACACACACACACACACACACACACACACACACACACACACACACACACACACACACACACACACACACACACACACACACACACACACACACACACACGGCTCACTGCTGCCATCATCTGTTCACCAACAGAACAAACTTCCTACCAACACTAAACTGAACCTTGGCTGTAACCAAACATTATGAGGATTATTGATTATTGTTCTATTCATATATTCATTGTTTTTTTTAAGGTCATTCAGAAAACGTGTGTTCATAAGCTCACAATGTATTCCTCAAATCCCTTGTGTCGTCCATAATTTTAAAGGTATCATGGAGGAGTACACTAACCAGCAAATATTCACATAAATACATCTTTAAACATTGACTTTGAGAGAACAGAAACACACCTCAAAAACATCAGTTATAGCCACTTGTCCCACAACAACTTGAATAGCCGTGAAAAAGTGTACTGTTGCTATGTAACTAGCTATGAAGGAAATAGGTTTCTACAACCCAACAATCAGACAGCATTTAACAAAACAACTCATTCAATGAAACTAGAAGGACCCTCAGAGAGCGCAGACCCCCCCCAAGACTGCATCCGGGTGATTGGGATCCACTCTCAAAGCCCATCGTTTCTTCCCTAATCCATTACACCAAGTTTCCTGAAATACAGGTCAGTGTTGTTACCGTGATCATCTGACGATCACAACAGTAAATAAATCATCACGGTATGTTTGGTGGTTACGGATTGAAGCAGAATAAATGACTCAACAACTCAAGACGTTCATCTGATCAGCAGCGTTCCTGTTCCTCAGCTGAGTGTGATTAGCAACAAATTAGCATATTGATTACCTTCAAAATTGGGACACCCTAAAACCTGTCACAGTTATTTCATTCTGGGAATCTCATCAGCCACGTTTGATCCATGGAAATCCCTCTGACGGCTCTTTTTCCCAAAATGTTTTCTGTGTTCAGGGAATTAAAAACAGATCACTGAACAACATGTAAACTTTCTTCCACAATATTACGTTCAGGTTATTTTCCAAGCCTGAACCGATAGTGTCCTTTTGTTAATTCCACTTCAGGAAAAGCTAATAATCCTCTCAGGACCATACATGTCTGCACAACATATCAGAACCCTCCTCAAATAATGTGTGTGACTTCTCAGTCTTCAGGCTCCCCTCATCATATCTGTATTTCCATCAAACTAAGTGGTATCACATCTCGTGAGTCAGACCTGAACTCACTGCATCTGATCCGAGGACACCGTCACACCCTCATAACTCCTGAGATTAAAAACACTTCAGAGTCACGTGGAAACCGGTGTAACAAGTATCATAAACAGTGTGAGAGGTGATGTAGTTCTACTAACTGTCCACTAGATGGTGCTAGCTCACAGTTTAATGCTTTAACAATCTGCCCTGACATGTGATGAAGCAGCAGTGTGGATCACGTTGGTACCATGGCTGTGGTCCAATCGTAAACAAAACGTTTTAAAAAAAGAGATCCTGTGTATTTTCCTTATATTGTTTCATGCCGACTTGTAATTGTAATGAAAAACAAAAAAACGCTCTTTGGTTATCTTTTTAAAAAAGAGAAATGTTGGCTTCCAGAGAATGATGCAAAAGGTATTTGTTTCTTTCTCCTCACAAAGTAAATTATCACAATATAACACAAAGGTAACTTTTTAAACCCAGACTCAAACACATACTTTGGACAATGACACCGTCACACCCTCATAACTCCAGAGATTGAAAACACTACAGTCACATGAAAATCGGTGTAACAAGTATCAGAAATATTGTGAGAAGTGATGTAGTTCTACTAACTGTCCACTAGATGGTGCTAGCTCACAGATTAATGCATAAACCATCTGTCCTGGTCCTGACATGTGTTGAAGCAGCAGTGTGGATCACATTGTTTCCATGGCTGTGGTCCAATGCTAACAGAAAGATAAAGACTTCCTATGTATTTTCCTTATATTGTTTCATGCCAACTTGTAATTGGAATGAAAAACAAAAAACCTCTGTGGTTATGTTTAAAAAAAATAAAAATGAATGTTGGCTTCCAGAGACTGATGCAAAAGCAACCTGGTCTCACCAGAATGTGTGACTCCACCACGACTCCTTAACACCGCAGTGCGTGGTGGAGTCACGAACTTTGCTACATTTACGTGTCTGCACCACGCAAACAACGCCAATGTAAAGTGAATGAGGCTGCTTTGTCGTGGTGCACACATGCATTTCTATAACGTCCCGCAGTGAGCTTTTATTTTACAAAAAGGTTTTTAAAACCTACTTTATAGCTTGTAGTAACTCACGGGAGGCTTCTTTTATTTTATTTGTATTCATAATCATTTGTTTTTTTTCATCAGAATGTATTATGGTGCATTAGTTACACATTTTTGTTCTAAAAAACCAGTGCATTGTGTGAAATACAACTGTGATTTTTATTAAATTAGTTAGTTTTTAAGGAAGGCCAGAGCTTCAGCTCTGTCAAATAGATTGTTCCCTTTAGTTAACATTTTTTAAAAGAACATTATATTCTGATTTAATCATGTCCCCTTTATTGTATTACGGAGAGCATTGTGAGCGTCCATTCCCATTGGATAACGCAGGATTTTACACCAGGAAGTAAGTATTCCCCTTACTATCGATTGATTTGTGATATCTGCACTACTCATCGACTAAAAAACACCAGATCATCCTTGTTGATTACACAACATTGATTGGTTTGAATTGTGTACAAAGCTTTTGTATTTTTCCCCTTCGATTCGGAGAAACAAATATTTGTTCAGTTTAGGATGGCCGAAGACACTACACTACCCAGAATCCTCAGCTATTGTTCCGTTTTGCCTCAAGCTCTGTGGTTGGTTGACCTCCAACTGCATTCCATATGAAAAAAAACGTTTCGTAAAAGATAAAATCCTACTTTATTCAGCAGTGCTTGCTTTACTGTTTGAAAGTCATCACATGAATGCATTGTAATAAATGTTTCGGCTGCATTAAATATATTACACATCTGTCGTAGTTCTTTATTTTTATTTATCTACAGAGATCGGGCTCAGAATAGACCGGAAACTATTCTTTTACCGTTCAGTTTAAATTTCACAATAAAGTTAGTAGTAATATTTTGCTTTGATATTATTGTTTTTTATTAACTACTAGACCGCTGGGTCATGTTAAGACCATCTTTTCTGTGTTGCTGTGGGTTTTTTCCATCGCTTTTGTGTTACAAATATCAAAACAACAACAGAATATATCCGTCGTAAACTAAACCAGAAACAGCAGTATATTTTATTTTGTTAACACTGTAAACTTGACAGCTTTTGAACCCAAACCACCTACTGGTTAAAGCACGTTATTACACGTTTAGAGTAATGCAATGCAGGAAGATTGTGTTGCTTTTTAATGACTGTTTAAAATGCCTTTTTCTTAATGTCTTTTATTTTTGTAAAGCACTTTTGAAAGTGTTATATTTTATGAAAACATTTAAATATTAAGAGTACATACAAAATAGTGGGAAAGTAGAAGGTCAATGATATAAATATAGAATAGAAAATATCAAGAAGATACTGTAAGTGATCTCTACAATAAAATAGTTTAGTGCCTGATAGGAGGATGTGCAAAACAGACAAACTAATAAGGCTTTATTTAAACATTAAAGAATACTTTAGGTTAAGGTCTTCTTTGAAATAAGAAAAAAGCTTTGGGGGTATCTATAGACAAGTTTACGCGCCAAAACACGGGTAGCGCCATGACACTACACAAATGCACTTCATTTCCGCCGGAAGTCTTTTGCACAGCGTCTGTCGGTGTAAACCGATGTAAACAGTCAGACGGGCACTGGTGTAAACACAGCGATTTCGATGCTAACAGTGATGCTAGCTTGGGAACACGATTCTACTTCTTTGACTGGAGATGGCGTTACTCTCCCCCACCCGAATTCAGTGCAAAACTGGGAGGATAACATGACGACGTGGCCCAGCATAAAACCAAAATAAACTGCCTTATTTAGGTCATGCCCACAGGAGCCAACAGTTGTCTGTTGTTTACATAATGCACAATTTACATGATCTCTTTATGCTGTGCAATATATCATATGTGCCTGTACTGTTTGAATGAAAATAAAGTTTGATGTAATTTAATTTCATTATTGCACTATTATTGCATTTCATATGTTCCTTAGAGTGCTACAATTTCTTTTAACACTGTTCATCATTCATATTAAGCTCATACTGTACATAAATAACACTGAATTAATTAATTGTTGAGAGGAAACTAAAGAAATGGCTTCAACAAGAAAGATCACATGTTTAATCCTAACAGGTATTACAAATTAAAATATAAAAGCAGCCCACACAATTACATCACTATGAAAATATTCATATATAATATTAAAACATACAATGCATGCAGTATTTGTTGTGTTTATCTGTATTTAATGAACAACATGGCTGGGTGCTGGGTGCTGGTTTGTGGTCGTAGCACTCTCTATCTAACCACTCGTTCAGGTGCTTTCTCGAGTGATTGCAACCAACTACCGCACACGTAGTTCCCGAACCACTTTTCTTCATGTTGTAATTGTTATATCCTCTTTGTCTCTGCGATATCAGTGCTTTGTCGGCACAACGGAGCTAGCTAGCAAAACAAACCCAGTCCGCCAAAACGGAAGTGCATTGCATCGAAGGGAGGAGTTCAGGATGTAGAGCGGAAACGGCTCAATAACTTGTGTATATTAAGCCTGACAAAGTACTTAACGTCTATATTGCATGGTTTGTTTTGGAACTTGACAAACAACTTTCCAGCAATGTTAACAACTGTATGTTGAAGGACTTATTTTAATTGATATTATACATATTTATTATACTCTTATAAGATGTATGTAGATAGAATAAGACATTTGTAGAATATGTTTAATGCTGGAGGTATACACACATATCGATATATGTCTTGTTGACATATTTTAGTGTCAGAGTACTGACTGAACATACACTGAACAAAAATATAAATGCAACACTTTTCTACATACACAAAATAACCATTTCTCTCAAATATTGTTCACAAATCTGGGGTTACGTAATGTAACCCAGCTTCTATGAGTATAGGCGCAGCCCTCTAAGGCTATCGCTATTGGGTAATCCCTCCTGCACGTGTGCAGCACTGACAGATGTAATCCACGCCCACCTATGACGTGGGCCCCACCTCCGGGCTCACTTCCGTATAAATAGGAATTAGGCCCTACTATCTACTCCCACACAAACAGCTTTTCTTCAGCTATTCGCGGAGCCAGTGGGGCCCGACCCTTAAAGGGCTGCGCCTATACTCATAGAAGCTGGGTTACATTACGTAACCCCAGTTCTATATCGTATAAGGCTTCGCCCTCTAAGGCTATCGCTATTGGGTTAAGGGCGAAGCAGGATGTAGTCTACGCCCCACTGGTTCCGTCCGTTACCAGAAGCACAAAACACACCTACTCAGTTAATAACCCATGTCCATTTCGTCCTGCGTAAAATGGAGCATCACATTCCCAGGGAATATATCATTTAAAAAATGAATATTCTCCATAAGGGAACGAGGGTAGGCTTACTTATGCTACCTATCGTTTATAAGAGATAGAGACCGAGTCTCCTTTAAATAAAACGATCAAGAGAGGGGGAAAAAGGGCAGCTCTCTAAGTGCCTACCGGCCGGAGAGAGGGCCCTTTGGCATAAACGCCGGGTTCGGGCGTAATACAGCTGAGCTGCCATCTCCTTGGATCTGGAGACACGACGGAGCCACCGAGAGAGCAGACAAGTCACTCACCCTTTTAGCTGATGTCAGAGCTAAGAGCAGAGCTACTTTGACTGACAAAAACTTCAGGGGAACCTGATCTAATGGTTCAAAAGGAGCTTTACCCAGTGCGCGCAGCACTAAAGCCAAATCCCATTGAGGCGCTAAAGCGCGTGACACCGGTCTGAGTCTCTGTACTCCTCGTAGAAAACGTTTTGTCAGAGGGTGACTGAACACCGTGCTGATCTCAAAACCTACGTGGCATGTAGAAATGGCAGCAGCATATGTTTTTATCGTGCTATAAGCCAAATTCCTGTCCAGCAACAGCTGGAGGAATGACAGCACGTGAGGCAGGGGACACGTAACGGGGTCCAAGCCTTTCCCTACACACCAACGCTGGAACGCTGTCCATTTGGCTGTGTAAGACGCCCTGGTGGACGCGGCCCTAGACCCCTGAATAGTACTCACAACATCTTGAGAGAGGCCAAGCCTCTCTAAGTGTTCCCGCTCAGGGGCCATGCCCACAAACGTTGGCCTAACATTGGGTGACTGTGGATCGCTCCCTCCACCTGGGAGAGAGCATCCCCCCGCCACGGAATTTCCCACGGTCTCCCTGACAGCATCCGCTGTATGCAGGGGAACCAGGACGCTCCCGTGCGCTCCGGGGCTATTAAGACCGCTATCAGCCGCTCCTCCTGCACTCGGTCCAGGAACCGAGGGATCAGAGGGACTCGTGGGAAAGCGTACAGTAACACCTTGGGCCAAGGTCTGTGTGCGAACGCGTCCACCCCCAGAGGGGGGTGATCCTGCCTTCTCAGGGAGAACCAGAGAGCACATTGCGCGTTCCCGCGTGCAGCGAACAGATCTACCTCCGCTCTTCCGAACCTGCTCCATACCTGGGAGACCAGCTCGGGGTGGAGGCTCCAGTCCCCTTGTCGAGGACCTCCTCTGGACATGAGGTCTGCCCCTCTGTTCAGCTCGCCGGGAATATATACTGCTCTGACAGAGAGTACGTGTGTGCGCGCCCAGCACAACAGCCTCCTGGCTGTGTCCAGCAGCTGCGCTGATCGTACACCTCCCTGACGATTTATGTATGCTGCTGCTGCCTTGTTGTCCGTTCGAATCAACACATGATGATTCCACAGCAACGGGGCGAAGTGCCGGATTACTTTCCATATGGCGAGTAATTCCAGCGCGTTTATATGAAGGGACATGTGAGGCGGCCACTGTCCCCCCACTGCCTGCGACATGCATGTTCCTCCCCACCCTGAGAGCGATGCGTCTGTGAACACCGAGGTGTGTGACGTCACTCTGCCGAGGGGAACCCCCACTGACAGGACGTGGGGATTTTTCCTGTAGGTCAGATCTAAACCTACGGACAGAGGAATGTACACCATGCGTCTCTTCTGACGCACGGGGTCGATGCGCAGGCGAATAACCCACCTCTGAAGTCTCCTCATGTAAAGGAGACCCAGGGGGATCACCATGTGACCAGCTGACATCATGACCAACAGCTGCATCACGGAGAGGGCTGTCACCACCCTGCCGGGTGTGACGCGCCCGAGGAGAGCTGTCAGATCCTCCACTCTCCGCTGTGAGAGTCGTGCTCTCATGCGGGCTGAGTTGAATTCCACCCCCAGATATATGATAACCTGGGAGGGAAGAGGACAGCTCTTCTCCCAATTGATTATGAAACCCAGGCTTGACAGGTGAGATACAAGTTGTACCGTCTGTAAAGCAGCTTCCTCTCTGGAGCGGGCCAGCAATAGCAGGTCGTCCAGATAAAATAACACTCTCATCCCTCTTCTGCGTAGCGGCTCCAGCACCGTCTCTACACACTTTGAAAAAGTGCGTGGAGCCAGAGAATATCCGAACGGCAGTCGATTGAACTGGTACGCTATTCCCTGGAATGAGAAACGCAGGAATTTCCTGTGTTTTGGGATGAGGGTTATGTGGAAGTAAGCATCCTTCAGGTCTATGGAGGTGCACCAATCTCCCTGGTGAACACACTCCATTACCTGTTTGATTGTCAGCATATGAAACGGTCTTTTCATTATCACCCTGTTGAATGCTGACAGATCTAGGATGGGTCTCATCCCCCCGGTCTTTTTCGGGATAAGAAAATAACGGGAGAAAAACCCCCGATTTTCTTTCCCCTGAGGAACCCTGGAAATTGCTTTCTTTAACAGGAGTTTCCGCAGCTCTGACTGGAGCGCAAGACACTGTTCTTGGGATGACAGGAGCGTTTCCTGAATCCCCTCGAACTGCGGGGGGGGGGTAAGACAAATTGCAGAGAGTACCCTCTGCTGATCAGCCTGCTCATCCATCCGTCCATTAAACATAGCCGCCTCCACTCTGAGCACCGCTCTGAGAGCGGGCGTACCTGTTTTTGTTGTGTTGTGGTAGTCATGGTGACAAGCCATGCCAGAGCCCTTGCCGCCGTTGCCCGTGAAGCAACCCAAGGGGGGCCCCGCCCTAAAGGGCTTTGAAGGGGTCTCCACACGCTGCATCACATACCGGCTCTGAACCTGTCTCTGTTTAGGAGAAGACTCATCAACAGGACCCTGAGGCGGGTTTATGCTCCAACTCGTGGAGGTGTGTGCAGTGCTATTCACCTCGTGCGTAATAGCCGCGCTAGGCTTAATACGACTGTGTGTAGGCACAACTGGAACAGAGAAAAAACTGCGCTGCTTGTTACCCGAAAGGATAGAAGTAGCCGGTTTAAATGTCAAGCCCTGTTGTCTTTTAACCGACTGGTTAAATACCGCAGGCTTATACAGCGAGCCTTGCTGTTTTCTAACCGACAGATTAGAAACAGCTGGCTCAAACGGCGAGTCCTTCTGTCTTTTACCCGAAAAGGAAAAAACAGATGGAATATGCAACAAGTCCCGCTGCCTTTTAACCAATAGATTAATGGCAGCCGGCCTGACTAGTGTGGGGGACATGTGAGACACAGTTGCTACAGACACACTGTTGAGATTTGAATCGTTTTTATTCAAAATTCTCTCTTCCCACATAACCCCCCCAAAGAGTCATCTTCGGTTCTGTTTCCTCGGAGGTTCCCTCGGAGGAGCAGACCAGGAGCGGGGGTTCCTTTTTCCCCTCCGACTCGACGCCTGCAGATCCTGTCTCTGTGGCGGAGGAGCGGAGACCTGGGACGGAGCCCCTGCAGCTGCCGAAGGGCGATTCTGACGCCGTTGCTGTTCTCGCCGTTGCCCGCTCTGCCCTCGCTGAGACTGTTGCGGGGGCTGCGGGTGCTGTCGTTGCTGTCGCTGCTGTTGCTGAGGACGTTTGTCCTGAAGCCAGCTAGCGTGACGCCTTATGTCTTCTGCCTGCTCCGCGGCAGATTTCATAGACTCCACCATGGTGTGGAACTGTGGCCCAAACAGTCCGTCCGGACTGACTGGCGCCTCCAGCTGCTCCTTTCCTGCACCCTCCGGTATATTCCCCTGCTGTAGCCAGAGGTACCGTTGAACCTGTGTCGCCCATGTCGCAATCCGCGCCTGCGAGACTGCGACTGCTGCGCACAGGGTAAGTGCAGTACTAGCCGCCTTACCTATCTCCTCAGCCTCCACTGAGGACATGGTTTTAGACTGCTCTGACATTTCCACCATGGAATTTGACAGCAACGCTATATTGTTTGCCGCCGCCGACGCCTGGAACGCACACTGATGCATGCGGTCAGTCTGTCGGGCGACAAACCGATCTTTGGCGGCAGCCAACATGGGTTGCCGTCCGGAAACCGTGTTGGCCTGCCTAGCCCCAAAGAATGCCGTGAGGTTCGGCTCTAGAGGAGGCACGGTCGGGAAATTCACGTCCGTGAATCCCTCCACTCTCGTGAGGGGCACATATGTCCCTATCGGAGCTTTCATTGCTCCAGGGTCCCTCGCTGCCCCCTCCTGGTACTTCCTTATGGCCGGGAAGCGTGGCCAGATCGGGTCAGTCCTAACCCTGTGCACCCGGGAGAACACCCCGGACATATCATCCGGCGGTGAGCTCTCCTGAGCTAGGGGAACAGGGAGATTTCTCCAGGCGGCCGCCTTAGATATAATCTCCGGAAGTTCTAGGAGGATCCCACCGATCGATGGCAACGCCGTGGCGCCGGAGATAGGGATCACTGGGACGTACACCGGCCCTGCACCGGGCCCCATACCTGTCTCCTCCGTCCGGAGGGGAGAGATGATGGGGGAATCACCCGGTGATCCCTGAATGGAGGGGACGTAGTCGTCCGACTCGTGCCCTCCACTCGGATCCAGGAAATCAAGGGCTTTGTCCCCGGAGTACTCCTCCTGGACGTGCCAATCGTCCTCGGCGGCCGCAGCAGCGAGAGCGTCCGCTCTCTGCTGTCTGAGGGCCAGCGGGAGACGGGCACAATGCGAGCAAGACACCCCGGGATTGAGAGCAGCGTTCGCATGCTCTAATCCCAGGCAGGACTCACACTGTGAGTGCCTGTCAAAACTCATAATGTAGCCCGTTCCGCATACGAGGCAATCCCTGACACAGCCTTGACTTTCCTGTCCAGTCTCCATTTTACCGGAAAACAGAAGCTTTTTAGGAGGAATGCTTGTGTTACGGTAAGTAGCTCTTAACAGAACTGTTTTTGCCTGACAATGCTTCTGCAACGGAGTGCTGAAGAAAAGTGGGAGTAGATAGTAGGGCCTACTTCCTATTTATACGGAAGTGAGCCCGGAGGTGGGGCCCACGTCATAGGTGGGCGTGGATTAAATCTGTCAGTGCTGCACATGTGCAGGAGGGATTACCCAATAGCGATAGCCTTAGAGGGCGAAGCCTTATACGATATAGAACTGAAAAAATCTGTGATAGTGAGCACTTCTCCTTTGCCGAGATAATCCATCCCACCTAACAGGTGTGGCATATCAAGATGCTGATTAGACAGCATGATTATTGCACAGGTGTGCCTTAGGCTGGCCACAATAAAAGGCCACTCTGAAACGTGCAGTTTTGCTTTATTGAGGGGGTCTGGGGGGGTCCGAAAACCAGTCAGTATCTGGTGTGAGGGTTAGGGCTAGGGAATGCTCTGGTTTTTGGACAAAATTAACATGGGATCACTCCGGTCAATGTACGTACTTCGTCTCACTGGAATATTAATGGCCAGATTGAATACAACATCGACCCAATTTCTCCGGTCAATGACAGGAGAGTTTTGAAAGTGACAAAACACTGTTCCACACATTTAAAAACACTTAATCAATGTTTACCCAGGATCCATGCACCTTCCCTGGCTTGTAAAATGTGGTGATGCGCCCTGGAGGTATCCTACTATTTAAAACATGTATACACTCATGAACACCCTTCATAGGGTTCCCTAACACAATGCACACAGCCTGGAGCAGCGACTCGGCCGTTTTCCCCCTTTTGTCCATTTGCCTATCAGTTTGTTAACGAATTGGACAGAGCCGGCGTTTTCCCCCTAAAAGTGACTTTTAATCGTGGCTTTTGCGTTTAAATGATGGGTGCTATCATTCACAAGGCCCCCCGACACAATGCACACAGCCTGGAGCAGTGGAGCAGCGGCTCGGCCGTTTTCACCCGCTTGTCCATTTGCCTATCAGTTTGTTAACGAATTGGACAGAGCCGGCGTTTTCCCCCTAAAAGTGACTTTTAATCGTGGCCTTTGCGTTTAAATGATGGGTGCTATCATTCACAAGGCCCCCTGACACAATGCACATAGTCTGGAGCTCACTGGGGTCCTGCATGATGCTTTAATCAGGCTTGTCCATTTGCCTATCAGTTTGTTAACGAATTGGACAGAGCCGGCGTTTTCCCCCTAAAAGTGACTTTTAATCGTGGCCTTTGCGTTTAAATGATGGGTGCCATCATTAACCAGGCCCCCCGACACAATGCACACAGTCTGGAGCTCACTCACTATGCTTTAATCAGGCGTTTTAAGACTTTTCCCCACGAAAATGATTTTTAATCATTTTTTCGGGGATATATAAATCTAATTCCGGGTAATGCGGAGCACAATTGTACCTTTTCACTATTTTAATGTATTTGCATTATATATCTTTGGGCTATAAAAGTGACATATTTGGATGACTTTGTCAGTTTATGGAGCTTATCCCACAAATCCCGGAGGATCCGGGCCGAATTTGGGAGCTCATAGGCGGCCTGCAATAGGCCCCCACCCGTGGAAAGAAAAAAAAATGAAAGAAAACGGTCAATTATATGTTAAATTAATCAAAAATGAAGTTTTGAAAAATTCCAACGGAGAAGGGGCTCCGAGATGCTCAACCCTTCGGCGCTTCGGGCCGAAGCCCCGAACACTTTCCCACCCCCCCGTTGCAATTTACAACGGAGAGGGGAATCCAAACTTCCCCTTCTCCGTCCGAAAAAACCGTTCATGTTTTTCAAGCTACTGCCTGCACGAAATCGGAAACCCGGTTTTTGAGAGGACTCAGAAAAAAAACGGCTGTGTAACTTCATGGAGGAATTCATCCGCTGTATGTGCACTCTGGCTCGGATACATTTTGTTGCCCGGAGACCCCCCAGCATGGTTCTTACCAAACTTTACGTTTTTGAACTGGGCTCCGGAGGAAGGCAATGGGAGTTGCCAGGGGACTCTATCCGCTTCATGAGGCACTATTTTCGGATACATTTCAACACTTTTAGCCCTTTTTGATGGTTCTCCAAAAAATAACTGACTTTTTCAGAGTGTGGAGGAATGCAAGGGGAGTTGTCAGGGGACTCTACCCGCCTCATGAGGCACTATTTTCAGATACATTTCAACACTTTTAGCCGTTTTGTACGGTTCTCCAAAAAGTAAAGTGTTACTTTGTGAGAGTGGAGGAATGCAAGGCGAGCTTTCAGGAAACTGTAGCCGCATTAAGAGAAGCCTTTTCGGACACATTATTTTTGTACATACACCCCAACTGCATTCTGGCTTGAATACCACTTGTGGAGCAAACACACTCTGTCATGGTTGCAAACTTTGAGTTTCCCGGACACATTTGTTGACTCGGAGACCCCCCAGCATGGTTCTTAACAAACTTTAAGTTTTTTAAATGACCTCTGGAGGAATGCAAGGGGAGTTTGGTGGGACTCTACCTGCCTTATGAGGCACTATTTTGGGATACATTTTTTCATTTTCACCCATTTTCTATGGTTCTCCAAAAAGTTGACTTAGACTTTTTCTGAGTCTGGAGGAATGCAAGGGGAGTTGGCAGGGGACTCTACCCGTATTATGAGGCACTATTTTGGGATACATTTTTTCATTTTCACCCATTTTCTATGGTTCTCCAAAAAGTTGACTTAAACTTTTTCTGAGTCTGGAGGAATGCAAGGGGAGTTGGCAGGGGACTCTAACAGCATTATGAGGCACTATTTTGGGATACATTTTTTCATTTTCACCCCTTTTTTATGGATGTCACAGATCGAATGGCAAACATGACCCGCCATCGGAGGGCCTCTGCCGGCCCGGCCTCGTGCCGGTGATCTGGCGGTCGGTTCCTCCGAACTGCGGGTTCGACTCTGATGGCCGGGAGGGACGAGGGAACCGTCGGGGGGGTCTGCTGGAGGCTCCTGCTCCTTTCTTCCACAATATTACGTTCAGGTTATGTTTCAACCCTGAACCGATAGTGTCCTTTTGTTAATTGCACTTCAGGAAAAGCTAATAATCCTCTCAGTCTCCAGGCTCCCGTCATCAAATCTGTATTTCCATCAAACTAAGTTGTATCACATCTCGTGAGTCAGACCTGAACTCATTGGTGTTTTCTGGCCTCTTCAGAGATGTCCCTTGCAGCTGATATGAATAATTACTGCTTCTTGATGCAGACGTAACCTCGACTGGCTGTCACACCACACGTAGTTAGAACCTGATGTTTGCATCAATTAACAGATATAAATGTCCAGGATTAGATTCCTCACATGATATGAATCAATCTTATATACCCAATTATTTTACAAATGCTATCATTGTTTTGGTCACAAAGAAGCCCACCCAGGGGACCCTCACTTTGCACCCCTCTCTTTATCCATGTTTAGAGACGCTGCACCTGGCTGGAAGTTCAGGACCATTTTTTAATGGATACAAAAATAAACTGCAAAACTCAGGCATATCATCTATTTTGTTTTTAGGGATTCTCAACGAGGTCTTGATTCAGGACTGAAGTGAAAAAGTCTCGGTGCGCATCAAGCATAGAAATGAGTTTGGTGGTAAAAGCACAAAATAAAGGAAAAGCCATGCAGTTTGTTTATAGCGTTAAGCTCCTCCAGCGGGGATCAGCTCACGTAGTATTTTTGAGAAATGAGATGCTATATATTTCAGCCTTTACTTGCTCTTCAAATGATAACTGTGGGTTGGAGGGAATGATTTCATTATTTATGAAACTATGAAATATGTATTATTATTATTATTGATTATTATTAATAATTATTATCAAACATTTTCCTTTCTCAAAGGGTGGTCCCCGATGACATGATTTCATGGAAATTATTTCACATTGAGCAATGTAAATATTAGCTATTTGGGTATTTACAGCTGAGAGCCATTTGAAGGCCTTTTTTAGCTGCTGTAACCAAATCAGGTTGGTTCCCCGTGTGAGGCACTGTTGGGCCAATAGTCTGCATTCTTATATCAAACAGTCAACTCCATGAAGTTCAAGAACACAAAGATCACATTTTTCATATTAATGCAATCTTTTCTGCAAACCTTTATTAAATTCAGTTACAATCGGCAAATACATTAGGAGCTACATGTTGCTCGAAGTAAACTTTGTTATTTACACACTCTTGACTAAAAAGGCACAAACACTGAGCCAAATGTTAACTATAGTGAAGCCTCGATTTAAAACACCAACGTTTACACCCCAGGACAGGAAGTGGTCTCCTCCTACAGAGGACACAGAGACGCTGAGGAGTCATCAGACCAGACCCCAAACCCAGCATAGAGAGGTTCAGTGAATGTGGTTCTGAGGGTGTGGAGGTGGATCAGTCTGTCAGAGCAGACTCTGTAGAAGGAGAGAGAGCCAGCACGGTGATCCAGATACACTGCTACTCTACCAGAGGAGGAGGAGGAGGAGGAAGAGGAGGAGGAGGAGGAGGAAGAGGAGGAGGAGGAGGAGGAGATTTGTGTTTTTTTGTTATTGTGACAGACAGAGTAACGACCACGAGAGCAGATCAGACTCCAGGACTGATCATTCCCTCCAAACTCACAGTCCTTACTGTCTCCTCTCCTCCTGATTCCTCTGTAAGTCACTGATATATGAACCCTTCCTCTCCACTCGACCTCCCAGTAACAGCGACCAGTCAGAGCTTCTCTACACATCAGCTGATGACAGTACTCAAACCTCTCTGGATGATCAGGATATGGCTGCTCATCTCTCACACGTGTCACCTTCCTGTTGTCCTCAGACAGTTTGAGTTCTCTGTGTACTGTGTTTGAGTCCAGGGTGAGTTCACAGGGATCTGATGAGAGACACAGACAGCAGTTTATCATCAGACTCACCTGAAGGCTTTACTCTCTGTTAGTGGTCCTTTCTCTAAAGCTTCAAGATCAGTCATGTTCTAATGGCGTGTGGCGCAGTGGACTAGTGCGTTGGTGTTGGGATCAGGGGGTCACAGGTTCAAACCCCACTGCAGTCAGCATGTCGTTGTGTCCCTGAGACACTTCACCCCAAAGTGCTCCTGTGGGGATTGCCCACAGTGTTGAGTATGGAAGTCGCTTTGGATAAAAGCGTCTAACAAGTAACATGTAATGTGATGTAATGAATAAATACCACCTCCATCATCTGTCTCTAGAGAGAAGCTGACTGATCCACACTTACACTTCGTCACACCTGGTTTCAACCTCTGCTCTCCACCATGGTCCAGCCTGGAGGGAGAAACACAGTCAGGATGATTTTCTATCCAACAGGAGTCCTAGCTGCTGTTCAGCCTGAAGCAGAGCTCAGTCTGTAGAAGAAGACCTTTAGTTTTAACTTTTGCAAAAACACGTTTACGTATTTAACAAATATACATCTACTTCAATTAAAGTACTTCATTATACAAACAATGTATTCATTTAAAATAATAAATAAAAACAATATAATAAAAAGTGCAATTCCTCGTTAACAACTGAACATACAATGTCTTTATAGCACCAAGGTCGATTGTCACTGCCACCGTCAGGTACACAACCCCCCTCAGCAGCGTAGACTGAACCTGCTCAGAGTCGGATCTCCTAACCCTGAATGGTTGTTTCCATGTAATACAATTTGAAGGGATCTGTTGAGATCATAGTCTCAAGTGAATACTAAAAACGAAAGTTAAATATAAATCAAATATGATCAATCATATTCTTGTATAAACCCATAATGAGAATGCTTCTTGATGGTTTTTGAATATGTATGTATGCTTACAATTTTAGTTGTTGCTGTTTTGATAACTTTAAGTTTTAAAAAGAGTATGTTGAATACTTAAAACGAGAGTTAGTTATAATCAAATATAATCAATTATATTCTTGTATAACCCACAATGAAAATGCTTCCTATTTTAGGTTTTTCTATATTTACAGTATAAACAAAAGTTTAGTGGTTTGTTAAATTGAGTGTAAGGCCTGTAATGGTTTATGAGTGTCGCTGATAAGGGAGTAGGCCGTTTCTTCCCTCTCCTCTCACAGCAGTACACAGGGAGGGGGGCTCCTGACTTAAGGAGAAACACACTGAGGCCCCAAAAAGGTGGTTATGTCATAGCCAATAGAATATGTCTGGTCATGTCCTTTTTACACAAACATGGGAAGGTGTGTCTCATGCCATAGCCAATAGAATCTGTCTGGTCATGTCCTTTTTTACACAAACATGGGAAGGTGTGTCTCATGCCATAGCCAATAGAATCTGTCTGGTCATGTCCAGTCCTGTACATCAAAGACAATGGCGGAGAGGGAGCAAGCAAGAGAGAGAGAGAGAGAGAGAGAGAGAGCGAGAGAGAGAGAGAGAGAGAGAGAGAGAGAGAGAGAGAGAGAGAGAGAGAGAGAGAGAGGGGGGGGGTTCCCCTGGTATACTCTCTCCCGGTAAAAGCTCTGTCCCTCAGAGCTGGGTTAATAGCTCTCGGTAAGGTTCTCTCAAACTTGGTAAATATCTCTTGATTGAAAGCTGAGTGAATTTTCTTTGTAAATGAGTGGAATGAATTGATGTTTGTTGAAAGTTAGTACCCTGCGACCTGTGAGGAAAGGCCCTCCGAATTCATGCGGGACAGGTTGAAGTATATGAATGTCGAAATGAGAAAATGAACTGTTTTGGTGAATGAAAAGTTGAATGTGCTTTTTATTAACACCGGTCTTTTATGAGGAAATGCCTCTAAATTCTATCGGGAGATTTTTAAATGTCAACTGAATCGGGCAGTTGAAGTTACAAATGATGGTAATAAATGTAAAACTGTGAATTAGGGTTTCATATTAGAACATGATCACAGCATTATAGGTTCAGTATGATTATAATGTTGTAAAGAGAGAAGGTAAAAACCCTGTATTAGTTTGGACCTATTTGTCTTCAAATAAACTGATCCCACCTTTTGGACTGGGACAACTTAAAAGACATCTGCGCTCTCCTCTCCTGCTTCAAAGGTAAGATGGCACCCTGCCACACTCACTCTTAGGTAGGGCCACACCTCATTACTGATATCAAAATCCTTCGGGATCGCTTAAAGAGATTTAGCGGGTTGTCTGAATTGAAACAGCAATTCATTGAACCTGGTTCTTCAGGAGTTAGTAGAGGTGAGATCTTGCTGACGTTGGTGGATCTGAGCCAAGCAGTAAACTGACACAGACTCAATAACTTCTGTTAGGTCAATTAGTAGGTCAGAGTCATTTCCCGGAATAAATTATCAGCCCTCAGCGACTCTTACAGATGAATTTGTTTCCTAAATCAGGCTAACTCCCTCAAAGATATGAGGAACCTGCAGTCAGTGTGTCCATACCTGAGAGTCTCCAGTCTCCAGAGAGGATCCTCCAGTCCAGCAGACAGAAGCTGCTCTCCTGAGGCTCCTGGATGATTGTAGCTCAGGTCCAGCTCTCTCAGATGGGAGGGGTTGGAGCTCAGAGCTGAAGCCAGAGAAACACAGCCTTCCTCTGAGACCAGACAGCCTGACAGACTGGAACCAGGGAATACAGTAAACTCAGTGTTCTTCAAAGTCACGTCAGCGGGAAAATCATAAGCGGGTTGACCATCATCATTAGCATGAACCAAAGCTGTATACAAATAATCAAAAGTTAAATTGCTTGAAAATAAAAAGCTGAACTCTGACCTGAGAGTCTCCAGTTCACAGTGTGGACTCTTCAGTCCAGCTGACAGCAGCTTCACTCCTGAATCCTGCAGGTTGTTGTTACTCAGGTCCAGCTCTCTCAGACTAGAGGACTGGGAGCTGAGGACTGAGGACAGAGCTGCACAGCTTCTCTCTGACAGCTTACAGCCACTCAGCCTGGGGAAAGATCAGCAGTGAACACAAAGAGTTATATTATCATGTCTCAACCTGTTCCTAGTTAAAGTAGTTTTATCTCCACTCACAGAGCTTTCCTGGAGGCTTTGACCACTGGCAGCAGCCTCAGAAGAGCCTCCTCTGAAGCAGAGTATCTCTTCAGGTCAAACACGTCCAGATCTTCTTTTGATGACAGTAAGATGAAGACCAGAGCTGACCACAGAGCAGGAGGCAGATTATTTGTGGAGAGACTTCCTGAACTCAGGTACCATTGGATCTGCTTTTCTAGAGAACGATCATTCAGTTCATTCAGACAGTGGAACAGGTTGATGCTTCTCTCTGCGGACAGACCCTCATCCATCTTCTTCTTGATGTACTGCACTGTTTCCTGTTTGGACAAACTTCCTGTCTGTGGTGGCAGCAAACCTCGTAGGAGTTTCTGATTGGTCTGCAGTGAAAGACCCAGGAGGAAGCGGAGGAACAAGTCCAGGTGTCCGTTTGGACTCTGTAAGGCCTGGTCCACAGCACTCTGGTAGAGATGTGTTAGTTCAGTTTTGGGTCTGAAGACTTTAGGCAGCCTGGAGGTTGTTGGTTTTTCTGACAGCAGGTTGACTCCAGAGGTGATGAAGGTCAGATGGACATGAAGAGCAGCCAGAAGCTCCTGAACGCTCAGATGGACGAAGCAGAACAACTTGTCCCTCTGGTACAGTCCTCTCTCCTCTCTAAAGACCTGTGTGAACACTCCTGAGTACACTGAGGCTGCTCTGATATCGATGCCACACTCTGTCAGGTCGGACTCATAGAAGATCAGGTTGCCTTTCTGCAGCTGCTCAAAAGCCAGTTTCCCCAGAGACTCCATCATCTTCCTGCTCTCTGGACTCCAGTGTGGATCTCTCTGAGTTCCTCCATCATACTTGATGTTCTTCACTTTGGACTGAACCACCAGGAAGTGGATGTACATCTCAGTCAGGGTCTTGGGCAGCTCTCCTCTCCCTCTGGTTTTCAACATGTTCTCCAGAACTGAAGCAGAGATCCAGCAGAAGACTGGGATGTGGCACATGATGTGGAGGCTTCGTGAGTTCTTGATGTGGGAGATGATGGCGCGGGCCAGCTCCTGATCTCTGAATCTCTTCCTGAAGTACTCCTCCTTCTGTGGGTCAGTGAACCCTCGGACCTCTGTCACCATGTCCACACACTCAGGAGGGATCTGATTGGCTGCTGCAGGTCGTGTGGTTATCCAGAGGCGAGCAGAGGGAAGCAGCTTCCCCCTGATGAGGTTTGTCAGCAGCACATCCACTGAGGTGGACTCTGTGACATCAGTCAGGATCTCAGTGTTGAGGAAGTCCAGACGAAGTCGACTCTCATCCAGACCGTCAAAGATGAACACAACCGGGAACTGATCAAACCTGCAGATTCCTGCGTCTCTGGTTTGAGAGAAGAAGTGATGAACAAGTTCCACCAAGCTGTACTTGTTCTCTCTCACCACATTCAGCTCTCTGAAGGTGAATGGAAATATGAACTGGATGTCCTGGTTGGCTTTGCCTTCAGCCCAGTCCAGAGTGAACTTCTGTGTTAAGACTGTTTTCCCAATGCCAGCCACGCCCTTTGTCATCACTGCTCTGATTGGTGCATCTCTTCCAGGTGAGGCTTTAAAGAGGTCTTCTTGTCTGATGGTTGTTTCTGGTCTGTCTGGTTTCCTGGATGCTGTTTCAATCTGTCTGACCTCATGTTCATCATTGACCTCTGCAGACCCCCCCTCTGTGATGTAGAGCTCTGTGTAGATCTGGTTCAGAAGGGTTGGGTTTCCTGCTTTAGCAATGCCCTCAAACACACACTGGAACCTCTCCTTCAGGGTGGACTTGAGTTCACGCTGACACACTGCAGCAAAGGTTCCTGGAAAGAGTAAATCATAGATTAAATTAAAGAGAGGATGTTTTCAGAATTTCATGTTTAATGTGTTAAACCCTCTTACTGCTCTGCAGCCGGTCAGCCAGCTCCTCCTGCTTCATGCTCCTCAGGAAGTGCAGAGAGATGTTCAGAAATGCCTCTCTGCTGCTCCTCCTCTGCTCTTCATCCTCACTGTCCAACACCTCCTCATCCTCCCTCTGACTCTCTAAGCCTTCTGGGTAATCTGAACTCAGGACTCTCTGGATCTTCTTCAGCTCGTCCTCCACAAATCTGACGATGTTTCCCTGGAGCAGCTGGAACAGAATAGGTTGTAGAGTTGAACTGGTAGAAGTCAACATCAGATCATGTGTGAGACAGAAAGCCTGACTGTCTGCAGACTGCAGCCTGGACTCTGGATCACAATGCTGCTCCACTACTGAGTGTGGCTGCTGGAGTCAGCAGGAGCAGCTCTGCTTCTACATTTACACACCATGAATATGGAGTCAGTTTGATGCTGCTCCGCAGACTGACCACTGGGGACCTTTGAGCTCTGCTGAGGAACTCTGTGACACACACACACACACACACACACACACACACACACACACACACACACACACACACACACACACACTTTTATAAGGTATAAACACACAATTAATGTTTAATACCCATGTTTTGCTTTTCATGGAAACACAGCTGGGTGCAGGAGAGTCTGATCTTTACATAAAGAGCTTTTACTATAAAAAAAATGAATTAATTTTTTTAAAAGGAACATTTTCCTATTTTCTAACCCAGGAAAATGTTGATTTAGGTTGACCGCCAATGGTTTCATCATTTGTGCAGACACATGAAGGGAGGCCCATTGTTCCAATACATTCTCAAACAGGCAGCCAGCTGTTTGTGGATTTTAAACTTGTTTTGAAATGTAAACTACGATGAGCTAAAGTTATGACAAAATGTATAGCTCAAGACATATCAAACCTCATCTCAGGAAAGACTGATAATAACAGACAAACATTTCACATTCTTACCTTTCATCAGCTGAGGGGGCTCCACCTTTAAAGAAAATACGTTCACCCATAGACCAGTCACTCTTCATGGACACACAGCTGGGTCCAGGTTGCTCACGTTTGATCCTAACAGAAATACAAACACGGATCAATGCAAGTGTATACTAAAGTTGTGCAGGATATAATAATGGCTTTTTAATGTTTTGTTACTGATCACAACAAGGGAGAACGTCTAGTTTAAATTCTTACCTTGGACGATCAGAGTGCTTTCCATCTCTGAACCCAATAGGTTTGTCCATAGACCAGTCACTCTTCATGGACACACAGCTGGGTCCAGATCCAGGTGGCTCATGTTGGATCCTGATAGAGTCACAGACACTGATCAATGCAATATTACACTGAAAATCCGCAAAACATAATGTGGGCTTTTGAATGTTGAAATACTGATATCAAATTGGGAGGTTCATTGTTACGTTTGATCAGTTGAGTGGTGTCGATGTTTGAAATAAATACGTTCACCCATAGACCGGTCACTAATCATGGACACACAGCTGGGTCCAAGTTGCCAATGTTTGATCCTAACAGAAATACAAACACGGATCAATGCAAGTGTATACTAAAGTTGTGCAGGATATAATAATGGCTTTTGAATGTTTTGTTACTGATCACAACAAGGGAGAACGTCTAGTTTAAATTCTTACCTTGGACGATCAGAGTGCTTTCCATCTCTGAACCCAATAGGTTTGTCCATAGACCAGTCACTCTTCATGGACACACAGCTGGGTCCAGATCCAGAATCAGCTCCAGGTCCAGGTCCAGAATCAGCTCCAGGTCCAGGTCCAGAATCAGCTCCAGGTCCAGGTCCAGTTTCCTCATGTTGTATCCTGATAAAATCACAAATTCTGATTAATGCAAAGGTACACTGAAATTCAGTTTACATTCTGATGTCTAATTATTTTAATACCGATAGCAAGAATTTAGCTATTACTTTGGATCAGAGTGGTGTCCATCTTTCAACTCAATGGGTGGATCCATAGAGAAGTCACTCTTAGACACACAGCTGGGTCCAGGTCCAGGTTTCCAATGTTTGATCCTGATAGAAATACAAACACGGATTACTGAATACTGTAAACTTAACTTCTGCTGGTAATGTTGTTGATGTCAGAATGTTTAAATACTGATAACAGCAGACCTGAATGTAAACCTATTGAGAGCTGACCTGTGCTAAAAGCTCTCCAGTGAAACCAGGTCAGTGTCAGTGTTTGAAGGTGGCTGTCTCTTAGCCCTTCACACTTTATCCATGCACTTAACTTCAGAGTGTTAAGAGTTAAACAATAAAAACACCTCAGTGACGTGTACCGTAACTCGGACAGGTTTAGACACGTCCTGCATTCTTTACTGATGATTTGATCTAAGAAAACAATCAAACTGCTGCTCTTTCTAATCAAGGAACACTGACTGAATCTTTCTAAAACCACTCTACTTTAACTCTTTAACTTTAAGAGAGAAATGATACACACTACTTCAAACAGACATTAAGAATCAGCATCAAGAGTCATGTGACCTGTCCAGGTAAACAGTGACACAGCACAATGTGATCAGAGTGATCCTGATGATGGAACAGATTCGTCTGGGAGGATTCTCACCTGCTGAACTCACTTCAGGTCCACTTCCAGACACTCTGCAGCTTCATGTGTGGAGGACACTCTGCTCATGTGTTCCTCTGCCGTCCTGTGTCTGCCTGCATCTGATCCGAGGACACCGTCACACCCTGATAACTCCTGATATTAAAAACACTTCAGAGTCACGTGGAAACCGGTGTAACAAGTATCATAAACCGTGTGAGAGGTGATGTAGTTCTACTAACTGTCCACTAGATGGTGCTAGCTCACAGTTTAATGCTTTAACAATCTGCCCTGACATGTGATGAAGCAGCAGTGTGGATCACGTTGGTACCATGGCTGTGGTCCAATCGTAAACAAAAAGTTTAAAGAAAAAGAGATCCTGTGCATTTTCCTTATATTGTTTCATGCCGACTTGTAATTGTAATGAAAAACAAAAAAAACCTCTTTGGTTATGTTTTAAAAAAAAAGAAATGTTGGCTTCCAGAGAATGATGCAAAAGGTATTTGTTTCTTTCTCCTCACAAAGTAAATGATCACAAAATAACACAAAGGTAACTTTTTAAACCCAGACTCAAACACATACTTTGGACAAAGACACAACAAGTCTGTTTCAGTCTCTTTGCATTTATTGTATCATCAGAACCCTCCTCAAATAATGTGTGTGACTCCTCAGTCTCCAGGCTCCCGTCATCATATCTGTATTTCCATCAGACTAAGTGGTATCACATCTCGTGAGTCAGACCTGAACTCATTGGTGTTTTCTGGCCTCTTCAGAGATGTCCCTTGCAGCTGATATGAATAATCACTGCTTCTTTTTGCAGACGTAACCTCGACTGGCTGTCACACCACACGTAGTTAGAACCTGATGTTTTCATCAATGACCAGATATAAATGTCCAGGATTAGATTCCTCACATGATATGAATCAATCCATTGTATACCCAATTATTTTACAAATGCTATCATTGTTTCGGTCACAAAGAAGCCCACCCAGGGGACCCTCACTTTGCACCCCTCTCTTTATCCATGTTTAGAGACGCTGCACCTGGCTGGAAGTTCAGGATCATTTTTTTAGGGATAGCTAAATAAACGGGCAAATCTCATTCATATAATCTATTTTGTTTTTAGGGATTCTTAACGAGGTCTTGATACAGGACTGAAGTGAAAAGGTCTCGGTGTGCATCAAGGGTAAAAACGAGTTTGCACGAAAATAAAGGAAAAGCCATGCAGTTGGTTTATAGCGTTAAGCTCCTCCAGCGGGAACATCTGATGTTTTTGTTTTACGGACCCAGAGTGAGGCACATGCTCTATACCGGTGCAAATATCTTGCACGTTACGATCATGGATAAGTGTTTTTTGTGATTGTCATGGTGCTCTGCTTAAGGTATCAATCTCTGCTTTGTAAAGAACACCAAGATATTTAAATCTAACTATAGATCTGATAATCGTTGGTTGTAGTGAATAATTTATTTATTCATCAAAGTCAAATAATTAATATAATTGTGTCTTTCTGAAAAGGGTGGTCCACCATGACATGATTTAAAGGTCATGCTTTTCCGGTTCTGACCCGTCCACTTGTGTTCTGTAGCTTCTGCATGTAAACGGTCTGCAGAGTCAAACCCCTCAAAGTACACCCTGTAGGAGTAAAACTCTAACACAGAGAAGACCTGTCTGTGCTGCCCCAGAACGCCTCGTTGGACATTTCTCATGTTCTCCCGGGGCATCGTGACGTCTGGATACCCAAAAGCCACGCCCGGAGCTATGACGCACCCTCTGCCAGCCAAGCATATATACTGTTGGAATCTCAGGTTCAGTTCAAAACAATGCTAACAGGGCTAACAAAGTTGCTAGCGTTTACATATATCAACTACAATGTCAGCAGATGGCCTTACATGTTTCTCATAGCAGGAGAATTTCTGCATTCAGACACAAAATACTCATAGACAGTATACTCCGGGTGATTTACCGTACGGTCAGTCGCAAAACTTAATTACATTATAGTTGGCTTTCCTAGCGTGTATGCTACAAAGCTAAACAACAAGGCTACCTAGAGCTGGACATGCCAGGGGAAACATTGTTTTTATGCAAGCTAAAAAGAATGACCGACACGTAGCAGACTGCCGTATAAGATTCCAATTGTAAACACGTTATTGCTAGCCTAATGTGAACAACTAGCTTTTGTTCATAGTAGGTTGGCATATTACACTGAACAACTAGCAGACGTAGGTTAGCTTATACAAAAACTGATGCTCCGCTCAGAGCTGAAAAAACACTGTGTTAGACATGGGCGGAGCCTCTCTGGTGGTTGACAAATCAGAACAGAGTGGGCGAGCTGACCAACCGGAGCACACTGGGCTCACAGGGAGGGGCAGGCAAGAGCTCAAACAAGCCGTTTAGGACAGAGAGTGAATACACATACTTTACAGAGATGCTGTATGAGAAACCAATATGAGTTTGGAAAATTGCACAATATAAATCTATTTTAGTAGACCTCAACAATGGAATTATGATCTGTGGAAATGGCCATGACATGTCTCCTTTAATGTACATTTGATCACATTGGGTAATGTAAATAGCTATTATGATGATAATTACATCTGAATGCCATTTCTGTCACAATCTCTCTTTGCTTTCCCGTTTTATTCTGAAAGGCGAGCACCCCCCTAGTTGTGTCTGCTCTTACTTCCTGTGTCTGTGTTTTCCTCCTGTTTGAAGGTCTGATTGTGTTCATCAACTGGTGCTCCTGTGTTTCTCCTCCCTCCACACTTGTGTCTTGTCTTGGTGATCACCCTTGCTGGTATTTAACGCCCTATTCCACACCATCCCCTACACCTCCGGTTGCGTGTTCATGCGGAGGGTCTGCCACATTAAGTGCTGTTTGAAGGTGGCTGTCTCTTAGCCCTTCACACTTCATCCATGCACTTAACTTCAGAGTGTTAAGAGTTAAAAAAATGAAAACACCTCAGTGACGTGAACCGTAACTCGGACAGGTTTAGACACGTCCTGCATTCTTTACTGATGATGTGATCATAGAAAACAATCAAACTGCTGCTCTTTCTACTAAAGAAACACTGAGTGAATCTTTCTAAAATCACTCTACTTTAACTCTTTGACTTTAAGAGAGAAATTATACAAACTACTTCAAACAGATATTAAGAATCAGCATCAAGAGTCATGTGTCCTGTCCAGGTAAACAGTGACACAGCACAATGTGATCAGAGTGATCCTGATGATGGAACAGATTCGTCTGGGAGGATTCTCACCTGCTGAACTCACTTCAGGTCCACTTCCAGACACTCTGCAGCTTCATGTGTGGAGGACACTCTGCTCATGTGTTCCTCTGCCGTCCTGTGTCTGCATGCATCTGATCCGAGGACACCGTCACACCCTCATAACTCTTGAGATTAAAAACACTTCAGAGTCACGTGGAAACCGGTGTAACAAGTATCACAAACAGTGTGAGAGGTGATGTAGTTCTACTAACTGTCCACTAGATGGTGCTACCTCACAGATTAATGCATAAACCATCTGTCCTGGTCCTGACATGTGATGAAGCAGCAGTGTGGATCACATTGTTTCCTTGGCTGTGGTGCAATGGTAACAGAAAGATAAAGACTTCCTATGTATTTTCCTTATATTGTTTCATGCCAACTTGTAATTGGAATGAAAAACAAAAAACCTCTATGGTTATGTTTAAAAAAAATAAAAATAAATGTTGGCTTCCAGAGACTGATGCAAAAGCAACCTGGTCTCACCAGAATGTGTGACTCCACCACGACTCCTTAACACCGCAGTGCGTGGTGGAGTCACGAACTTTGCTACATTTACGTGTCTGCTCCACGCAAACAACGCCAATGTAAAGTGAATGAGGCTGCTTTGTCGTGGTGCACACATGCATTTCTATAACGTCCAGCAGTGAGCTTTTATTTTATAAAAGGTTTTTAAAACCTACTTTATAGCTTGTAGTAACTCACGGGAGGCTTCTTTTATTTTATTTGTATTCATAATCATTTGTTTTTTTTGTCAGAATGTATTTTGGTGCATTAGTTACACATTTTTGTTCTCACAAATCAGTGCATTGTGTGAAATACAACTGTGATTTTTATTAAATTAGTTAGTTTTTAAGGAAGGCCAGAGCTTCAGCTCTGTCGAATAGATTGTTCCCTTTAGTTAACATTTTTTAAAAGAACATTATATTCCGATTTGATCATGTCCCCTTTATTGTATTACGGAGAGCAATGTGAGCGTCCATTCCCATTGAATAACGGAGGATTTTACACCAGGAAGTAAGTATTCCCCTTACTGTCGATTGATTTGTGATATCTGCACTACTCATCGACTAAAAAACACCAGATCATCCTTGTTGATTACACAACATTGATCGGTTTGAATTGTGTACAATGCTTTTGTATTTTTCCCCTTCGATTCGGAGAAACACATATTTGTTCAGTTTAGGATGGCCGAAGACACTACACTACCCAGAATCCTCAGCTATTGTTCCGTTTTGCCTCAAGCTCTGTGATTGGTTGACCTCCAACTGCATTCCATATAAAAAAACGTTTCGTAAAAGAAAAATAATAATAATAAATGGTTCGGCCGCATTAAATATATTACACATCTGTCGTAGTTCTATTTTTTATGTATCTACAGAGATCGGGCTCAGAGTAGACCGGAAACTATTCTTTTACCGTTCTGTTTGAATTTCACAATAAAGTTAGTAGTAATATTTTGTTTTGATATTATTGTTTTTTATTAACTTCTAGACCGCTGGGTCATGTTAAGACCATCTTTTCTGTGTTACTGTGGGTTTTTTCCATCGCTTTTGTGTTACAAATATCAAAACAACAACAGAATATATCCGTCGTAAACTAAACCAGAAACAGCAGTATATTTTATTTTGTTAACCCTGTAAACTTGACAGCTTTTTCACCCAAACCACCTACTGGTTAAAGCACGTGCATTTTTGCTTTAATGGGGGGGTCTGAAAACCAGTCAGTATCTGGTGTGAGGGTTAGGGTTAGGGTTAGGGTAATGTTGTGAATCGAGTGGCCCATGGTGGTGGTGGGGTTATGGTATGGGCAGGCGTATGTTATGGACGACGAGCACAGGCCACTCGATTCACAACATTACCCTAACCCTAACCCTAACCCTCACACCAGATACTGACTGGTTTTCAGACCCCCCCAGACCCCCCCAATAAAGCAAAACTGCACGTTTCAGAGTGGCCTTTTATTGTGTCCAGCCTAAGGCACACCTGTGCAATAATCATGCTGTCTAATCAGCATCTTGATATGCCACACCTGTGAGGTGGGATGGATTATCTCGGCAAAGGAGAAGTGCTCACTATCACACATTTTTTCAGATTTGTGAACAATATTTGAGAGAAATGGTTATTTTGTGTAAATAGAAAATGTTTTAGATCTTTGAGTTCATCTCATGAAAAATGGGAGGAAAAACAAAAGTGTTGCGTTTATATTTTTGTTCAGTGTAATTAGATAACTTGATGCAAAAACTAAGTTTGAACAAGGGTGTAATTATGTTTTAGAAAATATGCTCAACCAATCGGTCGAATTGGCCTTTTATGGTAAACTAGCAATACGAGTTTTTCAGAGTTTCAGAGATGTTTTCCAATAAAATATGGTAAATAAATGGCTAGATTCATGGTAATATTACTAAATCTAGCACTGCCTGATGAGTCTCAGAGTGAAAGAGTGATAATCATTGATATAGCACCTTTCATGCATGGCATTCAGCCCAAAGTTGCACACAGATCCAGGCCAGTGGTTTCCTGTTAGGCCAGCACAGTGAGATGAGTATAATGATTGGAAACCTCCTCAGAGAGTTTGTGGCCATTAAGATCTAATGCGGGAAAATGACTCAGTGACACTGTTTTCTTTTCTTTGGGTATCGTAAAAAGTCATCAGTCATCCTATCTCGTATAAAATCGTTAACAGGAAGTAATTCACGGTTCTTTATAAAAGTAAATATGTTACCTTGTTTTATTTTCTTTGGGAATCATAAAAAGTCAAGTAGGCATCTTATCAGTCATTATAGCTGCACAATGAAAGGATACATCTTTTCATGGAAGTAGGTCACTATTGTTTACAACAATACATAGTTCACCTTATTAGTCTGGAGCGTATGATCTGTTATCTGCTCTTCCTTCAGTCAGAGAGCACTGCATTGATTCCCAACACTCCACACCCTGAAACAACATCACAAATCAGAATCTGGTTTTCTTAGCAGGTTTTATCAC
>NC_136906.1:81789510-82059510 GCF_949606895.1 Notothenia rossii | reverse complement strand
AAGTATGGGGAAGACTGCTGATCTGACTGCTGTCCAGAGGACCGTCATTGACACCCTCCATCAGGAGGGTAAGACACAAAAAGACATTTCTCAAAGAGCAAGCTGTTCACAGAGTGCAGTTTCAAAGCACATCCACAAAAAGTCTGTTGGAAGGGGGAAATGTGGCAGGAAACGCTGCACAACCAAGAGAGATGACCGCAGCCTTAACAGCATTGTGAAGAAGAGTCGCTTCCAGAATTTGGGTGAGCTTCAAAGACAGTGGACTGAAGCTGGAGTCCAGGTATCAAAAGTCACTGTTCACAGACGTGTCCGGGAAATGGGCTACAATAGCCGTATTCCCATGGTCAAGCCACTTCTGAACTCAAGACAACGGAAGAGGCGTCTGACTTGGGCTAAGGAAAAGAAGCACTGGACAGTTGCACAGTGGTCCAAAGTCCTCTTTTCAGACGAAAGCAAGTTTTGTATTTCATTTGGAAGTCAAGGCGCCAGAGTCTGGAGAAAGGCTGGAGAGGAGCAAAATCCAAGTTGCTTGAAATCCAGTGTGAAGTTCCCACAGTCAGCGATGGTTTGGGGAGCCATGTCAGCTGCTGGTGTTGGTCCACTGTGTTTCATCAAGCCCAGAGTAAATGCAGCTGTGTACCAAGAGATTTTAGAGCACTACATGCTTCCGTCTGCTGAAAAGCTCTATGGAGATGAGGAATTCATTTTCCAGCATGATCTGGCACCTGCCCACAGTGCCAAAACCACCAGTAACTGGTGTACTGACCATGGCATTACTGTCCTCCATTGGCCTGCAAATTCCCCTGACCTGAACCCCATAGAGAATATGTGGGGTATTGTGAAGAAGAAGCTGAAAGACACCAGACCCAACAATGCTAATGAGCTAAAGGCCGCTATTGAAGCATCCTGGGCATCCATAACACCTCAGCAATGCCACAGGCTGATTGCCTCCATGCCACGCCGCATTGATGCAGTAATCCGTGCAAAAGGATTCCCAACCAAGTACTGAGTGCATTAATGGACATTTTCAAATGTTTGATTGTGTTTTGCTGTTATAAATCTTTTTTTTTTACTTGGTCTGAGGAACTATTCTAATTTTTTGAGATAGGATTTTTGAGTTTTCTTAAGCTGTATGCCATAATCAGCAATATTAAAATAAAAGGCTTGCAATATTTCAGTTGATTTGTAATGAATCCAGAATGTATGACATTTTTGTTTTTTTAAATTGCATTACAGAAAATAAAGAACTTTATCACAATATTCAAATTTTCTGAGACAGTCCTGTATACTCATCTCACTGTGCTGGCCTAACAGGAAACCACTGGCCTGGATCTGTGTGCAACTTTGGGCTGAATGCCATGCATGAAAGGTGCTATATCAATGATTATCACTCTTTCACTCTGAGACTCATCAGGCAGTGCTAGATTTAGTAATATTACCATGAATCTAGCCATTTATTTACCATATTTTATTGGAAAACATCTCTGAAACTCTGAAAAACTCGTATTGCTAGATTACCATAAAAGGCCAATTCGACCGATTGGTTGAGCATATTTTCTAAAACATAATTACACCCTTGTTCAAACTTAGTTTTTGCATCAAGTTATCTAATTACACTGAACAAAAATATAAACGCAACACTTTTGTTTTTGCTCCCATTTTTCATGAGATGAACTCAAAGATCTAAAACATTTTCTATTTACACAAAATAACAATTTCTCTCAAATATTGTTCACAAATCTGAAAAAATGTGTGATAGTGAGCACTTCTCCTTTGCCGAGATAATCCATCCCACCTCACAGGTGTGGCATATCAAGATGCTGATTAGACAGCATGATTATTGCACAGGTGTGCCTTAGGCTGGCCACAATAAAAGGCCACTCTGAAACGTGCAGTTTTGCTTTATTGGGGGGGTCTGGGGGGGTCCGAAAACCAGTCAGTATCTGGTGTGAGGGTTAGGGTTAGGGTAATGTTGTGAATCGAGTGGCCTGTGCTCGTCGTTGGGGAAAATATATTTTTGCATAATCTTGACTAAAACAAACAGATGCCATTCAAGCAAGGCAAGGCAAGGCAAGGCAAGGCCTTTAAAACAAATCCAGAGTTACGTGTTTCTGAACTTCCTCTAAGAAGAAAGGACAGTAACAGAAGAGCTCTGTGGCTTCAGGCTTGATCGCCGTTCAAATGACAGTTTGAATGATCTCAATGGGAATGGTTAGCGTATCATATGCACGCTAAATCGGACTTCTGCGTATCTATTTTACGCATTTCCAAAGTCGTGTCATTTGACTGTGAGACTGGGTTGGTGCCTACAGGAGGCTCCATTTAGAAAAGAGTGAGGGGGTAGAGAGCTCCTGGCCTTGGGACACTGGTGAAAGGAACATTCCCAGCAGCCAGACTTCAGAGGACACCCTGCCTCTACTTTTATCAGAAGGAAGTATTATTGTGTGTTCATAAACGTGTGTGAGCTCTAACAGACAATCAAACATGATATTCTTCCATCAATGATTGAGGTAATGATGTGAAGAAAGATAAGCCGCTGGAGCCTTACAGGAACGACCAACAGACTTTAGACTTGTAGCTCTTGATGGGGGGGGGGGGGGGGGGGGGGGGTAGTTTGATTGCTGCAAAACTAAGTTCAAAATCTGCCATTAAAAAGCCTAAATCTACTGTACATCAAAAATAGCATTGTGTGGAATGCTTTTTCAATACTATGTGTAATATGTGGTCATGCCAATAAAGCCCCTTTGTTTTGTATTGTATTTTAGTTGATTCAAAATTGATCCTAAATAAAAAGAAACAGGTTGGACTGCTCTGCTGAGTAAGTTTCTTGGTTCTCCATAGTAGGGCTGAAACATTGGGGCTGCATCCTTTACAGCGCCAAATATGAATGCAATAATATCCTGTGTGTGATGCATTAACACAGAGGCCATTCCTCCGGAGAACACATGATGAATACTCATACTTTCATACACAGGATACTTAAAGTATATGTTGCTGTTTGTACTTCTGTATTTCACCTCAGTATAGTTTAGAATAGTATAGTCATTTTTCAAATATAATATCAGAACACACACCTGACACACACACACACTTTGAGTGTTGGTATTGGGCCCGGTTTGATTTGGTTGACCCATTAACCTGAGCTCACAACAACACTGCAGGGCAAACTGCTGACCTGCTGCAGTCAGGAAACAGATCAGAGTTATGGTTCATATCTTTATGGGCTCACTGCATGTTCCCGCAGACCGGACTGAGTCACAGACAAACACTCGACCCGCCCACATGAGCTGTGTGTTTCAGGTGTGTGTATAAAGAGCAGGGAGGCCTGATCCTCATCACTGCATCACTCAGCTGACTCCTGAAAAACTTCTCCTCACATTTACCTGACAGGTAAGACACCTGCTGTGTTCCTGTTCCTCAGTGAAGCTCGTGGTTCTGCTCTCCCTCCGGATCTTCATCTGCACTTTGTTCTTCTCCACACAGAACAACCAGTTGCTCATAACCATGAAGATTGTCGTGGTCCTCTCAGTCCTCCTCTGTTCTGCATTTGCAGGTCAGCTTTAGACAGAACGCACACACCATCACACATGTGCTCATGATGAGTCCTCAGCACACGACCCTGTGAGGGAGGAGAGTAACTAGGGCACTAATGTTACTGACAGTGTTGTGTTTTATTCTGCAGCTCCAGCTGAACACAAAGAGAAGGCTCCAGGTCAGTACTGAAGGCCTTTGCTTTGGAACACACACACAGTCCTAAATGTTTCTCACACCAGCATGAATGTGATTTATCCACAGAAGCAGCGGTGGCTGCCCTGATGGAGCAGATGGTTCCTGCACCTGGTTAGTGTCCTCTTTTTATTTCAGGTTTCACCTCCTGCAATCTGACAGCCATGTTAGAAAGTCAACTAAATAATAGATCAAAACAGAAGAAGATAGTTGTGTTGGATTAGAATCCAAGGACACATGTTGACATACAGCAGTTCCCTTTGCAGGACGGAGCAGTCAACAACTACAGCTGCTCTGGTTCATGATATCTAAGCATCACAGGCAGGCTCCTGGAGAGGACCTCTGTAGAATCCAGCTGCTACTGACTTTATATATCTGACATACCAGAGAACATTTGGGTTATTTTCCTTCAGATTCTGTCAAGTTAAATAGTGAGCTGTGGACACTGAAAGATAAAAGTAACCATCATAATTCAAGACTGAATGTCAAATTGTGGCATACGGGGAACTTGGAAGTGTAACCTGTATGTACTTTCACGCCTACAGCATTATTGGAGGTACAGAAATGTTCCCATCAGCCTCAGCTGTGTGTTAGATTTATAATGTTAGTAAAATACCTTAACAGGCAAACTAAAATGGTTATCGTGGTGAAAATGCATGCTGAACATCAGTATGTTAGCATTGTGGTTCTGAGCATGTTAACATGCTAACGTTAGCATGTGGGTTCCACCTCATAGAGCCTATGTCTAGTTCATCTTGTGTCCGTTTGATGATATTATGTTTTTCCGTACATCCTTAGGTTAAGTAGTTGTGATTCAATGTAGCTGATGTGAAATACTTTGTCATTGTTTCAGAGATGGAGGCCGAGATGAAGAAAGTTGAGGAAGAGTCTGTTCCAGAGGATTCTGTCCTTGTTCCCAGAGACGGTAAGACTCACGTCCCTCTGAAGATATACTGTGTCTGCTCATAGTAAACTCAGGGCTACATGTAAATAATCAGTTATACTTGATCTATAGTTCCACATATTGTTGTTGCCTATTAGAAACAATATTCATTTTAATAAATACCTTTTTAAACAGCAATACACACAATATTACGGAGCCCCCTGGGGACATGGAGAAGAAAAATGAAATTGTTTGAAAAAAAAAAAAAGAAAATGTAAAAATAAAATGTTCTCCATGTCCTAGGGGCTCTGAGTGTTCTCTTGAGGTGTCTCCACTAATGTGAAACCCTTTATATATACAGTCTATGTGTGGGACCCGTTCCTATTGCCAAGCACTGATGTTATATCTTTATATTTAAGGCCAAGCTCAAAGTAAAATCGATGAACCGCTCCATTGTTGTGGTTTCTGTGTTGCCAAACTGACCAGGAAGTACATTGAGCAAAATGAAAAGTATTGCGAGATCTCTCCATGTCCCCTAGGGGGCTCCGTACAATATGAACAAAATGTGACCAAAATGTGATATATAAATACTTGCATATATTTTACACAATACATCTGATCATTGTGTTCTCTCTTTCTCTGCAGCACCGGTGTTGGAGGAGGCAGCAGCACCTGAATGTAAGAACCACAAAACACTTTTAATATTCCCTTTTTTCCCCTTCATGATTGTCATGGCAAGAAATATGGTGCAATTAAAAAAAGATTAAATAAAAGTCAAACACCTCTCTCGAAATATCCTGCCATATAGAGTTTGAGGGAAATGATTAAAAGCATGACTTGTTGGAAGCCCCACAGCAGTATGTGTGCATGTTAGGCTAATAACTATAACCTGCTAGCTCTTACTCCCCTGCTAACTGTTCTGTGAACACATGAGGTCCACGCAGACTGAAGCTGGTGTCAGTGGAGCAGCTGTGTGTGCAGCAGGCTGAACAGAGTGTGTTTCAGTCAGTGAAAGCTCTCTCTTCTCTGTGTGTCTGCAGCTCGCTTTAACTACTGTCCTGACGGCTGGTACAGCCACAACTCTCGCTGCTTCATCGTCAGCAACACAGCCAGCACCTGGTTCAGTGCTGAGGTAACACTCCTGCAACACTTCACTGTGTTATTGAGAGCAGGCAGACACATTGAACTTGTATGAGGCTTTAAAAGTAGATCTGTGTTGTTCCCAGGGCCGTGGGAAGTAGGGGTGCTGAGGGTGCTGCAGCACCCCCTGGTGGAGGACAGGGGATCTGCACTTCCACAAGATTAAATACAAATATAATTTAAAAAAAAATGAATTTTCAGCCTTGACGTAACAACATTCATAATTAAGTAAAGATAACACCCTTTTCACCCCGGTTACATTTTCCATTTGCCCTGTACGATGGGCGCTGTAAGTGATGAAAGTGGGGGATGTTGGCTTATCAGGCGCCCGCAGCTCACAGCCAGCGTGAGAGAGAGATAGATAGATAGAGAGAGGGGGTGCACCTGTACCGGCGGGGAATGTTGTTAGCTTCTGCTGCGCTAACGGATATAAGAAGCTGTTTCTACAATAATGTGGAGGGAGAGTTCTGTCCTGTCAGACTGAGAGGCTCAGTGAGGCAAAGGACTCTGAGTGCTTAGATAGTTCACTTTAGTCTAAGTTATCTCAGTGGGTCTCAAACGTTTTGATCACAATTTATGGAAACAAATATTTCCAAGGCACTCCTTTATAATTATTAGGATAAATAAAAACAGGTTTGAAATCATTCCAATGTATACTATAGGACAGTAAACCAAAAATATCGTTTAAAACTGGAGAGATTTAAAAATATGCATAAATAAATAAATGTTAACTGATAAGATAAGATATAAATTAACCACAAAAATAAAACAAGTTAGCCTACATTTATTTGTTATTTGCTATGGTAGGTTATTGGTTATGTTCACATACTTATTTGATTATTAAAAGGCAAACCGATCTTTTTCATATGGGTGTTTAGAGTTGTATCCCCTAGATCAGTCTCTAGTAATTGGGTGCTCAAAGTGCACCAGATTGAAGCATTTTACTTTAAAATGTTAAAAACAATCTTCCCCGGGGGGGGGCCCCCGGACCCCCTAGAGGATGTGAATTCCACCCCCCAATTAAAACATGTTCAATGTTCATGCAATACTAAATAGTATACATTTGAAGCCTTTTTATATAAGCTGTCCACCATGTCAATATGTTTCTCTGTTTGTAGCTTTTGTAGAGGTTTTTCATTGCCAGCTAAAATCTTGCCTATAGCAGCAAATTGGTCAAAACCGGCCCTGGTGTCATCCCCACAGCACCCCCCATTTGAAACATGTTCCCACGGCTATGGTTGTTCCTGTCATCTTTCATATCCATTCCATTCTTTAAGGAAGTAAATGAAGACATTAAATCACACAGCTGTTTATCTGCATGTCCACAAAGAACCCTATGTGCCCCCTCTGTCCCTCAGGAGCACTGCACCGGCCTGGGGGCCCACCTGGCCTCGGCCACCAACCCCAGAGAGTACGCTTTCCTGCAGGAGATCACAAAGAGATCCGGTCTGAGCAACGCATGGCTGGGAGGCTTCAGGCTGCAGGTCTGTTTTTTAGAAAGAAATACCAGCAGCTAGTCCAGGACCTGGTCTAGAGGGGGTCCTAGAGAACAGCAGAACAGATAAAGAGACTGCAACGACACCTCCTTACAGCCATGCTCTTTGTGTTTCAGAGCCGCTGGATGTGGATTGATAGTCAGGGCTTATACTACACCAACTGGTACTCCCAGTCCTCCTCCAGCAGCTACCCCTGCATGTACTTAACCACCGGCAGTAAGTACACCTGTTTGATCTGACTGGTTACTGAGTATAAAACCTAGTTGTAAATGTTGCTATTGTGTTAATTAAGTTTAATTAACTGTATGCTAAGGTGGTGCCTGGCTCTTTGTTCAAAAAGGGCAGCCTCATCAATGAATGTAAAATATGAATGCTGTGATATTGTAATATTTGTCTGTCCAGCTGGGAATGTATATATCAATAGAGTTGTGAGAGATGTGTATGTTGTACCTGGGTTCCTGTATTGATTTCACAGAGTAGATATCTGTATTTATGTGTCCTGATAGGAGACAATGCTTAGATCATAGCGAGCATGACATTCTTTTTGTCCTTTCTGCTGATTAACTCTGGATAGGAAAAACAAGTGATATAACAGTGAACATTGTGGAGCATCTCTTGTTAAATAACATATTTATTGAACACTTTTGTTTTTCCTTAACTTTCAGATGGTTGGTGTAACACCCAGTGCACCACTAGCCTGCGCTTCATCTGCTCCAAGAATCCTTTCACCTGTTAACTTACAGGCTGAACATCTGGGCTCTGTTTCTGTTTGAAGCCAACCCATATCTTACTGAATGTATCATTGTGTATTCTTCACTGTTCTTTAATAAAAACTAGTAAGAATGGGATATTGTGTGATCTTTATTTTAGTGCTTGGTTTAAATGTTGTTGAAGATGAATGGTTATTAATCTCAGAGTAAGTGGACTCAACAGAAGAATTTAGATTGAATTTGTTATAATTTTGGAAATATGGAATTCCATCCATCTTCTCCCGCTTATCCGTGGCCGGGTCTCGGAGGTAGCAGTTTTACGACAAACTGTGACTTTTTTGACATGGAAATGATTTGTTAAGATTGACAAACATCATATGTGTAAATCATGGCACAATTCAAACGGGATCGAAAGATACGTTCTCTCTCTCCATTGACTTCAATACATCATTTTTCAGAAATAAGGTCCCATGGACCGGAAGTAGATGGGCGTGACTTCGCCTCTCTATAGGTACCATGGCTCTGGTCCAATGGGTCAAAAAAAAGAGTTCCTACGTATTTGCCTTATATTGTTTCATGCCGACTTGTAATTGGAATGAAAATCTTAAAAAAAGACAAATATTTGTGTTTAAAATGAATTATTTCACACGTTAACCTTCAGATACTGATTACAAGGTATTTGTTTCTTTCTCCTCACAAAGTAAATTATCACAATATAACACAAAGTTAACTTTTTAAACCCAGACTCAAACACAAACATTTGGAGAATGACACAAGAAGTCTGTTTCAGTTTCATTGCATGTATTGTATTAAATATGCAACTCATGACAATGATAAGGTCAATTATCTTTTGATTCAATGTTTCATGTCTTGTCTTGAATTATTCCTAAAACAATAGCTGTAATTCATAAAGTTGACCAGCAGATGGCGGCATTTAGACTCCATCAAACCCTTAGAAATAATAAATATATGGCACTGTGTACAGAGTAGGGGTTTCACAACTACCAATATTTACTAGTCGACACGTCTTTCAAAATAGTAGTGGACTAGTCGTTACGTCATAATAAAGACACAGAGAGAGAGAGAGGTTTACAACTGTATTTTCTATTGGAACTCATACAGTAACATTAAACACTGCATTTTAATTTGTGTTACATGGCTGAGTAAATAACAAACAGTAACTGGACTCACCAAAATCGACAGCAAAAAACTCTTGTTTACATAAATGCCACGTAAATCCAGTGCGCAACACTTTATTCGCTGTCCTCCACGATAACGTCCACCTTTCCATATTTTTGGTTTGGTTTGAACACCAACGCATCGACATGTGAGGGAAGGAGGCTTGACCGCTTTCGGGTGACAGTGTTGCCTGCCAGGGAAAAAACCCTCTCACTCGGGGTGCTTGTGGCTGGAATAGCCAGGTAGCTCCTCGAAAGCGGGGGAAGCGGTGCACGTTTTCTGCCCACCACTCCAGTGGATTATCCATTGTGGGGATATGCGGTGTCCGCTGGCAGTAATCCCGTAGCTCATCATCCGCATCACTGTTGACCCGTGTTTTCTTGCTGTTCGTTTGCCTCTGTTCAGTGCTGACGCCGGTCCGTTGCTCACTGGTGCTAGCATTACTGCTAGTGCTAGCTGTCGGCAGCGGGTGTCTCATCTTCAGATGGTTGCGCATAGCAGATGCATTTGTATTGTACTTCAGTACAGCTGTACACAACTGACACTTCACTGTGGAGTTGGTTACATCTTCGTTGAAGTACTGCCATACATAAGAATGTCGGACGTGTTTTGTAGCATTTTGCAGCACCTCGTTTACCTCCATTTTTTTCACGACGAGTCGACTAGGGCCTACAGCGCCGACTAGTGGTAAAGGTAGTCGACTAGTCGATTAGTTGGTGAAACCCCTAGTACAGAGGGTGCTGTTTGCTGCACAGATTGTAAAGTCCCTGGAGGTATATTCACATTTTTAAATATAGGGCTAACTAAATATTTTGGATGATAGTTTTAATGTAATAGTTCTCTCATTGTTATGCATTTTTAGCCGCATCCATGTGGTGCCCGTGTGAGGCAAAGTACTTTTGGGTACATTTGTGTGCATTATTAGTTGGAGCATAATCTTTGGTCAAAACAAAATGTAAGAATCCACTCCTACACTAGCTAAAACAATGTTGACATGAAGGTGATAGTTATTGTGTAAATTTAAAAGAAATCATATTTGGCTGGACCTTTTTAACAAACATGGAATCCTTTAGCAGTCTCCTATTTGTGTGATCCTTGACAATGTTTTTTTTGTCTTTAGACCTTCATTAAACCCAATGACAATTACTACAGAAAGTATTATAACCCATCCTCTTTGTTATGAATGAAACCAGCTGTGACACTAAAGGCACAATCAGTGAAGCCTCGTCCACCACCAACATTTACACCACGGGACAGGAAGTGACCTCCTCCTACAGAGAACACAGAGACACATCCTCTCAGGACCATACATGTCTGCACAACATATCAGAACCCTCCTCAAATAATGTGTGTGACTTCTCAGTCTTCAGGCTCCCCTCATCATATCTGTATTTCCATCAAACTAAGTGGTATCACATCTGGTGAGTCAGACCTGAACTCATTGGTGTTTTCTGGCCTCTTCAGAGATGTCCCTTGCAGCTGATATGAATAATTACTGCTTCTTGATGCAGACGTAACCTCGACTGGCTGTCACACCACACGCAGTTAGAACCTGATGTTTGCATCAATGACCAGATATAAATGTCCAGGATTAGATTCCTCACATGATATGAATCAATCTTATATACCCAATTATTTTACAAATGCTCTCATTGATTTGGTCACAAAGAAGCCCACCCAGGGGACCCTCACTTTGCACCCCTCTCTTTATCCATGTTTAGAGACGCTGCACCTGGCTGGAAGTTCAGGACCATTTTTTAAGGGATACAAAAATAAACTGCAAAACTCAGGCATATCATCTATTTTGTTTTTAGGGATTCTCAACGAGGTCTTGATTCAGGACTGAAGTGAAAAAGTCTCGGTGCGCATCAAGCATAGAAATGAGTTTGGTGGTAAAAGCACGAAATAAAGGAAAAGCCATGCAGTTTGTTTATAGCGTTAAGCTCCTCCAGCGGGGATCAGCTCACGTAGTATTTTTGAGAAATGAGATGCTATATATTTCAGCCTTTACTTGCTCTTCATATGATAACTGTGGGTTGGAGGGAATGATTTCATTATTTATGAAATTATGAAATATGTATTATTATTATTATTGATTATTATTAATAATTATTATCAAACATTTTCCTTTCTCAAAGGGTGGTCCCCCATGACATGATTTCATGGAAGTTAATTCACATTGAGCAATGTAAATATTAGCTATATGGGTATTTACGTCTGAGAGCCATTTGAAGGCCTTTTTTAGCTGCTGTAACCAAATCAGGTTGGTTCCCCGTGTGAGGCACTGTTGGGCCAATAGTCTGCATTCTTATATCAAACAGTTAACTCCATGAAGTTCAAGAATACAAAGATCACATTTCTCATATTAATGCAATCTTTTCTGCAAACCTTTATTAAATTCAGTTACAATCGGCAAATACATTAGCAACTACATGTTGCTCGAAGCAAACTTTGTTATTTTATACTTCACACCACTTCACCATTTTGAGGAATAAAATAACGCTCTTGACTAAAAAGGCACAAACACTGAGCCAAATGTTAACTATAGTGAAGCCTCGATTTAAAACACCAACGTTTAAACCCCAGGAAAGGAAGTGGTCTCCTCCTACAGAGGACACAGAGACGCTGAGGAGTCATCCAACCAGACCCCAAACCCAGCGTAGAGAGGTTCAGTGAATGTGGTTCTGAAGGTGTGGAGGTGGATCAGTCTGTCAGAGCAGACTCTGTAGAAGGAGAGAGAGCCAGCACGGTGATCCAGATACACTGCTACTCTACGAGAGGAGGAGGAGGAGGAGGAGGAGGAGGAGATGGAGATGTGTGTTTCTCTGTTATTGTGCCTGACATAGTAACTTCCACGAGAGCAGATCAGACTCCAGGACTGATCATTCCCTCCAAACTCACAGTCCTCACCGCCTCCTCTCCTCTTGATTCCTCTGTAAGTCACTGATATGAGAACCCTTCCTCTCCACTCGACCTCCCAGTAACAGAGACCAGTCAGAGATTCTCTACACATCAGCTGAGACCAGGACTCAAACCTCTCTGGATGATCAGGATATGGCTGCTCCTTTTTCACCCATCTCACCGTCCTGTTGTCCTCAGACAGTTTGAGTTCTCTGCTCACTGTGTTTGAGTCCAGGGTGAGTTCACAGGAATCTGATGAGAGACACAGACAGCAGTTTATCATCAGACTCACCTGAAGGCTTTACTCTCTGTTAGTGGTCCTTTCTCTAAAGCTTCAAGATCAGTCATGTTCTAATGGCGTGTGGCGCAGTGGGTTAGTGCGTTGGTGTTGGGATCAGGGGTCACAGGTTCAAACCCCACAGTCAGCATGTCGTTGTGTCCCTGAGACACTTCACCCCAAATTGCTCCTGTGGGGATTGCCCACAGTGTTGAGTATGGAAGTTGCTTTGGATAAAAGCGTCTAACAAGTAACATGTGATGTGATGTAATGAATAAATACCACCTCCATCATCTGTCTCTAGAGAGAAGCTGACTGATCCACACTTACACTTCCTCAGACCTGGTTTCAACCTCTGCTCTCCACCATGGTCCAGCCTGGAGGGAGAAACACAGTCAGGATGATTTTCTATCCAACAGGAGTCCTAGCTGCTGTTCAGCCTGAAGCAGAGCTCAGTCTGTAGAAGAAGACCTTTAGTTTTGACTTTTGCAAAAACACGTTTACATATTTAACAAATATACATCTACTTCAATTAAAGTACTTCATTATACAAACAATGTATTCATTTAAAATAATAAATAAAAACAATATAATAAAAAGTGCAATTCCTCGTTAACAACTGAACATACAATGTCTTTATAGCACCAAGGTCGATTGTCACTGCCACCGTCAGGTACACAACCCCCCTCAGCAGCGTAGACTGAACCTGCTCAGAGTCGGATCTCCTAACCCTGAATGGTTGTTTCCATGTAATACAATTTGAAGGGATCTGTTGAGATCATAGTATCAAGTGAATACTTAAAACGAAAGTTAAATATAAATCAAATATGATCAATCATATTCTTGTATAAACCCATGATGAGAATGCTTCTTGATGGTTTTTGAATATGTATGTATGCTTACAATTTTAGTTGTTGCTGTTTTGATAACTTTAAGTTTTAAAAAGAGGGTGTTGAGATCTTCATAGTATGTTGAATACTTAAAACGAGAGTTAGTTATAATCAAATATAATCAATTATATTCTTGTATAACCCACAATGAAAATGCTTCCTATTTTAGGTTTTTCTATATTTACAGTATAAACAAAAGTTTAGTGGTTTGTTAAATTGAGTGTAAGGCCTGTAATGGTTTATGAGTGTCGCTGATAAGGGAGTAGGCCGTTTCTTCCCTCTCCTCTAACAGCAGTACACAGGGAGGGGGGCTCCTGACTTAAGGAGAAACACACTGAGGCCCCAAAAAGGTGGTTATGTCATAGCCAATATAATATGTCTGGTCATGTCCTTTTTTACACAAACATGGGAAGGTGTGTCTCATGCCATAGCCAATAGAATCTGTCTGGTCATGTCCAGTCCTGTACATCAGAGGCCATGCCCAGTTTCCACAAATATGGGTGTGGAGGAGGCGTCTTAGGTTTTTATATCCTGTTGTTGAGCATAAAGACACTGAGGGAGCAAGAGAGAGAGAGAGAGAGAGAGAGAGAGAGGGGGGGGGGGGGGTTTCCCCTGGTATACTCTCTCCCGGTAAAAGCTCTGTCCCTCAGAGCTGGGTTAATAGCTCTCGGTAAGGTTCTCTCAAACTTGGTAAATATCTCTTGATTGAAAGCTGAGTGAATTTTCTTTGTAAATGAGTGGAATGAATTGATGTTTGTTGAAAGTTAGTACCCTGCGACCTGTAAGGAAAGGCCCTCCAAAGATTAGGGTTGTACCCTGCTACACTCACACTCAGGTAGGGCCACACCTCATTTACTGATATCAAACTCCTTCGGGATCGCTTAAACAGATTTAGAGAGTTGTCTGAATTGAAACAGCAATTCATTGAACCTGGTTCTTCAGGAGTTAATAGAGGTGAGATCTTGCTGACGTTGGTGGATCTGAGCCAAGCCGTAAACTGACATAGACTCAATAACTTCGGTTAGGTCAATTAGTAGGTCTGAGTCATTTCCCGGAATAAATTATCAGCACTCAGCGACTCTTACAGATGAATTTGTTTCCTAAATCAGGCTAACTCCCTAAAATATATGAGGAACCTGCAGTCAGTGTGTCCATACCTGAGAGTCTCCAGTCTCCAGAAAGGATCCTCCAGTCCAGCAGACAGCAGCTTCTCTCCTGAGGCTCCTGGATGATTGTAGCTCAGGTCCAGCTCTCTCAGATGGGAGGGGTTGGAGATCAGAGCTGAAGCCAGAGAAACACAGCCTTCCTCTGAGACCAGACAGCCTGACAGACTGAAACCAGGGAATACATTAAACTCAGTGTTCTTCAAAGTCACGTCAGCGGGAAAATCATAAGCGGGTTGACCATCATCATTAGCATGAACAAAAAGCTGTATACAAATAATCAAAAGTTAAATTCCTTGAAAATAAAAAGCTGAACTCTGACCTGAGAGTCTCCAGTTCACAGTGTGGACTCTCCAGTCCAGCTGACAGCAGCTTCACTCCTGAATCCTGCAGGTTGTTGTTACTCAGGTCCAGCTCTCTCAGACTAGAGGACTGGGAGCTGAGGACTGAGGACAGAGCTGCACAGCTTCTCTCTGAGAGGTTGCAGTCACTCAGCCTGGGGAAAGATCAGCAGTGAACACAAAGAGTTATATTATCATGTCTCAACCTGTTCCTAGTTAAAGTAGTTTTATCTCCACTCACAGAGCTTTCCTGGAGGCTTTGACCACTGGCAGCAGCCTCAGAAGAGCCTCCTCTGAAGCAGAGTATCTCTTCAGGTCAAACACGTCCAGATCTTCTTTTGATGACAGTAAGATGAAGACCAGAGCTGACCACTGAGCAGGAGACAGATTATCTGTGGAGAGACTTCCTGATCTCAGGGACTGTTGGATCTGCTTTTCTAGAGAACGATCATTCAGTTCATTCAGACAGTGGAACAGGTTGATGCTTCTCTCTGCGGACAGACCCTCATCCATCTTCTTCTTGATGTACTGCACTGTTTCCTGTTTGGACACACTTCCTGTCTGTGGTGTCAGCAAACCTCGTAGGAGTTTCTGATTGGTCTGCAGTGAAAGACCCAGGAGGAAGCGGAGGAACAAGTCCAGGTGTCCGTTTGGACTCTGTAAGGCCTGGTCCACAGCACTCTGGTAGAGATGTGTTAGTTCAGGTTTGGGTCTGAAGACTTTAGGCAGCCTGGAGGTTGTTGGTTCTTCTGACAGCAGGTTGACTCCAGAGGTGATGAAGGTCAGATGGACATGAAGAGCAGCCAGAAACTCCTGAACGCTCAGATGGACGAAGCAGAACACCTTGTCCCTCTGGTACAGTCCTCTCTCCTCTGTGACCTGTGTGAACACTCCTGAGTACACTGAGGCTGCTCTGATATCCATGCCACACTCAGTCAGGTCGGACTCATAGAAGATCAGGTTGCCTTTCTGCAGCTGCTCAAAAGCCAGTTTCCCCAGAGCCTCCATCATCTTCCTGCTCTCTGGACTCCAGTGTGGATCTGTCTCAGCTCCTCCATCATACTTGATGTTCTTCACTTTGGACTGAACCACCAGGAAGTGGATGTACATCTCAGTCAGGGTCTTGGGCAGCTCTCCCCCCTCTCTGGTTTTCAACACCTCCTCCAGAACTGAAGCAGAGATCCAGCAGAAGACTGGGATGTGGCACATGATGTGGAGGCTTCGTGAGGTCTTGATGTGGGAGATGATGGTGCCGGCTTGCTCCTGATCTCTGAACCTCTTCCTGAAGTACTCCTCCTTCTGTGGGTCAGTGAACCCTCGGACCTCTGTCACCATGTCCACACACTCAGGAGGGATCTGATTGGCTGCTGCAGGTCGTGTGGTTATCCAGAGGCGAGCAGAAGGAAGCAGCTTCCCCCTGATGAGGTTTGTCAGCAGCACATCCACTGAGGTGGACTCTGTGACATCAGTCAGGATCTCAGTGTTGAGGAAGTCCAGAGGAAGTCGACTCTCATCCAGACCGTCAAAGATGAACACAACCGGGAACTGATCAAACCTGCAGATTCCTGCGTCTCTGGTTTCAGAGAAGAAGTGATGAACAAGTTCCACCAAGCTGTACTTGTTCTCTCTCACCACATTCAGCTCTCTGAAGGTGAATGGAAATATGAACTGGATGTCCTGGTTGGCTTTGCCTTCAGCCCAGTCCAGAGTGAACTTCTGTGTTAAGACTGTTTTCCCAATGCCAGCCACGCCCTTTGTCAGCACTGCTCTGATTGGTGCATCTCTTCCAGGTGAGGCTTTAAAGAGGTCTTCTTGTCTGATGGTTGTTTCTGGTCTGTCTGGTTTCCTGGATTCTCTTTCAATCTGTCTGACCTCATGTTCATCATTGACCTCTGCAGACCCCCCCTCTGTGATGTAGAGCTCTGTGTAGATCTGGTTCAGAAGGGTTGGGTTTCCTGCTTTAGCAATGCCCTCAAACACACACTGGAACCTCTCCTTCAGGGTGGATTTGAGTTCACGCTGACACACTGCAGCAATGGTTCCTGGAAAGAGTAAATCATAGATTAAATTAAAGAGAGGATGTTTTCCCAATTTCATGTTTAATGTGTTAAACCCTCTTACTGCTCTGCAGCCGGTCAGCCAGCTCCTCCTGCTTCATGCTCCTCAGGAAGTGCAGAGAGATGTTCAGAAATGCCTCTCTGCTGCTCCTCCTCTGCTCTTCATCCTCACTGTCCAACACCTCTTCATCCTCCCTCTGACTCTCTAAGCCTTCTGGGTAATCTGAACTCAGGACTCTCTGGATCTTCTTCAGCTCGTCCTCCACAAATCTGACGATGTTTCCCTGGAGCAGCTGGAACAGAATAGGTTTTAGAGTTGAACTGGTAGAAGTCAACATCAGATCATGTGTGAGACAGAAAGCCTGACTATCTGCAGACTGCAGCCTGGACTCTGGATCACAATGCTGCTTCACTACTGAGTGTGATTCTTCTTTTGGAAATTGTTGAAAATGTTTGAGCACCAGGAAATATGCTTGGAAGTAAACAAAAAGGCAACCAGTTGATGTTTTCTATAATATTAGTTAATGAATTTAGTGTGTACTGTAGATAGCAAGTTTTGTTGTGTTTATACTTTTACGCACCATGAATACGGAGTCCAGCTGGACAGACTGATTAATGGGAACCTCTGATCTCTGTCGAGGAACTCTGTGAAGATAATGATGTTCAACATATACAGAGTTACATGTGCTGTTAGTGGATCCTTCTTCAAACAGGACATACGATTCCTGATAGAACCACAAACACTGATGAATATGATGGAGATAAAACGCTGCTGAGAATAATGTTATACTTCAAAAGATTTTAATCGCAAACAAAAATAACTTCCAGTTGAATTCTTACCTTGGACTAACAGCTTGCTTTCCATCTCTAAAATCCATATGTTTGTCCATAGACCAGTCACTCTTCATGGACACACAGCTGGGTCCAGGTTGCTCATGTTTGATCCTGATAGAAACACAAACACTGATCAATACAAGTGTATACTAAAGTTCTGCCATCATTTGTTTGGTTATTTTAACGTTTTGATACTGATCACAACAAGGGAGAACGTCTAGTTTAAATTCTTACCATGAATATTCAGAATGCTTTCCATCTCTAAAATCAATAGGGTTACCCATAGACCGGTCACTCTTCATGGACACACATCTGGGTCCAGTTTCCTCATGTTGGATCCTGATAGAATCACAAACTCTGATTAATGCAAAGGTACACTGATATTCTGTTAAAATGCTGATCTCTAATTTTTTAATACTAATAACAACAATGTTGATAATGTGTTACTTTGGATCAGAGTGGTGTCCATCTTTCAACTCAATAGGATCCATAGAGAAGTCACTCTTAGACACACAGCTGGGTCCAGGTCCAGGTTTCCAATGTTTGATCCTGATAGAAATACAAACACTGATTACTGAATACTGCACACTTAACTTCTGCTGGTAATGATGTTGATGTCAGAATGTTTAAATACTGATAACAGCAGACCTGAATGTAAACCTATTGAGAGCTGACCTGTGCTAAAAGCTCTCCAGTGAAACCAGGTCAGTGTCAGTGTTTGAAGGTGGCTGTATCTTAGCCCTTCACACTTCATCCATGCACTTAACTTCAGAGTGTTAAGAGTTAAAGGTGGGGTTGGTACGTTTGAGAAACCGGCTTGAGATACACTTTTTGTTATATTCCATGGAATGCTCTGAACATCCCGATAGCAATGAATATCTGAAGTGCTTTGACAATAAATCCATAAAAAAATGTCATCTCTGGAAGCTGTGGTACTTTAAAAAGCACGACCAATCATCTGAGCCGGCTAAAGTAACTGGATGGCCTACCTGCCTGTCAGCCTTCCATCTCTTCACAAACTTATCTCGTGCCCTCAATGGTCATGTGCACGTTCGTGTGTGTTGGAGGAGGGGCTCTGTGAGGAAGTGGCAGATTTTCTCTGGCTGTGCATTTTCAAATTCTAGCGCACTCAAGCTGGTTTCTCCTAAATTACCTACCCCACCTTTAAATATAAAAACAACTCAGTTACGGGAACCGAGTTGTCGGACCGGTTTAGACACGCCCTGCATTCTTTACTGATGATGTGATCTAAGATAACAATCAAATGGATTCCAAGATGGCGGCGCGCTAGACAGACGTGTTTCTCTCTCCTCCTTACAATCTTACTAATCCTGATATAAAACCAACAAACTACGACAAAGTGAGCAATATAGTTGCTAAAGAAGACCGTATCATAAACCGTGTGAGAGGTGATGTAGTTCTACTAACTGTCCACTAGATGGTGGTAACTGAGCGTCTAATGACATAAAGATCAGTGTGCTCTCTTTCTTCATGGACATTATCATAGAGTCCAGGTAAAAAGTCACAGTGAACATTTTCCCATCATATTTGAATAGTAGAAAGTGAAAAAAATGGTAAAATAATCTTTTGTCCTAATTCTCAAAAATGGGTGATGTATCTTTAGATGTTTAAATAATGACACAAGTTGAAGAGAGACACAAGGTAGGTGACATGTTGTCTTCTTTTGGGGGCCCCTGATGGCTGAGGGGCCCTAACCCACCTGCTGGCTCTGGTCCATAGTGAAAGGATTTTTAAGTCTGTGGGACAGTTGAGAGCTGACCTGTGCTAAAGGACTTTCAGTGAAACCAGGTCAGAGTCCGTGTTTGAAGGTGGCTGTCTCTTAGACCTTCACACTTCATCCATGCTCTCAACTTCAGAGTTTTAAGAGTTAAAAAATAAAAACACCTCAGTGACGTGAACCAAGTTGTCTGACCGGTTTAGACACGTCCTGCATTCTTTACTGATGATGTGATCTAAGAAAACAATCAAACTGCTGCTCTTTCTAATCAAGAAACACTGACTGAGTTTTTCTAAAATCACTCTACTTTAACTCTTTGACTTTAAGAGAAAAGTTATGCACACTACTTCAAACAGATATTAAGAATCAGCATCAAGAGTCATGTGACCTGTCCAGGTAAACAGTGACACAGCACAATGTGATCAGAGTGATCCTGATGATGGAACAGATTCGTCTGGGAGGATTCTCACCTGCTGAACTCACTTCAGGTCCACTTCCAGACACTCTGCAGCTTCATGTGTGGAGGACACTCTGCTCATGTGTTCCTCTTCAGTCCTGTGTCTGCATGCATCTGATCCGAGGACACCGTCACACCCTGATAACTCTTGAGATTAAAAACACTTCAGAGTCACGTGGAAACCGGTGTAACAAGTATCATAAACCGTGTGAGAGGTGATGTAGTTCTACTAACTGTCCACTAGATGGTGCTAGCTCACAGTTAAATGCTTTAACAATCTGCCCTGACATGTGATGAAGCAGCAGTGTGGATCACGTTGGTACCATGGCTGTGGTCCAATCGTAAACAAAAAGTTTTAAAAAAAGAGATCCTCTGTATTTTCCTTATATTGTTTCATGCCGACTTGTAATTGTAATGAAAAACAAAAAAAACGCTCTTTGGTTATCTTTTTAAAAAAGAGAAATGTTGGCTTCCAGAGAATGATGCAAAAGGTATTTGTTTCTTTCTCCTCACAAAGTAAATTATCACAATACAACACAAAGGTAACTTTTTAAACCCAGACTCAAACACATACTTTGGACAATGACACCGTCACACCCTCATAACTCCAGAGATTGAAAACACTACAGTCACATGAAAATCGGTGTAACAAGTATCAGAAATATTGTGAGAAGTGATGTAGTTCTACTAACTGTCCACTAGATGGTGCTACCTCACAGATTAATGCATAAACAATCTGTCCTGGTCCTGACATGTGATGAAGCAGCAGTGTGGATCACATTGTTTCCATGGCTGTGGTCCAATGCTAACAGAAAGATAAAGACTTCCTATGTATTTTCTTTATATTGTTTCATGCCAACTTGTAATTGGAATGAAAAACAAAAAACCTCTGTGGTTATGTTTTTTAAAAAAAAGAAAAATGTTGGATTCCAGAGACTGATGCAAAAGCAACGTGGTCTCACCAGAATGCGTGACTCCACCACGACTCCTTAACACCGCAGTGCGTGGTGGAGTCACAAACTTTGCTACATTTACGTGTCTGCACCACGCAAACAACGCCAATGTAAAGTGAATGAGGCTGCTTTGTCGTGGTGCACACATGCATTTCTATAACGTCCAGCAGTGAGCTTTTATTTTATAAAACTTTTTTAAAACCTACTTTATAGCTTGTAGTAACTCACGGGAGGCTTCTTTTATTTTATTTGTATTCATAATAATTTGTTTTTTTTCATCAGAATGTATTATGGTGCATTAGTTACACATTTTTGTTCTCAAAAATCAGTGCATTGTGTGAAATACAACTGTGATTTTTATTAAATTAGTTAGTTTTTAAGGAAGGCCAGAGCTTCAGCTCTGTCGAATAGATTGTTCCCTTTAGTTAACGTTTTTTAAAAGAACATTATATTCCGATTTGATCATGTCCCCTTTATTGTATTACGGAGAGCAATGTGAGCGTCCATTCCCATTGGATAACGCAGGATTTTACACCAGGAAGTAAGTATTCCCCTTACTGTCGATTGATTTGTGATATCTGCTCTACTCATGGACTAAAAAACACCAGATCATCCTTGTTGATTACACAACATTGATCGGTTTGAATTGTGTACAATGCTTTTGTATTTTTCCCCTTCGATTCGGAGAAACAAATATTTGTCCAGTTTAGGATGGCCGAAGACACTACACTACCCAGAATCCTCAGCTATTGTTCCGTTTTGCCTCAAGCTATGTGATTGGTTGACCTCCAACTGCATTCTATATGAAAAAAAAACGTTTCGTAAAAGATAAAATCATACTTTATTCAGCAGTGCTTGCTTTACTCTTTGAAAGTCATCACATGAATGCATTGTAATAAATGGTTCGGCTGCATTAAATATATTACACATCTGTCGTAGTTCTTTATTTATCTACAGAGATCGGGCTCAGAATAGACCGGAAACTATTCTTTTACCATTCTGTTTTAATTTCACAATAAAGTTAGTAGTAATAATTTGTTTTCATATTATTGTTTTTTATTAACTTCTAGACCGCTGGGTCATGTTAAGACCATCTTTTCTGTGTCGCTGTGGGTTTTTTCCATCGCTTTTGTGTTAGAAATATCAAAACAACAACAGAATATATCCGTCGTAAACTAGACCAGAAACAGCAGTATATTTTATTTTGTTAACACTGTAAACTTGACAGCTTTTGAACCCAAACCACCTACTGGTTAAAGCACGTTATTACACGTTTAGAGTAATGCAATGCAGGTAGATTGTGTTGCTTTTTAATGACTGTTTAAAATGCCTTTTTCTTAATGTCTTTCATTTTTATAAATCACTTTTGAATGTGTTATATGTTATGAAAACATTTAAATATTAAGAGTATATACAAAATAGGAGGAAAGTAGAAGGTCAATGATATAAATATAGAATAGAAAATATCAAGAAGACACTGTAAATGATCTCTACAATAAAACAGTTTAGTGCCGGATGTATAAAGATATTAATAGGAGGATGTGCAAAACAGACAAACTAGTTAGGCTTTATTTAAACATTAAAGAATACTTTAGGTTAAGGTCTTTTAAATACATGTAAGAAAAAAGCTTTGCGGGTATCTATATTAAGCCTGACAAAGTACTTAACATTTGATATATTGCATGGTTTGTTTTGGGACTTGACAAACAACTTTCCTGCAATGTTAACTACTGTATGTTGAAGGACTTATTTTAACTGATATTATACATATTTATTATACTCTTATAAGATGTATGTAGATAGAATAAGAAATGTGCAGAATATGACAGTTTAATGGTGGAGGTACACACACATATTGATAGATCTCTTGTTGAGGAACCTGTGATCCAAGTTTGTCATCATTGCATAACTACACCGTAGTTGTGTATATGATATGTCAATAAACCTTTGAAAATCTTGAAATCTTGAAAGGGATGTGCAAAATAGTAATTATATACAGTCTTTAATGAACTATTAGTAGAGAATAACGAGTAATGAATATGCTTTATAGAGATCTGCAGATAAATGTTTAGTCTTCTCGAGCACCAACTATCAAATATCTCTCCTGATTGTTGGCACTTGAAAATCACCTTCCCTGAGTTTGACTCAGGTGTAACTAAAGTCTGCTTTAAGGGTTGTTTATATTTCACATCATTAATCAGAATCTGCAAAGTAACTCAAATAAATGTAGTGGAGTAAAAATACCAGGTTAACCTTAAAGAAAGCCCTCAGGATTATCAAAGACCCCCATCACCCCAGACACAAACTGTTCTGTCTGCTGCCGTCTGGCAGGCGGAACCGCAGCATCCGGACTAAACCCACCAGACTCAGGGACAGCTTCATCCCACTGGCCATAAGACTATTAAACACCTGAACTTTGAAACAACATCCATAACATTCATATATATATCATTATTTATCTAATATATTATATTCCTATCACTTGTATATAGACTCTTATTGCACTATTTCACTTTTTACTATTTCGCTATTTTTTCTGTGTATCTGTTTTATTGTGTTTTCGCTTTAGGCAAACTGCGTGTGCATATACTGTATAGCTCTCATTTCTCAATGGTAATGTGTGTGTGTATGTGGAGATTCCCCTTCGATTCTATTGGCTCTAATGGTTCAAAAGAGATGTCAATCATCAAAATCGACCAATGGGTTCCAGAGAAACGGCAAATAAACCCATTTTCACCCAAATGATCCCAGAGGTGGAGTTCTTTTTTCTAAATCTCTCTAAAAAAGTCAAATTTCACTTGTTTTGCCTCAATCTTGATACAGAGTACTTATTATATGTTATAGTTTGGATTCCTAAAGCTTTTACTATCCCATCATTCAAGGGTGGTTTTCACTATAAGTAATGGTTTATTTTTGGACGGACACTATAATCTATTTGTTTTTAATATGTTCAATCTGAATTTACTTTAAAATAAAAACATCTATATTGATTCTGACTCTTCTACATCCAACTCACAGGTTTATCATTGCTTTGAGAAAAAAGATTATTAATTTACCGAATTTCTTAATGGATATATTTGTTGACATTTCTTTTGTTGAAATTGCTTTTATCCTGTCATTTTATACTAATTTGTCTATTGAACTGCTGTGAAGACAGTTTGGCTACAATTATTATATAAAAAGGTGATATACAAAGCGTATTGCTAATATTATTATTATTATTATTATTATTATTATTATTATTATTATTATTATTATTATTATTATTATTATTATTATTATTATTATTATTATTATTATAAATATTCTATCACAATGTCCAACAGCCAACAAGTGAACATTTAAATTATATCAATACAATTAAGCCCCAGAAAGCACATGGCTACTTAGCATGCAAAATGACGACATTCTGCATGCTTAGTAGCCATGTGCTTTCGTGTTATGGGCTGAATCTTTATGTATTGATTAGATCACGTTACTCTGATGATAGTGTTCAAGACAGCCTATGTGTCTGAACTCGATCCTCAGAGTAATGTGTTATGGAGCCTTCTATTCAATCTTTTTTCAACCTAACGAGCATTTTGTGCTGTTCTTTTCCAATGTGGAAGCAGAATGTGTGAAAGCATACAGCACGATAAGGGGGTGTGTCACTGGACTCTTTAGACAGGAATAGCGGGGTCGCGCCCAGTACCTGAACTCTCCTCGCAGATGCACACACACGCTAGGACAGAGTACATCTGACTCGAGACAAAACTTGCTCGAGTCCGAGTCCAAGTCGGAGCGTCAATGTACAAGTCGAGTCAGACTCATCGTGCGCGAGAATTCACGAGTCCGAGTCAATCAGTGCGCAAGTCTGAGTCCAGAACTCGAGGGCTTCATCTCTGTCCGTGAATACCGTTACGGACTTTATTAAAAGAAAACATTCTCAATACTCTGATTAGAAATGTATTTTTGATATGTGAAAACAAAATCTACTAATAAGTTTTTCTCAAAACCACATTTGTTTATGCACTTTGGATGTACTGTAGGAACATCTTTTTTAGAAGACCAGGCAGAATTTGCATGCATTTTAACATTTCAAATAATTTCTGAAATACGTTTTATGCTAACGTGCCCGCCATAATGTATTTGTTGAAATTAAAGCATTTGGTCAGATACTACCCCCGTCTTTGTCATGATTTGGCCAATCTATCCCCAAATGTAAAACCCCAGTCTTTAAAAGAAGGATCCTAAACATATGACATTTTATTGTTACAATCCCCTTAAATGTGTTAATGCATCCACATGTTTCCTATGTTTAACCCTTCTCACATCCTGTCCAATAAAAAGTGTTTTCTGGAATTATGTGTGCAGAGATGATGCAAATGCCTCTGTCTTTAAGTCTGTTTACATCTTAATATATCTTTAAATATTTAAATAATGACACAAGTTGAAGAGAGACAGAAGGTAGGATACATGTTGTCTTCTTTTAGGGGCCCCTGATGGCTGAGGGGCCCTAACCCACCTGCTGGCTCTGGTCCATAGTGAAAGGATTTTGAAGCCTGTGGGACAGTTGAGAGCTGACCTGTGCTAAAGGACTTTCAGTGAAACCAGGTCGGAGTCCGTGTTTGAAGGTGGCTGTATCTTACTCCTTCACACGTCATCCATGCACTCCAATAAAAAAATAAAACACCTCAGTGACGTGAACTGAGTTGTCTGACCGGTTTAAACACGTCCTGCATTCTTTACTGATGATGTGATCTAAGATAACAATCAAACTGCTGCTCTTTCTACTAAAGAAACACTGACTGAATCTTTCTAAAATCACTCTACTTTAACTCTTTAACTTTAAGAGAGAAATGATACACACTACTTCAAACAGATATTAAGAATCAGCATCAAGAGTCATGTGACCTGTCCAGGTAAACAGTGACACAGCACAATGTGATCAGAGTGATCCTGATGATGGAACAGATTTGTCTTGGAGGATTCTCACCTGCTGAACTCACTTCAGGTCCACTTCCAGACACTCTGCAGCTTCATGTGTGGAGGACACTCTGCTCATGTGTTCCTCTTCAGTCCTGTGTCTGCTTGCATCTGATCCGAGGACACCGTCACACCCTCATAACTCCTGAGATTAAAAACACTTCAGAGTCACGTGGAAACCGGTGTAACAAGTATCAGAAACAGTGTGAGAGGTGATGTAGTTCTACTAACTGTCCACTAGATGGTGCTAGCTCACAGTATAATGCATTAACGATCTGTCCTGACATCTGATGAAGCAGTAGTTTGGATCAAATGGCTGTGGTCCAATGATAAAAATACTTCCTATGTATTTTCCTTATATTGTTTCTTTTGTTATGAGGATGTAGCGGAGGATGAGGGGGAGGATGAGGGGGAGGATGAGGGGGAGAATGTGTTGGAGGCAGTCAGTGGTGCTCCTTGGCGGGACTAACTGTCTGCGGAGGTGTCTGCCCTGGAGGAGGTTCCTGGTGACCACGATTATGTGTAAAGGTATGTAGAACAATTGACGAGCTTTGATAAAATAACCTTGTGCAATATTTATATACATCTTTTGTTCCTATCTGCTGCTGAAAACATCTTAGTGACATGGCAGCCGTCGATTGTGTCCGCCCTGCGAACCCTAGCCCAACACCCAAAACTGAGGGTTAGACTAGGTTTCTTTTTCAGGAATAAGTCCTGTTTCTCGCTTGAGGCCAGGAAAAGGCTCTGTGACCTTTTGACCTGTGCTGGACTATGGTGATCTGATCTATATGAATGCACCGGCCAACTACCTGAGCAAACTAGATGCTGCGTATCATAGTGCTCTGAGATTTGTCACAAACTGTAAAGCACTTACTCATCACTGTACATTGTATACCAAGGCAGGTTTCCCATCACTCACTGTACGGAGGCTCAGTCACTGGTACACTTTTATCTATAAAGCTATGTTGGGCAAACTCCCGTATTATATCTGTTCATTGATAAAGCAGAAAGTTGCAAGCAGCTATTGTCTGCGATCGCAGGATGTAGTCTTGTTAGATGTGCCAAGAGTAAGGACTGTCTTAGAGAAGACAGCTTTTATGTGCGCAGCTCCACTTGCTTGGAACAGTCTACAGGCAAAATTGAAATTGAGCATTTTTATTTCTCTGAATGTTTTTAAGGCACGTCTAAATGAAATGCTTTCTGACACTCTGGGTATTTGTAAATGTTGAATATGTAAATATGATATCCTCTGTTGTTTGTTTGTTTGTTGTTTTTATGTTTCATGTGGAACTAAATGATGCAGGTCTCCCTTGTAAATGAGATCGATGATCTCAAGGGACCAATCTGTCTAAATAAAGGTTTGAAATGAAATGAAATGAACAATCCAATGTACCGTGGAGATAAGCATCCCCAACAGCTCTGGAGACCACCCCAAAATGAAGCCCCACCCACCGTCAGAGGACACCAGGGTCTTAATTGTGGCAGCCAGGTCCAGCAGCACCACCTGGGACTCCCTGCTCAGCCTGAATATGTATATAGTTTAAATGTTGTTTTATTTGTATGTTTTATTTGTATGTTATGTTGTTCAATTAAATACATCTTAAGTTTCATATTGCTCATTACATTTATTTATTTATTACATTATTTGTCCACTAATCTTTCTAGCAGAATAAAAAGCCTGTTGATGTTCTCCCTGCTCTCCTGGGCTGCCTCCCTCTGCAGCTGCATGTCTTCTCGGATGAGGTCCATTAGCCCATCCTGTTTTTTTTTCTTAGGCCGGGATGGCCCTGCCTCAACTCGATCCTCATCCTCGTCCTCGTCCTCCTCTTCGTCCCCCACTGCTGCACTTGGCCGTGGCGTGTCCTCTGGCATGGAGGATATTAGGACAGGGGGGCAGATGGAGGGCCTCTGTCCTGATATCTCGTCCAGTGGATAAACCACGGCCAAGTTGCAGCAGTGGGTGTCCCACTGACTCCCTCTCCTGACCCTGGGTATTTGCCATCCTAAAGGCAGAGTAAAACAATCGTGGCAGTACAAAAAAAAACACCAGCAGATAAACAAATGTCAGCAAATGTGTTTATTAACTTGTAAAACTCACATACTTTATATCTTTGTTTTAAGTTGTCCCACTTCTTCTTAGCCTGCAGGGGAGTAACACTTCCCTGCAGGCCCATATCTTCCAAAACCGTCCTAATCACAGAGAGAGAAGTCAAAAATCTAGTATTATGAATAAAACCATAACAATGTCACAAGGACACACACACTTAGGAAGAAATCTTCTTTCTGTTTTTAATGGTGGCATGGAGCCATCCCTACACAAATACAACAAAGAGAAAAGGCATTGTCCCATATACTAGTTGTGTTATTAGAATGGACTGTATGAAATGAGGGATGATTCATAAAATAAGAACCATACAAAGTGGATATTGTGCCTTACCTCCAAGCGATGCTGGCGGAGAATTTGGCCCCCGTGAAGAGGGCTTCATTCTCCCCGCGCATCTGGATAAATTGCGCAGTCTGCTCCTTGCTCCCTATCAAAACAAAATTGTTGCAGTAAGATTTGTAAAACAAAAGCAGTTAAATAAATAAATTAGCTTTATAATGAATCCCAACAATTTGAAAACCAAACAGGGTTTAGAAATATTTTCACTTCATATTATTTTATGTATGTAATATAAAGAAGACATCTCCAATTGCCCGTATATTTAAATACACAAATTAAATAGGTTTACTTTTCTTTCATGTCGTTTACTATTTGGGTGAGTACATTTAAAAACGAATCCAGCTGAAACCGTTGTAGCCGTTGATGGGACGTTACAAGCCTTATATATTTTTTTAAACTCATTCGTCACCGTCACCCGTTGCATCCTGGGATATGGTACACCGCGGAGTGTACATCAGATGTATCCTCTAAATCTGGGGAAAGAAGGCTGCATTTGCGGGCCGCATTCGGAGGAGTCTTGTCTTTTTTTAAAATTGGGACAGCCTTCGTTTGGCGGAAGTGACGTATGCGGTCTCCGAATGCATCCTCAGGAGGATGCGGCCGCTGAATTGGGACACAGCTAGAGACACATCCTCTCAGGACCATACATGTCTGCACAACATATCAGAACCCTCCTCAAATAATGTGTGTGACTCCTCAGTCTTCAGGCTCCCCTCATCATATCTGTATTTCCATCAAACTAAGTGGTATCACATCTCGTGACTCAGACCTGAACTTCTTGGTGTTTTCGGGCCTTTTTTTAATTTTCCTTGCAGCTGATATGAATGATTTCTGCTTCTTGATGTAGACGTAACCTCATGTGGCTGTCACACCATCACAGTCTCACTCCCTGATCGTCCAAGAGCGACGCTTGGTCAGGGTCCCGTGGCTTACAGATGTGACGCGCCGAGTCTCCTTCAGCTTCATAAACGGACGCAAAGAGCTTTCAACTGATTGCAATGTATTCCCATCGGCGGCGGTATTTGACGCTCAGGGAAGCACCGCATCGGCAGTTAAAGGCAATGTGAGCGTCCATTCCCATTGGATTACGGAGAATTGTTCACCCAGAAGTAAGTATTCTCCTTACTGTGGATTGATTTTACAGTGATATCTGCACTACTCATCGACTAAAAAACACCAGATTATACCTTTTATTTACACACAACCCAGTCAAGGAAAATAAATGAGACTCAGAGCCTCAGAATACTGGAATATGTATTTTTTAAATATGTTTTTCCTTCTAATTTGTTATTCTTTTCTAAATAACGCACTGTTATTTACTCAATAATAACACACAATTATCCTTGCTTTGATTTATTTGTTGAATTCTATATCTGACTTTTTTGCCGTCCGTCAGGAACTGAATATCAAAATAAAGTCACCGGAAAGAGATACACACCCACTGAACTGATTACCCAAGATCCTCAGCTATAGTTAAAGCTTGGTGATTGGATGTTTTAGCCGCAATGCACGTTGGGATATGGTGTTTATGCGATATGAAATCGGAAAAACATAAAAAAAAGGAAGAAAATAATACTTTATTCCGAGTGTTCTTGCTTTTCTCTTTGAAGGTCATCACATAACGGCATTGTAATACACGGTTCGGCTTCATTACATATTACAGATCTGCCGTAGTTCTTTAATTATAGAGCCCTGATCAGAAGAGCTTTTGACAAACTGTAAGAAATGCGATGGAAACTGAAAACTTGACGTGGATCATAAATATATTAGCAATTAAACAACATCTTCAATTTCTCTTCACACAATACATAATTATCTCTACAATAAAACAGTTGAGTGGACGTCCAAAGATATGAACAGGAGGATGTGCAAAACAGACAAACTAATAAGGCTTTATTTAAACATTAGAGAATACTTTAAGTTAAGGTCTTCTTTTGAATAAGAAAAACACTTTGGGAGTATCTACAGATAAATATTAAGCTGACAAAGAACTTAACGTCTAATATATTGCATAGTTTATTTTGGCACTTGACAATCACCTTCCCTGAATCTGTCTGATTTAACGGTTGTTTATATTTCACATCATTAAGTAGAACAAAGTAGTACATGCTGCTGTAACAAAAACATTTTCCCAACTTGGGATCAATAAAGTATATCTTATCTTAAGACGATCGATGGCTACTGCCATATTTGCTAAATGTGCCTCTGAACCTTGACAGGTGCATGTTTCAGGTGTACACAGTTTAATACTGGCAACGTCTAATTATGGGAAATACGAAAACGTCTTTTAAAACTACAACTCCCAGCAGAGACGTGCCATAGAACATGTTGCGAACATGTTGCGAAACACAATAGCCAGCATGTGTAGTTCTGGGGGGGGCTGGACCCGTTCGAGTCCAGTTTTGGAAAGTCTGCCGTGGTTTCATTCCATTTCAAAGTGCTGCTTGGCGCTCGGCGTAACCTTGTCGCACTGCCACTCCAACATCCAATCACAGAGCTTGAGGACTAATCAAAGGGTTTGTCAAGCAAGGCGGATGTTGTAGTCCCAAACGATAGCTGAGGATTATGGGTAGTGTAGTGTCTTCGGCCATTCTAAACTCCCAAAAAACTATTTGTTTCTCCGAATCTAAGATTAAAAACACAAAAGCATTGTACACAATTTGAACCAATCAATGTTGTGTAATTAACAAGGATAAACTGATGTTTTTTAGTTGATGAGTAATGCAGATATCACTGTAAAATCATTTGACAGTGAGGGGAATACTTCCGGTTTTATGAAAACGTCAAGACCGGAAATACTGTTTGTTGTTTTGGGTACAGAGGAAAAGAGAGAGGGTTTTATTTCCTGATGCTGCGTGAGTTCCCTGACACACTGGGGACACGTGTTGATGTGTAAAATACATCACAAAGTGCATTTTGCATGATAGGTCCCCTTTAAGTACAGTACTCGAGTTAATGTACTTTGTTACTTTACACCACTGCTAATAAAGTTAAGTTAAATGTAGTGAACCTCAAATAAAGATATCAACCCCTTGTTCTACCTGGTCACTCATGGTTCAACTCCATTCATAACCTGTTAGTATTCAATGTACTAATCTATTCAACATTCATCTTTCTGTTTAAGAGTTTATTTCTGTTCGTTAAAGATCACTTATTAAGAGCTTGATCCTGTGATTTGTGTGTACCAGGGCCCTGTACACCGGGCCATATCTCCATAGCACCTTTCAGAATATGGGACTACATTCATTATGGCGATCAAATGATTGTTATGATGGGAGGTATTCTTGTTGTTAATCAATAACACCTTGTGTAACCTTTTATAGCAATCCCTGTGTTTATGACACATGATTTACAGAAATAAATACTTTGTTATTAATTATTAAATCTGCTGGAAGCAAATCAAGCTACAGCTCGTTACAGCAAGTTCAACTACAAAGAGTGCATTAAACTAAAGTGAGAACGTTCATTTGGATATTTGTTTTGGGAAATCAGAAGCAGAATCATTAAAACAGCAAAACGACATGATGATTGGAAACCTCCTCAGAGAGTTTGTGGCCATTAAGATCTAATGCGGGAAAATGACTCAGTGACACTGTTTTCTTTTCTTTGGGTATCGTAAAAAGTCATCAGTCATCCTATCTCGTATAAAATCGTTAACAGGAAGTAATTCACGGTTCTTTATAAAAGTAAATATGTTACCTTGTTTTATTTTCTTTGGGAATCATAAAAAGTCAAGTAGGCATCTTATCAGTCATTATAGCTGCACAATGAAAGGATACATCTTTTCATGGAAGTAGGTCACTAATGTTTACAACAATACATATTTCACCTTATTAGTCTGGAGCGTATGATCTGTTATCTGCTCTTCCTTCAGTCAGAGAGCACTGCATTGATCCCCAACACTCCACACCCTGAAACAACATCACAAATCAGAATCTGGTTTTCTTAGCAGGTTTTATCACACTTTATTTCTCTGATAACTCTAGTTTGTTGTTTATCTTGAAAACAGCAGGAAAGAATAAACCATCCAGGTGGGAAGGCGTATTGTGTTAAGCCAAAGAGAGAGAATGAAAGAAGATTTTAAAGTGAGCTCCTTGCAGCATTTAGAATTTGCAGCGTTTCTACAGTTGCAACCAAAACAATTCAACTCCCTTTGCACATTAGGTTTATTGAAACATGTTTTTAACATTTGTCAGCTGTTTGAAATAAACACATTTGAGAAGAACTGTTTCAACAGAAAATGTTACTTTACATGACTGCAGTCTCAAACTGATTGAACCCCCTGTCTCAAGCACACCGGGTGGACATAATCAAGGGCTCCATGAGTTCAGGGGCCTGTACTACGAAGCTGGTTCAACCTAACCTGGATATGTTGGAGTGAGCCGGTTGGCCTAATCCAAAACATACTTGCTCTCTCTAAGCGGTCCTACGACGCTGGTTATCAAGTGGATCGCTCAAGCCAGCCGTGTCCTATCTAGTTAGGAGCGCGTTCACATGAAAGGGGTGGTATCTGGAGCATTCGACCAATCACAAACATGGAGAAGCGTACTGACAGCGCAGCGTCATACTTCCTGAATGAAAAGTCAACTATAATATTAGACATATGAAGAAGTTAAACTTTAAACATCCATGACTTAAACACTTGATCCAGGATCAAAGCCACATAGCTGCACCTGCAAGGTGAATCCAGCTGGTAACAGAACAAGTGTTTGAATGCGTACATGAACAGGTTTATGATATCACTGCCCCGTCTAAGACACCATCTGACTTTCATTACATTTGACTCGAGTGTTTCCTCAACTTAATGTGTTGCTTCAAATAATCCTTCTGCATCCAGTATGTGACACTGTGAGTGTTGCACGGCCAGATACGGCTCAGCTGACTCAGATAAGGAGATGATACATTATGATGTGATATGCCGCGGACTGTACTTAATGTTACTCTGATCCGGTTACTTATGTTGTGGCAGATATTTAAGTAAGCTTTCTTAACCCTAATGTTCTAATAGTCAGATTGCTCTGAAGATGGGAGGTGATATTCTATTAATGTTCACGTTCACACAGTTGCTGATTTCTGCCGGCCGTCTTTCCTGCAACGGCAGCTTTTCTGTATTTCCTTTCTCCTGTAATATGACTTGATCGCTTTAAGCTCCGCACACTGAGCTCTGATTGGTCAGCAGGCAGTGCTTTCACCTAGTTGATCTCTTAGCCTGCAACCTAACCTGCTCCGGGGCAGGTTAGCCGCTCAGCATCAGTTACCATGGAGATCTAGCCTGCTAAAAAGAGAACCAGCTTCGTAGCACAGGAAACCCAGAGTTAACCTGAAGTTAGCCGCTAAGAGAACATCCTGCTTCGTAGTATACCCCCAGGTGTGCTTGAGACAGAACACATAAATACCTGGATTGGCTAGGGGTTTGTTGAGAGTGACGTTTGATTGAATGTTATAAATATGGTCAAAGTCAAACAAATTGTCCAAAAAGTTCAGAGAAGAGATCAGTGCCTTGAACAAACAGGGAAAAGGATCAAAAGAGATGCTCTTAGTGTAACGACTGAACTGGAGGCCACGGCCCACGAGGAACGGACTAAGACCCCTCAGGAGCGCTGCCAGAAGCTGGTGTCTGGATATGCATCACGTTTGCAGCAGGTCAAAACAGCAAAGGGTGCTCTACTAAGTACTGGAGATGCTTGCCATGAAGGGCTTGAATCATTTTGAGACTGCAGTCGCCATTAAAGCAGTATTTTCTGTTGAATTTGGATAAAAACACTTGATATTAGTTTCATTGAATGACTTTGTGTTATTTGATTATTGCAAACAGCTGAACAATGTTACATTTAGCCAATAGACCTAATGTGCAATGGGGGTTGAACACTTGTGATTGTAACTGTATGCAGCGCTTTGTTTATTTATGTTTTGTCAATTGGTGAAGATGTTTCTTCATCTGCATGTGTCTCGGGCACATTTGTGTTTTTTATTTGTTCTCTTTAGAAAGATAGATAGATAGATAGATAGATAGATAGATAGATAGATAGATAGATAGATAGATAGATAGATAGATAGATAGATAGATAGATAGATAGATAGATAGATAGATAGATAGATGGATAGATAGATAGATAGATAGATAGATAGATAGATAGATAGATAGATAGATGGATAGATAGATAGATAGATAGATAGATGGATGGATAGATAGATAGATAGATAGATAGATAGATAGATAGATAGATAGATAGATAGATAGATGGATAGATAGATAGATAGATAGATAGATAGATAGATCGATCGATCGATCGATCGATAGATAGATGGATGGATGGATAGATGGATAGATAGATAGATAGATAGATAGATAGATAGATAGATAGATAGATAGATAGATAGATAGATAGATAGATAGATAGATAGATAGATAGATAGATCTTTAATTTGTCATTGTACAGGTACAACAAAATTACAATGAACTCATGGTGCCAACACGCAACAACAAGACAATATGAAAACAAGAAATGGGACTTACATAGACATGACAGGGAATATGTACATAAATAAATAATACATTCAATTACACGATTACATGGTTTTTAAACTGCAGTGCGTTTCCCCTGGTGGAAATGTGTTGGGCTGCTGTTGTGTTTTGCACCTGTCGGCCTCCATAGGAATAAGGTTGACTTTAAAAAGTGCATAAAATACAAGTGAGACATTTTGTGGGATTTGTTTGTGGGGAAAATCAGAATCAGAATCCCTGAAACAGCACGATGACTTGATGATGGAAACCTTCACAGAGAGTTTGTGGCTATTCAGATCTAATGCGGGGAAATGACTCACGATACTGTTTTTTTTGGGAATCATAAAAAGTCATCTAGAATAACATGTTTTACAGGAAGTAATTCACTGTTCTTTATCAAAGTAAATAAGTGACCTTGAAAGCCATTTCTCCCTCATCTGTTATCTGCTCTGTCTTCAGTCAGAGAGCTCAGCACGCCTTGCTTCTCCCAACACTCCCTTTGACTCTGCATCATAAATCTGAATCTAATCCAGCAACTTCCTTTGGGATGTTTCATTGTAGTTCATCTCTGGGATTACTGTAGTTCTTGTTACTTTATTTTACAATTCTAAGCATGAAGCATTGTCCCAGCTGAAGCCGAGCAGCCTCTGTTCTCTGAGAAAACTCTGAAACGCGTTTAAAACATTTAAAGCTCACAGAGAGCGAGAGCTTTTGGAACAGCAGGATTTGGGTTCTGTGTGCTTAATGGCATTGGTGGAACATAGATTCAGATAAGTAGAAGTACTAATACCATACTGTAAAATACTCCATTACAAAGAAACAAGTGTTACATCCAGGATGGTGCTTAAGACAACGAAATGAAGTCTGATCAGGAACATGTAGTTAAAGAAGAAGTAAAACAGTCATTCCAGAATAAAAATTGCATTTTTAAAAGCAGCAAATCTTTACTTTTGAGAATCGGCAACCCAAAAAAATGAACTATTATCAACAGATTTTCTGTCAACCCACTCGCTGTGAAAAAGAACACGTGAGGATAGATGAATCTAGAATAAACATCATATTTAGAAAATTCTCTTTTGTGTGTAAAAATGTAAATCCATAAAGTTACCAGTAACTAAAGCTGTAAAACAACGGAAGTGCAATGTTTCACTTGTGATGGTTTTGCAGTAGAATATAAAGAGAAACAGAAAGAAATACTCAATTCAATTCCAATACCTCAAATGTGTACTTAAGTAGAGTCCTGGAGTAAATGTACTTAGTTACTTTCCACAGCATATGAGAAAGATGAAACCCTAACTGAACATGTGGAGGCTTTTTTTATCCAGCTCTTACACTTTAGATGATTTCAACATTGGAATGAGATCTGCAGCAGTGTCTGCTAATAGACAGCAGGATGCTGGTGTAGCGCATTCAAACTAAATGATTATTATGATCTTTATTGGGTTCCTGATAGAAGTTAAACACAAGATCAAAATTGTGCAGATAACTCAAGACTATGGTTTTATTCAGATGCACTCACATCTCACACATTTCTCTGTGTTGTATATAGGGTTGCACAATTCAGGGAATTTTCAACGATGGAAACTTTCCATGGAAATTAACGGGAATTTTCTAAATTGAAGGTTGACTCTCCAGAGGGAACTTACATATAGTTGGGGAAAATATATTTTAGCATAATCTTGACTAAAACAAACAGATGCCATTCAAGTAAGGCAAGGCAAGGCAAGGCAAGGCAAGGCAAGGCAAGGCAAGGCAAGGCAAGGCAAGGCAAGGCAAGGCAAGGCAAGGCAAGGCAAGGCAAGGCAAGGCAAGGCAAGGCAAGGCAAGGCAAGGCAAGACAAGGCAAGGCAAGGCAAGGCAAGGCAAGGCAAGGCAAGGCAAGGCAAGGCAAGGCAATTTTCTTTATGTAGCATTTTTCAGAACGTGGCGATTCAAAGTGCTTTACAGATTAAAAGCAAAATACATTTAAAAACAAATGCAGCATAAATACATAAGTACACTTGAATATCCATGCCATAGCACACTGCTTACTGCATGGCTATTGAGACCACACAAAGGTTCACAACAGGCTCACAAATGTGAGGGTCAACGTAAGGCTCTTTGAGCCTGACACAGAGCCATCCTCAACAAGGCTGGACAGTGACACTGCAGAGGAAGACTCAGAGTGTGATGTGGATTTAACATTTTGAATGGGACTTTGTGGGGGAGAAGGGCTCTTTCCATTTAACATTTTGAATGGGACTTTGTGGAGGGAGAAGGGCTCTTTCCATTTAACATTTTGAATGGGACTTTGTGGAGATTTTTGGATGGGGGGTGCATTTTTGTTCATTTTTTAATGAGTGGGTTTGGGGGGGATGGGGAACATTTAACTCAACATTCCTGTTTTCGTTCTTCAATGAAACAAATCATTGTTCAATAAAATAATTAAAAAAAAGAAAAAAAAAAAAGTTTAATTTTGCATCGAATATTTCCAAAATTCCCCAGCTTAACTTCCCATGGAAACTTTCTGGAAATGTTCCAGAAATGTTCCGCCCCTTTGCAACCCTAGCTGTATACCATTTCTAGAGGCACAACTTTTTCTCGAAGTTCGTACGTGAACACATTTTCATTTTGCTACTAAAGTCTGTTTTTCTTCCCCTCCTGATTCCTGTTTCTTTGTAGCTGAGCCCAACATCTCTAGTTGGTTCTGTTTGTCGGTCAGTCAACACACATGTACCTACCAACCCAGTCTCACAGTCTGCGTACAAATAACACGACTTTGGAAATGTGTAAAATAGATACGCAGAAGTCCAATGTTGCGTGCATATGATACTACCACGTTACGTTTGTTATGAACGTATCTGAAATACCTTTATTTTCTATATTTGCTTATTGTCTTGCTTATAATAATGATAATAGTCATTTATAGATATCATTTTAGAGCACCGAAGGAGTGGCAGACCTGGGGGGTGGTTCCCCTTTTCAAAAAGGGGGATCAGAGGGTGTGTGCCAATTACAGAGGCATCACACTACTCAGCCTCCCCGGGAAAGTTTACTCTAAGGTACTCGAAAGGAGGGTCAGGCCGATTGTGGAACCTCAGATTGAGGAGGAACAATGCGGATTCCGTCCTGGTCGTGGAACGACGGATCAGCTTTTTACTTCCGCAAGGATCCTGGAGGGGGCCTGGGAGTACGCTCATCCAGTCTACATGTGTTTTGTAGACTTGGAGAAGGCGTATGACCGGGTTCCCAGGGAGTCACTGTGGGAGGTGCTGCGGGAGTATGGGGTGAGGGGGTCTCTACTCAGGGCCATCCAATCTCTGTACTCCCAAAGCGAGAGCTGTGTCCGGGTCCTCGGCAGTAAGTCGGACCCATTTCAGGTGAGGGTTGGCCTCCGCCAGGGCTGCGCTTTGTCACCAATCCTGTTTGTAATATACATGGATGGGATTTTGAGGCGTAGTCGTGGGGGGAGGGGGTCTGCAGTTCGGTGGACTAAGGATCGCACCACTGCTTTTTGCAGATGATGTGGTTCTGATGGCTTCATCGGTCTGCGACCTTCAGCACTCACTGGATCGGTTCACCACCGAGTGTGAAGCTGCTGGAATGAGGATCAGCACCTCCAAATCTGAGGCCATGGTTCTCAGCAGGAAACCGATGGACTGTCCACTCCAAGTAGGGAATGAGTCCTTACCCCAAGTGAAGGAGTTTAAGTATCTCGGGGTCTTGTTCTCGAGTGAGGGAACAATGGAGTGTGAGATGGGTCGGAGAATCGGAGCAGCGGGAGCGGTACTGCAGTCTCTTTACCGCACCGTACGAAAAGGGAGCTGAGCCAGAAGGCAGAGCTCTCTGTCTACCGGGCCATTTTCGTTCCTACCCTCACCTATGGTCATGAAGGATGGGTCATGACCCAAAGAACGAGGTCGCGGGTACAAGCGGCTGAGATGGGTTTTCTCCGCAGGGTGGCTTGTGTCTCCCTTAGGGATAAGGTGAGAAGTTCAGTCATCAGGGAGGGACTTGGAGTTGAACCGCTCCTCCTTCACGTCAAAAGGATCCAGTTGAGGTGGTTTGGGCACCTAGTTAGGATGCCACCTAGTTAGGATGCCACCTGGGCGCCTCCCTAGGGAGGTGTTCCAGGCACGTCCAGCTGGGAAGAGACCAAGGGGTAGACCTAGAACCAGGTGGAGGGATTATATCTCTTCGCTGGCCTGGGAGCGCCTTGGGACCCCCCAGTCAGAGCTGGTTGATGAGGGGAAAAGAAAGTTTGGGGCTCTCTGCTGGAACTGCTACCTCCGAGACCCGACCACGGATAAGCGGGAGAAGATGGATGGATGGATTTTAGAGCACACATTTGAAATTGACGATCGGGCTCGATATATGGTTAAATTAAAATCAGCAGGCGAGGCTTTAATTTCTCCAGCTGTTACTCTCATGAGCGAGGCAGAAAGTAATGGTTGTATCATGCCAACAAGCTGCTGTGTCGTGTATTGCACCTTGTAGTGCCGAGAGATAGGGAGTCGGAGGCGGTGCAATGGAGGTACAAAGCTGGCTTTAATGAGCAGCAGAAAGGCAGATGCTGTAGAGTCGCAGCCCGGGAAGAAGAGAAAGAAGCCAGGAGGGCACACAATGTATATAGAGGGCATAGCTCCGTGGTGAATAATGTCAACCAGTGATCACTACAACCTCAAACATTAAAACAAATCCAGAGTTACGTGTTTCTGAACTTCCTCTAAGAAGAAAGGACAGTAACAGAAGAGCTCTGTGGCTTCAGGCTTGATCGCCGTTCAAATGACAGTTTGAATGATCTCAAGGGGAATGGTTAGCGTGTCATATGCACGCTAAATCGGACTTCTGCGTATCTATTTTACGCATTTCCAAAGTCGTGTCATTTGACTGTGAGACTGGGTTGGTGCCTACAGGACGCTCCATTTAGAAAAGAGTGAGGGGGTAGAGAGCTCCTGGCCTTGGGACACTGGTGAAAGGAACATTCCCAGCAGCCAGACTTCAGAGGACACCCTGCCTCTACTTTTATCAGAAGGAAGTATTATTGTGTGTTCATAAACGTGTGTGAGCTCTAACAGACAATCAAACATGATATTCTTCCATCAATGATTGAGGTAATGATGTGAAGAAAGATAAGCCGCTGGAGCCTTACAGGAACGACCAACAGACTTTAGACCTGTAGCTCTTGATGGGGGGGGGGGGGGGGGGGGGGTAGTTTGATTGCTGCAAAACTAAGTTCAAAATCTGCCATTAAAAAGCCTAAATCTACTGTACATCAAAAATAGCATTGTGTGGAATGCTTTTTCAATACGATGTGTAATATGTGGTCATGCCAATAAAGCCCCTTTGTTTTGTAATGTATTTTAGTTGTTTCAAAATTGATCCTAAATAAAAAGAAACAGGTTGGACTGCTCTGCTGAGGAAGTTTCTTGGTTCTCCATAGTAGGGCTGAAACATTGGGGCTGCATCCTTTACAGCGCCAAATATGAATGCAATAATATCATGTGTGTGATGCATTAACACAGAGGCCATTCCTCCGGAGAACACATGATGAATACTCATACTTTCATACACAGGATACTTCACGTATATGTTGCTGTTTGTACTTCTGTATTTCACCTCAGTATAGTTTAGAATAGTATAGTCATTTTTCAAATATAATATCAGAACACACACCTGACACACACACACTTTGAGTGTTGGTATTGGGCCCGGTTTGATTTGGTTAACCCATTAACCTGAGCTCACAACAACACTGCAGGGCAAACTGCTGACCTGCTGCAGTCAGGAAACAGATCAGAGTTATGGTTCATATCTTTATGGGCTCACTGCATGTTCCCACAGACCGGACTGAGTCACAGACAAACACTCGACCCGCCCACATGAGCTGTGTGTTTCAGGTGTGTGTATAAAGAGCAGGGAGGCCTGATCCTCATCACTGCATCACTCAGCTGACTCCTGAAAAACTTCTCCTCACATTTACCTGACAGGTAAGACACCTGCTGTGTTTCTGTTCCTCAGTGAAGCTCGTGGTTCTGCTCTCCCTCCGGATCTTCATCTGCACTTTGTTCTTCTCCACACAGAACAACCAGTTGCTCATAACCATGAAGATTGTCGTGGTCCTCTCAGTCCTCCTCTGTTCTGCATTTGCAGGTCAGCTTTAGACAGAACGCACACACACCATCACACATGTGCTCATGATGAGTCCTCAGCACACGACCCTGTGAGGGAGGAGAGTAACTAGGGCACTAATGTTACTGACAGTGTTGTGTTTTATTCTGCAGCTCCAGCTGAACACAAAGAGAAGGCTCCAGGTCCGTACTGAAGGCCTTTGCTTTGGAACACACACACAGTCCTAAATGTTTCTCACACCAGCATGAATGTGATTTATCCACAGAAGCAGCGGTGGCTGCCCTGATGGAGCAGATGGTTCCTGCACCTGGTTAGTGTCCTCTTTTTATTTCAGGTTTCACCTCCTGCAATCTGACAGCCATGTTAGAAAGTCAACTAAATAATGGATCAAAACAGAAGAAGATAGTTGTGTTGGATTAGAATCCAAGGACACATGTTGACATACAGCAGTTCCCTTTGCAGGACGGAGCAGTCAACAACTACAGCTGCTCTGGTTCATGATATCTAAGCATCACAGGCAGGCTCCTGGAGAGGAGCTCTGTAGAATCCAGCTGTTACTGACTTTATATATCTGACATACCAGAGAACATTTGGGTTATTTTCCTTCAGATTCTGTCAAGTTAAATAGTGAGCTGTGGACACTGAAAGATAAAAGTAACATCATAATTCAAGACTGAATGTCAAAGAGTGGCATACGGGGAACTTGGAAGTGTAACCTGTATGTACTTTCACGCTTACAGCATTATTGGAGGTACAGAAATGTTCCCATCAGCCTCAGCTGTGTGTTAGATTTATAATGTTAGTAAAATACCTTAACAGGCAAACTAAAATGGTTATCGTGGTGAAAATGCATGCTGAACATCAGTATGTTAGCATTGTGGTTCTGAGCGTGTTAACATGCTAACGTTAGCATGTGGGTTCCACCTCATAGAGCCTATGTCTAGCTCATCTTGTGTCCGTTTGATGATATGTTTTTCCGTACATCCTTAGGTTAAGTAGTTGTGATTCAATGTAGCTGATGTGAAATACTTTGTCATTGTTTCAGAGATGGAGGCCGAGATGAAGAAAGTTGAGGAAGAGTCTGTTCCAGAGGATTCTGTCCTTGTTCCCAGAGACGGTAAGACTCACGTCCCTCTGAAGATATACTGTGTCTGCTCATAGTAAACTCAGGGCTACATGTACATCATCAGTTATACTTGATCTACAGTTCCACATATTGTTGTTGCCTATTAGAAACAATATTCATTTTAATAAAGACCTTTTTAAACAGCAATACACACAATATTACGGATCCCCCTAGGGGATATGGAGAAGAAAAATTAAATTATTTGAAAAAAATAAAATGTTCTCCATGTCCTAGGGGCTCTGAGTGTTCTCTTGAGGTGTCTCCACTTATGTGAAACCCTTTATATATACAGTCTATGTGTGGAACCCGTGCCTATTGCCAAGCACTGATGTTATATCTTTATATTTAAGGCCAAGCTCAAAGTAAAATCGATGAACCGCTCCATTGTTGTGATTTCTGTGTTGCCGAACTGACCAGGAAGTACATTGAGCTAAATGAAAAGTATTGCGAGATCTCTCCATGTCCCCTAGGGGGCTCCGTACAATATGAACAAAATGTGACCAAAATGTGAAAACCATATATAAATACTTGCATATATTTTACACAATACATCTGATCATTGTGTTCTCTCTTTCTCTGCAGCACCGGTGTTGGAGGAGGCAGCAGCACCTGAATGTAAGAACCACAAAACACTTTTAATCTTCCCTTTTTTCCCCTTCATGATTGTCATGGCAAGAAATATGGTACAATTAAAAAGAAGATTAAATAAAAGTCAAACACCTCTCTCGAAATATCCTGCCATATAGAGTTTGAGGGAAATGAGTAAAAGCATGACTTGTTGGAAGCCCCACAGCAGTATGTGTGCATGTTAGGCTAATAACTATAACCTGCTAGCTCTTACTCCCCTGCTAACTGTTCTGTGAACACATGAGGTCCACGCAGACTGAAGCTGGTGTCAGTGGAGCAGCTGTGTGTGCAGCAGGCTGAACAGAGTGTGTTTCAGTCAGTGAAAGCTCTCTCTTCTCTGTGTGTCTGCAGCTCGCTTTAACTACTGTCCTGACGGCTGGTACAGCCACAACTCTCGCTGCTTCATCGTCAGCAACACAGCCAGCACCTGGTTCAGTGCTGAGGTAACACTACTGCAACACTTCACTGTGTTATCGAGAGCAGGCAGACACATTGAACTTATATGAAGCTTTAAAAGTAGATCTGTGTTGTTCCTGTCATCTTTCATATCCATTCCATTCTTTAAGGAAGTAAATGAAGACATTAAATCACACAGCTGTTTATCTGCATGTCCACAAAGAACCCTATGTGCCCCCTCTGTCCCTCAGGAGCACTGCACCGGCCTGGGGGCCCACCTGGCCTCGGCCACCAACCCCAGAGAGTACGCTTTCCTGCAGGAGATCACAAAGAGATCCGGTCTGAGCACCGCATGGCTGGGAGGCTTCAGCCTGCAGGTCTGTTTTTTAGAAAGAAATACCAGCAGCTAGTCCAGGACCTGGTCTAGAGGGGGTCCTAGAGAACAGCAGAACAGATAAAGAGACTGCAACGACACCTCCTTACAGCCATGCTCTTTGTGTTTCAGAGCCGCTGGATGTGGATTGATAGTCAGGGCTTATACTACACCAACTGGTACTCCCAGTCCTCCTCCAGCAGCTACCCCTGCATGTACTTAACCACCGGCAGTAAGTACACCTGTTTGATCTGACTGGTTACTGAGTATAAAACCTAGTTGTAAATGTTGCTGTTGTGTTAATTAAGTTTAATTAACTGTATGTTAAGGTGGTGCCTGGCTCTTTGTTCAAAAAGGGCAGCCTCATCAATGAATGTAAAATATGAATGCTGTGATATTGTAATATTTGTCTGTCCAGCTGGGAATGTATATATCAATAGAGTTGTGAGAGATGTGTATGTTGTACCTGGGTTCCTGTATTGATTTCACAGAGTAGATATCTGTATTTATGTGTCCTGATAGGAGACAATGCTTAGATCATAGCGAGCATGACATTCTTTTTGTCCTTTCTGCTGATTAACTCTGGATAGGAAAAACAAGTGATATAACAGTGAACATTGTGGAGCATCTCTTGTTAAATAACATATTTATTGAACACTTTTGTTTTTCCTTAACTTTCAGATGGTTGGTGTAACACCCAGTGCACCAGTAGCCTGCGCTTCATCTGCTCCAAGAATCCTTTCACCTGTTAACTTACAGGCTGAACATCTGGGCTCTGTTTCTGTTTGAAGCCAACCCATATCTTACTGAATGTATCATTGTGTATTTTTCACTGTTCTTTAATAAAAACTAGTAAGAATGGGATGTTGTGTGATCTTTATTTTAGTGCTTGGTTTAAATATTGTTGAAGATGAATGGTTATTAATCTCAGAGTAAGTAGACTCAACAGTCCTGGGTCACAGATAGAAATGTAACAAAACAATTCAAATAATGTCCTGTGAACCATCTCAGAATGAATGCTATGACCCTGATTTTGGTGCTATACAAAGTATGATAAATCACAAGGAGCTAATGGCTGTGAAACATACAGATCACAAAGGTCAGAAGTGGAGCTTGAAGCTGTTCCTCTGTGGGTATTGTGTAGCCAGCTGTGTAACCTGTCTCAGGTTATCCCAGGGTGCATCCCAAGTCTCTTAAAAAATGTTCCCATTATTATCTTAGATGTTTATATACGCCTGAAACCATTGCCCTCCCATTGGCAAGTCTTTATCCAGATGTTAATGGAAACCTTTATTGGTACCTTTTCACGTTATTTTGTGATCATACATTTTAATAACAAATACGACAGGAAAGAAGAAGAATTTAGATTGAATTTGTTATAATTTTGGAAATATGGAATTCCATCCATCTTCTCCCGCTTATCCGTGGCCGGGTCTCGGAGGTAGCAGTTTTACGACAAACTGTGACTTTTTTGACATGGAAATGATTTGTTAAGATTGACAAACATCATATGTGTAAATCATGGCACAATTCAAACGGGGTCGAAAGATACGTTCTCTCTCTCCATTGACTTCAATACATCATTTTTCAGAAATAAGGTCCCATGGACCGGAAGTAGATGGGCGTGACTTCGCCTCTCTATAGGTACCATGGCTCTGGTCCAATGGGTCAAAAAAAAGAGTTCCTACGTATTTGCCTTATATTGTTTCATGCCGACTTGTAATTGGAATGAAAATCTTAAAAAGAGACAAATATTTTTATTTAAAATGAATTATTTCACACGTTAACCTTCAGATACTGATTACAAGGTATTTGTTTCTTTCTCCTCACAAAGTAAATTATCACAATATAACACAAAGTTAACTTTTTAAACCCAGACTCAAACACATACATTTGGACAATGACACAAGAAGTCTGTTTCAGTTTCATTGCATGTATTGTATTAAATATGCAACTCATGACAATGATAAGGTCAATTATCTTTTGATTCAATGTTTCATGTCTTGTCTTGAATTGTTCCACAAACAATAGCTGTAATTCATAAAGTTGACCAGCAGATGGCGGCATTTAGACTCCATCAAACCCTTAGAAATAATAAATATATGGCACTGTGTACAGAGTAGGGGTTTCACAACTACCAATATTTACTAGTCGACACGTTTTTCAAAATAGTAGTCGACTAGTCGTTACGTCATAATAAAGACACACAGAGAGAGAGAAGTTTACAACTGTATTTTCTATTGGAACTCATACAGTGACATTAAACACTGCATTTTAATTTGTGTTACATGGCTGAGTAAATAACAAACAGTAACTGGACTCACCAAAATCGACAGCAAAAAACTCTTGTTTACATAAATGCCACGTAAATCCACGCAACACTTTATTCGCTGTCCTCCACGATAACGTCCACCTTTCCATATTTTTGGTTTGGTTTGAACACCAACGCATCGACATGTGAGGGAAGGAGGCTTGACCGCTTTCGGGTGACAGTGTTGCCTGCCAGGGAAAAGACCCTCTCACTCGGGGTGCTTGTGGCTGGAATAGCCAGGTAGCTCCTCGAAAGCGGGGGAAGCGGTGCACGTTTTCTGCCCACCACTCCAGTGGATTATCCATTGTGGGGATATGCAGTGTCCGCTGGCAGTAATCCCGTAGCTCATCATCCGCATCACTGTTGACCCGTGTTTTCTTGCTGTTCGTTTGCCTCTGTTCAGTGCTGACGCCGGTCCGTTGCTCACTGGTGCTAGCATTACTGCTAGTGCTAGCTGTCGGCAGCGGGTGTTTCATCTTCAGATGGTTGCAGATGCATTTGTATTGTACTTCAGTACAGCTGTACACAACTGACACTTCACTGTGGAGTTGGTTACATCTTCGTTGAAGTTCTGCCATACATAAGAATGTCGAACGTGTTTTGTAGCATTTTGCAGCACCTCGTTTACCTCCATTTTTTTCACGACTAGTCGACTAGGGCCTACAGCGCCGACTAGTGGTAAAGGTAGTCGACTAGTCGATTAGTTGGTGAAACCCCTAGTACAGAGGGTGCTGTTTGCTGCACAGATTGTAAAGTCCCTGGAGGTATATTCACATTTTTAAATATAGGGCTAACTAAATATTTTGGATGATAGTTTTAATTTAATAGTTCTCTCATTGTTATGCATTTTTAGCCGCATCCATGTGGTGCCCGTGTGAGGCAAAGTACTTTTGGGTACATTTTTGTGCATTATTAGTTGGAGCATAATCTTTGGTCAAAACAAAATGTAAGAATCCACTCCTACACTAGCTAAAACAATGTTGACATGAAGGTGATAGTTATTGTGTAAATTTAAAATAAATCATATTTGGCTGGACCTTTTTAACAAACATGGAATCCTTTAGCAGTCTCCTATTTGTGTGATCCTTGACAATGTGTTTTTTGTCTTTAGACCTTCATTAAACCCAATGACAATTACTACAGAAAGTATTATAACCCATCCTCTTTGTTATGAATGAAACCAGCTGTGACACTAAAGGCACAATCAGTGAAGCCTCGTCCACCACCAACATTTACACCATGGGACAGGAAGTGACCTCCTCCTACAGAGAACACAGAGACACATCCTCTCAGGACCATACATGTCTGCACAACATATCAGAACCCTCCTCAAATAATGTGTGTGACTTCTCAGTCTTCAGGCTCCCCTCATCATATCTGTATTTCCATCAAACTAAGTGGTATCACATCTCGTGAGTCAGACCTGAACTCATTGGTGTTTTCTGGCCTCTTCAGAGATGTCCCTTGCAGCTGATATGAATAATCACTGCTTCTTGATGCAGACGTAACCTCGACTGGCTGTCACACCACACGCAGTTAGAACCTGATGTTTGCATCAATGACCAGATATAAATGTCCAGGATTAGATTCCTCACATGATATGAATCAATCTTATATACCCAATTATTTTACAAATGCTCTCATTGATTTGGTCACAAAGAAGCCCACCCAGGGGACCCTCACTTTGCACCCCTCTCTTTATCCATGTTTAGAGACGCTGCACCTGGCTGGAAGTTCAGGACCATTTTTTAATGGATACAAAAATAAACTGCAAAACTCAGGAATATCATCTATTTTGTTTTTAGGGATTCTCAACGAGGTCTTGATTCAGGACTGAAGTGAAAAAGTCTCGGTGCGCATCAAGCATAGAAATGAGTTTGGTGGTAAAAGCACAAAATAAAGGAAAAGCCATGCAGTTTGTTTATAGCGTTAAGCTCCTCCAGCGGGGATCAGCTCACGTAGTATTTTTGAGAAATGAGATGCTATATATTTCAGCCTTTACTTGCTCTTCAAATGATAACTGTGGGTTGGAGGGAATGATTTCATTATTTATGAAATTATGAAATATGTATTATTATTATTATTGATTATTATTAATAATTATTATCAAACATTTTCCTTTCTCAAAGGGTGGTCCCCCATGACATGATTTCATGGAAATTAATTCACATTGAGCAATGTAAATATTAGCTATTTGGGTATTTACGTCTGAGAGCCATTTGAAGGCCTTTTTTAGCTGCTGTAACCAAATCAGGTTGGTTCCCCGTGTGAGGCACTGTTGGGCCAATAGTCTGCCTTCTTATATCAAACAGTTAACTCCATGAAGTTCAAGAACACAAAGATCACATTTCTCATATTAATGCAATCTTTTCTGCAAACCTTTATTAAATTCAGTTACAATCGGCAAATACATTAGCAGCTACATGTTGCTCGAAGCAAACTTTGTTATTTCATACTTCACACACCTTCACCATTTTGAGGAATAAAATAACACTCTTGACTAAAAAGGCACAAACACTGAGCCAAATGTTAACTATAGTGAAGCCTCGATTTAAAACACCAACGTTTACACCTCAGGAAAGGAAGTGGTCTCCTCCTACAGAGGACACAGAGACGCTGAGGAGTCATCCAACCAGACCCCAAACCCAGCGTAGAGAGGTTCAGTGAATGTGGTTCTGAAGGTGTGGAGGTGGATCAGTCTGTCAGAGCAGACTCTGTAGAAGGAGAGAGAGCCAGCAGGATGATCCAGATACACTGCTACTCTACGAGAGGAGGAGGAGGAGGAGGAGGAGGAGGAGATGGAGATGTGTGTTTCTCTGTTATTGTGCCTGACATAGTAACCTCCACGAGAGCAGATCAGACTCCAGGACTGATCATTCTCTCCAAACCAACAGTCCTCACCGCCTCCTCTCCTCTTGATTCCTCTGTAAGTCACTGCTATGAGAACCCCTCCTCTCCACTTGACCTCCCAGTAACAGAGACCAGTCAGAGCTTCTCTACACATCAGCTGAGACCAGGACTCAAACCTCTCTGGATGATCAGGATATGGCTGCTCATCTCTCACCCATCTCACCTTCCTGTTGTTCTCAGACAGTTTGAGTTCTCTGTGTACTGTGTTTGAGTCCAGGGTGAGTTCACAGGAATCTGATGAGAGACACAGACAGCAGTTTATCATCAGACTCACCTGAAGGCTTTACTCTCTGTTAGTGGTCCTTTCTCTAAAGCTTCAAGATCAGTCATGTTCTAATGGCGTGTGGCGCAGTGGGTTAGTGCGTTGGTGTTGGGATCAGGGGGTCACAGGTTCAAACCCCACTGCAGTCAGCATGTCGTTGTGTCCCTGAGACACTTCACCCCAAAGTGCTCCTGTGGGGATTGCCCACAGTGTTGAGTATGGAATTCGCTTTGGATAAAAGCGTCTAACAAGTAACATGTCATGTGATGTAATGAATAAATACCACCTCCATCATCTGTCTTTAGAGAGAAGCTGACTGATCCACACTTACACTTCCTCACACCTGGTTTCAACCTCTGCTCTCCACCATGGTCCAGCCTGGAGGGAGAAACACAGTCAGGATGATTTTCTATCCAACAGGAGTCCTAGCTGCTGTTCAGCCTGAAGCAGAGCTCAGTCTGTAGAATAAGACCTTTAGTTTTAACTTTTGCAAAAACACATTTACGTATTTAACAAATGTACATCTACTTCAATTAAAGTGCTTCATTATACAAACAATGTATTCATTTAAAATAATAAATAAAAACAATATAATAAAAAGTGCAATTCCTTGTTAACAACTGAACATACAATGTCTTTATAGCACCAAGGTCGATTGTCACTGCCACCGTCAGGTACACAACCCCCCTCAGCAGCGTAGACTGAACCTGCTCAGAGTCGGATCTCCTAACCCTGAATGGTTGATTCCATGTAATACAATTTGAAGGGATCTGTTGAGATCATAGTATCAAGTGAATACTTAAAACGAAAGTTAAATATAAATCAAAAATGATCAATCATATTCTTGTATAAACCCATAATGAGAATGCTTCTTGATGGTTTTTGAATATGTATGTATGCTTACAACTTTAGTTGTTGCTGTTTTGATAACTTTACGTTTTAAAAAGAGGGTGTTGAGATCTTTATAGTATGTTGAATACTTAAAACGAGAGTTAGTTATAATCAAATATAATCAATTATATTCTTGTATAACCCACAATCAAAATGCTTCCTATTTTAGGTTTTTCTATATTTACAGTATAATCAATCAATCAATCAATGTTTATTTATATAGCCCAATATCACAAATGTTACATTTGTCTCAGTGGACTTCACAGTTTGTACAGAATATCAGTATGACAATACGACACCCTCTGTCCTTAGACCCTCACATCGTACAAGGAAAAACTTCCAGAGAAAACCCCACAGTTTAAAGGGAAAAATGGGAGAAACCTCAGGGAGAGCAACAGAGGAGGGATCCCTCTCCCAGGACGGACAGACGTGCAATAGATGCCGTGTGTAAATTGAAAAGATAATACATTTGCAACATAGGTAGTCCAAATGTTTTGAAATGCATGTGTGTATAATAAGAAGATGAATCCACGAGGATATCCATCCAGGACTTATGATCCAGGACCGCAGCCACGACTCAAGATCCAGGACTCGCAATCCATGACACAGGACCGCAGGATCATCCATGACTCCGGATCCCGGCGTATATAGACACCAAAAAGAAAGAAATTTGGGGAAGCTGGGTTAATCGGAACATGAGAGTACACAGGTATAGACAGAGAGAAGGAAGAAGTAAGATGTCCCCCGACAAACTAAGCCTATATCAGCAAAACTAGGGGCTGAATCTAATCAGCCCTAACTATAAGCTTTATCAAAAAGGAAAGTCTTAAGCGCACTCTTAAAAACGGATAGGGTGTCTGCCGTCCGAACACAAACTGGAAGCTGATTCCACAAAAGTGGAGCTTGATAAGAAAAGGCTCTGGCTCCCATTGTACTTTTAGAGACTCTAGGAACAACCAACAACCCTGCATTCTTGGAACGCAATGCCCTAGTAGGACAATAGGGTATAATGAGTTCTTTAAGGTAAGATGGCGCCTGCCCATTAAGGGCTTTGTAGGCGAGAAGAAGAATTTTAAATTCTCTCCTGTGTTCTATAGGGAGCCAGTGTAAGGCAGCCAGAACAGGAGTAATGTGGTCCCTTTTCCTAACTCTGGTTAGTACACGAGCTGCAGCATTTTGAATCAGCTGAAGCGACTTGACTGACTTCTTGGTACACCCTGATAATAAGGAGTTACAATAATCCAGCCTTGAAGTAACAAATGCATGGACTAGTTTCTCTGCATCGTTTTGAGGCAAGATATGCCTGATTTTTGCAATGTTACGTAGATGGAAGTAGGCGGTCCTTGAAATTGATTTTATGTGGGCGTTAAAGGATAAATCCTGATCAAATATAACACCAAGATTCCTTACAGTCTCACTGGAGGCCAAATTAATGCCATCCATAGTTAATATATCTTTAGATAATTTGTTTCGTAGATTCTTCGGGCCAAGTACAATAACTTCAGTTTTGGTCGTGTTTAACATCAAAAAATGTAAGGTCATCCACGTTTTTAAGTCCTTGAGGCAGTCTTGAATTTTATTTAGATGATTAATTTCATCAGGCTTGATTGATAAATATAGTTGAGTATCATCCGCATAACAATGAAAGTTTACAGAATGATTCCTTATAATATTGCCTAACGGAAGCATATATAGGGTGAACAAAATAGGTCCAAGCACTGAGCCCTGTGGCACTCCATGGCTAACTTTGGTTTGCATGGAAGATTCATCGTTGACACGTACAAACTGAGAGCGTTCAGATAGATAAGACCTAAACCAGCCTAAAGCAGTTCCCTGTATGCTAACTAAGTGCTCTAGTCTTTGCAATAGGATATCATGGTCGATAGTATCAAATGCAGCACTAAGATCGAGCAAGACAAGAATAGAGACAAGTCCCTTGTCAGAGGCTATTAGAATGTCATTTGTGACTTTAACCAGAGCTGTCTCTGTGCTATGTTGTGTTCTAAAGCCAGACTGAAAATCTTCAAATAAATCATAGTTTCTTAAGTAATCACACAGCTGTTTTGCGACTGCTTTCTCAAGAATTTTTGAGAGGAACGGAAGATTAGAAATAGGTCTATAGTTGGCTAAAACCTCTGGATCGAGGTTGTGCTTTTTAAGAAGCGGTTTTATCACTGCTACTTTGAATGATTTTGGAACATAGCCTGATAATAAAGACATATTCATAATATTTAATAAAGAAGTGCTAATTAATGGAAAAACTTCTTTTAACAGCTTAGTTGGAATCGGGTCTAAGATACACGTTGATGGTTTAGAAGAGAGAATCATTGAATTTAATTGTTCAAGGTTTATGGCTGAAAAGCATTCTAGTTTACTATCTAGTGTAATATTATTAGAACTTACGTTTCCGGGAGCTGTTGATAACACTATACTGGTCAAAGGCAAGAGGTCATTGATTTTGTTTCTAAGAGTAACAATGTTATCGTTAAAAAAGCACATCAAATCATTACTACTGAGTGCTATGGGAATAGAAGGCTCAGTCGAGCTGTGGCTCTCTGTCAGCCTGGCTACAGTGCTGAAAAGAAATCTTGCATTATTCTTATTCTCATCTATTAATGAAGAGTAGTAGGCTGCTCTCGCTTTACGCAGTGCTTTCTTATATTCATTGAGAGTAATATGCCAAATTAAACGAGATTCTTCAAGTTTAGTGGAACGCCATATCCTTTCAAGTTGTCTCGACTTTTGCTTTATTTTGCGGGTTTGGGCATTATGCCATGGAGCTAATCTATGTTGTTTTATTTTCTTCTTTTTCAAAGGAGCAACAGAGTCTAATTTTATTCGCAGCGCATCTGTAGCACTATCAACAACATGATCAATTTGGGGTGGTGTACATTTTGTATAAGTTTCCTCCCCTACATGCAGACATGCTATCGAGTTAAGTATTGGTGGAATCTCTTCCTTAAATTTGGCTATAGCACTAACAGATAGGTTTCTGCTGCAGGAGCTTTTGGCTAATGCTTTGTAGTCTAGTAACAGTACTTCAAAAGTTACTAAGAAATGGTCGGATAAAGCAGGATTATGCGGTTCGACTAATAGTTGCTCAATTTCAATACCATAAGTCAGAACAAGGTGGAGAGTGTGATTATAGCAGTGGGTTGGTTTATTTACACTCTGACAGAAACCAACAGAATCTAATATAGAGTTAAATGCAACAGTAAGGCTATTTTTATCATCGTCAACATGAATATTAAAGTCACCTACGATAATTACTTTATCTGTTTTAAGTACCAAAGCTGATAAAAACTCAGAGAATTCTGATAAGAATTCTGAATAAGGACCTGGTGCACGGTACACTGTAACAAATAAGATTGGCTGCAAAGTTTTCCAGGTCGGATGCGTAAGACTGAAAATGAGGCTTTCAAAGGAGGTATAATTTAATTTTTGTTTAGTATTGATAAGTAAACTTGAGTCAAAGATTGCTGCAACTCCACCTCCTCGGCCCGTGCCTCGGGCAATATGAGTATTGATATGGCTGGGTGGAGTGGCCTCATTTATGCTGACATATTCTTCATGTCTCAACCAAGTTTCAGTGAGACAGCATATATCAATATTATAATCTGATATTAAATCATTTACCAGTATTGCTTTAGATGCTAGAGATCTTATGTTTAAGAGACCACATTTAATCTTCCTGTTTTGTTGCACTGTAGTAGTTGTTACATTTACTTTTATTAGGTTATTATGTATGACACCTCTATTAGGTTTTACCTTAAATTGTCCTTGGGCAGACACACACACCGTTAATATTGGGTATTTTATTGGGGTCGGGATTCCTATGGATGACTGCCTAGGAGAGAGCGCAGAGAAGCGTGTAAGACTGCGACTCTGCCTCCTGGTCTCAACTCCAGTTTGTCATGGATTAAGTCCACAGAGCCCTGAAATGTTTGCCGAAATGAGATTTGCTTTTGTTTTTATAAACAAAAGTTTAGTGGTTTGTTAAATTGAGTGTAAGGCCTGTAATGGTTTATGAGTGTCGCTGATAAGGGAGTAGGCCGTTTCTTCCCTCTCCTCTCACAGCAGTACACAGGGAGGGGGGCTCCTGACTTAAGGAGAAACACACTGAGGCCCCAAAAAGGTGGTTATGTCATAGCCATATAATATGTCTGGTCATGTCCTTTTTTACACAAACATGGGAAGGTGTGTCTCATGCCATAGCCAATAGAATCTGTCTGGTCATGTCCAGTCCTGTACATCAAAGACACTGGCGGAGAGGGAGCAAGCAAGAGAGAGAGAGAGAGAGAGAGAGAGAGAGAGAGAGAGAGAGAGAGAGAGAGAGAGAGAGAGAGAGGGGGGGGGGGTTCCCCTGGTATACTCTCTCCCGGTAAAAGCTCTGTCCCTCAGAGCTGGGTTAATAGCTCTCGGTAAGGTTCTCTCAAACTTGGTAAATATCTCTTGATTTTCTTTGTTGAAAGCTGAGTGAATTTTCTTTGTAAATGAGTGGAATGAATTGATGTTTGTTGAAAGTTAGTACCCTGCGACCTGTGAGGAAAGGCCCTCCGAATTCATGCGGGACAGGTTGAAGTATACGAATGTCGAAATGAGAAAATGAACTGTTTTGGTGAAGGAAAAGTTGAATGTGCTTTTTATTAACACCCTGTATTAGTTTGGACCTTTTTGTCTTCAAATAAACTGATCCCACCTTTTGGACTGGGACAACTTAAAGACATCTGCGCTCTCCTCTCCTGCTTCAAAGGTAAGATGGCACCCTGCCACACTCACTCTTAGGTAGGGCCACACCTCATTACTGATATCAAAATCCTTCGGGATCGCTTAAACAGATTTAGAGAGTTGTCTGAATTGAAACAGCAGTTAATTGAACCTGGTTCTTCAGGAGTTAATAGAGGTGAGATCTTGCTGACGTTGGTGGATCTGAGCCAAGCAGTAAACTTACATAGACTCAATAACTTCGGTTAGGTCAATTAGTAGGTCTGAGTCATTTCCCGGAATAAATTATCAGCCCTCAGCGACTCTTACAGATGAATTTGTTTCCTAAATCAGGCTAACTCCCTCAAAGATATGAGGAACCTGCAGTCAGTGTGTCCATACCTGAGAGTCTCCAGTCTCCAGAGTGGATCCTCCAGTCCAGCAGACAGCAGCTTCTCTCCTGAGGCTCCTGGATGATTGTAGCTCAGGTCCAGCTCTCTCAGATGGGAGGGGTTGGAGCTCAGAGCTGAAGCCAGAGAAACACAGCCTTCCTCTGAGACCAGACAGCCTGACAGACTGGAACCAGGGAATACAGTAAACTCAGTGTTCTTCAAAGTCACGTCAGCGGGAAAATCATCAGCGGGTTGACCATCATCATTAGCATGAACCAAAGCTGTATAAAAATAATCATAAGTTAAATTGCTTGAAAATAAAAAGCTGAACTCTGACCTGAGAGTCTCCAGTTCACAGTGTGGACTCTCCAGTCCAGCAGACAGCAGCTTCACTCCTGAATCCTGCAGGTCGTTGTTACTCAGGTCCAGCTCTCTCAGACTAGAGGACTGGGAGCTGAGGACTGAGGACAGAGCTGCACAGCTTCTCTCTGACAAGTCACAGCAAGTTAACCTTCAAAGAAATGAATAAATATGACAACATTCCTTTAATATTAAAAGTGATTGAGCGCAAGATTTCAATCATACAATCTTTTTGAGTTCCTTTATCAAATGATACCATCTGTTTGTCTGTGCAAGTTTGGGTTTGTCAATCAGTCAGAGAAATTGAGATGTAGATAAGTGAAGCCATCTTTCTTGAAATATAATCCGATTGTTACCATGGTTTTGTTGTTCAGATGAACAAAAAAAAAAAAACAAGCTGAAGGGAAATCGAAATATATCATTATTCGGCAACACTTTATATTAAGGTACACAAATTAACCATCAACTAGTTGTTAATTAACATGCATATTAGCAGTATATTGACTCTTTATTAGTCATTATAAAACACTTATTAATGCCTTATTCTATATTCTTATTCTCAATAACCCTCTAATGAGTGCTTATTTATTGCAAGTAAGGAAGTTGTTGTACATGAGTGTTGGTCTTAATATGCTCTGCTCAATATGGGCCTAATAAGGCAGCAGTACCACAAGAATAGTAATTCTCCCATAATAACACTTAAAAAATATGATCTATTCTTATGTAACAAGACATGAAACTATGAGTGTTAATTGTGTCGAAATAACACATTTTTAACCAAACTAAAACAAACATTTGATATTTATATCCAAGAATATGTGTTGGGGTAGGCTATTGACAGTTCAGCTACCAATAGCAAGGTGATATTGACCTGTATGTTTCATATTTGCACATTTATATTTTTTTAAATGTGTAGCCTACTGAAGGCAAGACAGGATCCTGTCTGGTCCCGTACCCGGTTTCGAAACCGGGTACAGGTCATAGGAGAAAGTGAACTGAATAGCATGGCAGTAGACATCCATGAGTAGACTGCTACTAATTGTCCCTATGCAACCTGAAGAGTAAAAGGGTCAATTCCGTCAGAAAGCAATGACTGTAAGTGTGAGTGTGAGCCTTACACTTACACTGTAAGGATTAGTAACATGTATTGTGTTTATGTGATGACATTTGGAGATGTTTAAACCAGGGCTGCCAACACTCACGCATTGAGCGTGAGAGTCACGCAATTAACCCATATCTCACGCACTCACGCCACACTTGCCTTTCCTCACGTTAAGTTTTCGTCCAAAATAAATGTATATAAAAATAAAGTGAAGGAACAGCAAACCGAGCGGTCTACGAAATGAGACGGTCTTCTGGCTTAGTTCAGTAAAGTTGGAACGATATTGGGAGATTCTAATTTCACGGGTCAATAACTCATGAACACAACGTTATTCAGACACAAATGACGTCTCCTAAGTACCGTGGTGAGGAGGACAACGAACTACAATCACATGTTGATAAAAAAAAGCCAATACGCGCCGTCCTCCGAGCTGGACACATTACATTGGTCTCTATCCGCAGCCGGAGAAGAAACGAGTGCTCAGGGACCGTCTGCAAAGTGCAACTCCCAAAAAAGAGAATACAATAATATTCAATCACTATTATACAGTTTATTACTACCAAACTCACCACACACATCAAGAGTCTCCTGGTGGTCATACTAGAGCACAGAGTTTGGAAGAATATGCTTCTGAATAATTTTGGGGAATATTTATAATGTAAAATCTTCAATAAATATGGCATCATCTTAAATACTTTACTATTATACAGTATATTTCTACCAAACTCACTATCTGCATTGTTGTTGTTAGCATCTGGTTAGCTAGCTGCGCTAACGGATAGAAGCTGTTTCTAAAACAATGAGAGGGAGAGCTCTGTCCTGTCAGACTGAGAGAGATAACTACAGCTCAGTGAGCTAAGGGACTCTCTGTTTAGATAGTTAACTTTAGTCTAGTTATCTCAGTGGGTCTCGAACGGTTTGATCACCATTTATGAAAATAAATGAAAAACAGTTATGAAATACTATATGACAGTAAAACAAGAATACAGTTTGAAAGGGGAGTGATTTGTAAAATATCCATAAAGAAAAACTAAATCTGTATCCAGTTCTGTTTCATATGGGTGTTGAGAGATGTATCCATAAATTAATGTTGTTCTCAAAATGCACCAGGTTGGTGCATTTAACTTCAATATTTAAAAAAAAAAATCTTCCCGGGGGAGCATGCCCCCGGACCGCCCTAGAGGAGGTGAGGACCCCCCCCCCACTTGTAAAATAGCACTTTACCTCTGCTTACAACTATATGCCATTTTATATGCTATGAGCTGATTATCGAGCCTTCATTGTAAGAGTCGCGGGTACATAGGTGTATGTGCGTATTCCCCTGTAGCGCCTGGTACATTAATGGGAAACCCTAGTTTGTGCATGTTCAATACATTTGTAAAACTGTACACATGAACTTTTCGTTTTTCGGTTCACCAAAAAAAAAATCTCACTCCAAGCTGAACTCAAAGGTTGGCAGCCCTGTTTAAACAAAATTAGAAAATGCGTTAGCATTTGCGCTAGCATTTGTATTAGCATTCACGCTAGTGTTAGCATACATGGAAGCGTTAGCCATACTAGCCTTCACTTTAAAATAGGGAACATATTCTTCAATATAAATAACTAATTTTAAGTTATTTAGACTTAATTAAAACGTATAGTTTTATGTCTTGTTACATAAGAATAGATCATATTTGTTAAGTCTTATTATGGGAGGATTACTATTCTTGTGGTACTGCTGCCTTATCAGGCCCACATTGAGCAGAGCATATTAAGACCAACACTCATGTAACAACTTCCTGACTTGCAACAAATAAGCACTAATTAGAGGGTTATTGAGGAAAAACTCTCAACTAGGCTCATTACTTGTAGAATATGGTCATGTAGAATAAGGCATTAATAAGAGTTTTATAATGACTAATAAAGAGCCAATATACTGATAATATGCATGTTAATGAACAACTAGTTGATGGTTAATTTGTGTACCTTAATATAAAGTGTTACCCATTATTCTATTCTGATAGAACTGGAAATTAGTCAATAGAAATGGCTGAACAAAACCACTCTGACAGTTAACATATCAGCTGAACTCTGACCTGAGAGTCTCCAGTTCACAGTGAGGACTCTCCAGTCCAGCTGACAGCAGCTTCACTCCTGAATCCTTCAGGTCGTTGTTACTCAGGTCCAGATCTCTCAGACTAGAGGACTGGGAGCTGAGGACTGAGGACAGAGCTGCACAGCTTCTCTCTGACAGGTAGCAGCCACTCAGTCTGGGGAAAGATCAGCAGTGAACACAAACAGTTATATTATCATGTCTCAAACTGTTCCTAGTTAAAGTAGTTTTATCTCCACTCACAGAGCTTTCCTGGAGGCTTTGACCACTGGCAGCAGCCTCAGAAGAGCCTCCTCTGAAGCAGAGTATTTCTTTAGGTCAAACACGTCCAGATCTTCTTTTGATGACAGTAAGATGAAGACCAGAGCTGACCACTGAGCAGGAGACAGATTATCTGTGGAGAGACGTCCTGATCTCAGGGACTGTTGGATCTGCTCCACTAGAGAACCATCATTCAGTTCATTCAGACAGTGGAACAGGTTGATGCTTCTCTCTGGAGAGGGCGTCTCTTCAATCTTTTTCTTTATATATTCAACTGTTTCCCGGTTGGACAAACTTCCTGTCTGTGGTGTCAGCAAACCTCGTAGGAGTTTCTGATTGGTCTGCAGTGAAAGACCCAGGAGGAAGCGGAGGAACAAGTCCAGGTGTCCGTTTGGACTCTGTAAGGCCTGGTCCACAGCACTCTGGTAGAGATGTGTCAGTTTAGGTTTGGGTCTGAAGACTTTAGGCAGCCTGGAGGTTGTTGGTTCTTCTGACAGCAGGTTGACTCCAGAGGTGATGAAGGTCAGATGGACATGAAGAGCAGCCAGAAACTCCTGAACGCTCAGATGGACGAAGCAGAACACCTTGTCCCTCTGGTACAGTCCTCTCTCCTCTCTAAAGACCTGTGTGAACACTCCTGAGTACACTGAGGCTGCTCTGATATCGATGCCACACTCTGTCAGGTCGGACTCATAGAAGATCAGGTTGCCTTTCTGCAGCTGCTCAAAAGCCAGTTTCCCCAGAGCCTCCATCATCTTCCTGCTCTCTGGACTCCAGTGTGGATCTGTCTCAGTTCCTCCATCATACTTGATGTTCTTCACTTTGGACTGAACCACCAGGAAGTGGATGTACATCTCAGTCAGGGTCTTGGGCAGCTCTCCCCCCTCTCTGGTTTTCAACACCTGCTCCAGAACTGAAGCAGAGATCCAGCAGAAGACTGGGATGTGGCACATGATGTGGAGGCTTCGTGAGGTCTTGATGTGGGAGATGATGGTGCCGGCCTGCTCCTGGTCTCTGAATCTCTTCCTGAAGTACTCGTCCTTCTGTGGGTCAGTGAACCCTCGGACTTCTGTCACCATGTCCACACACTCAGGAGGGATCTGATTGGCTGCTGCAGGTCGTGTGGTTATCCAGAGGCGAGCAGAGGGAAGCAGCTTCCCCCTGATGAGGTTTGTCAGCAGCCGATCCACTGAGGTGGACTCTGTGACATCAGTCAGGATCTCAGTGTTGAGGAAGTCCAGAGGAAGTCGACTCTCATCCAGACCGTCAAAGATGAACACAACCTGGAACTGATCAAACCTGCAGATTCCTGCGTCTCTGGTTTCAGAGAAGAAGTGATGAACAAGTTCCACCAAGCTGTACTTGTTCTCTCTCACCACATTCAGCTCTCTGAAGGTGAATGGAAATATGAACTGGATGTCCTGGTTGGCTTTGCCTTCAGCCCAGTCCAGAGTGAACTTCTGTGTTAAGACTGTTTTCCCAATGCCAGCCACGCCCTTTGTCAGCACTGCTCTGATTGGTGCATCTCTTCCAGGTGAGGCTTTAAAGAGGTCTTCTTGTCTGATGGTTGTTTCTGGTCTGTCTGGTTTCCTGGATGCTGTTTCAATCTGTCTGACCTCATGTTCATCATTGACCTCTGCAGACCCCCCCTCTGTGATGTAGAGCTCTGTGTAGATCTGGTTCAGAAGGGTTGGGTTTCCTGCTTTAGCAATGCCCTCAAACACACACTGGAACCTCTCCTTCAGGGTGGATTTGAGTTCACGCTGACACGCTGCAGCAAAGGTTCCTGGAAAGAGTAAATCATTGATTAAATTAAAGAGAGGATGTTTTCCCAATTTAATGTTTAATGTGTTAAACCCTCTTACTGCTCTGCAGCCGGTCAGCCAGCTCCTCCTGCTTCATGCTCCTCAGGAAGTGCAGAGAGATGTTCAGAAATGCCTCTCTGCTGCTCCTCCTCTGCTCTTCATCCTCACTGTCCAACACCTCCTCATCCTCCCTCTGACTCTCTAAGCCTTCTGGGTAATCTGAACTCAGGACTCTCTGGATCTTCTTCAGCTCGTCCTCCACAAATCTGACAATGTTTTCCTGGAGCAGCTGGAACAGAATAGGTTGTAGAGTTGAACTGGTAGAAGTCAACATCAGATCATGTGTGAGACAGAAAGCCTGACTATCTGCAGACTGCAGCCTGGACTCTGGATCACAATGCTGCTCCACTACTGAGTGTGGCTGCTGGAGTCAGCAGGAGCAGCTCTGCTTCTACATTTACACACCATGAATATGGAGTCCAGTTCAGTTTGATGCTGCTCTGCAGACTGACCACTGGGGACCTTCAAGCTCTGCTGAGGAACTCTGTGACACACACACACACACACACACACACACACACACACACACACACACACACACACACACACACACACACACACACACACACACACACACACACACACACACACACACACACACACACACACTTTTATAAGGTATAAACACACAATTAATGTTTAATACCCATGTTTTGCTTTTCATGGAAACACAGCTGGGTGCAGGAGAGTCTGATCTTTACATAAAGAGCTTTTACTATAAAAAAAAAATGAATTAATGTTTTTTAAAAGGAACATTTTCCTATTTTCTAACCCAGGAAAATGTTTATTTAGGTTGACCGCCAATGCTTTCATCATTTGTGCAGACGCATGAAGGGAGGCCCATTGTTCCAATACATTCTCAAACAGGCAGCCAGCTGTTTGTGGATTTTAAACTTGTTTTGAAATGTAAACTACGATGAGCTAAAGTTATGACAAAATGTATAGCTCAAGACATATCAAACCTCATCTCAGGAAAGACTGATAATAACAGACAAACATTTCACATTCTTACCTTTCATCAGCTGAGGGGGCTCCATCTTTAAAGTAAATGCGTTCACCCATAGACCAGTCACTCTTCATGGACACACAGCTGGGTCCAGGTTGCTCACGTTTGATCCTAACAGAAATACAAACACGGATCAATGCAAGTGTATACTAAAGTTGTGCAGGATATAATATTGGCTTTTGAATGTTTTGTTACTGATCACAACAAGGGAGAACGTCTAGTTTAAATTCTTACCTTGGACGATCAGAGTGCTTTCCATCTCTGAACCCAATAGGTTTGTCCATAGACCAGTCACTCTTCATGGACACACAGCTGGGTCCAGATCCAGAATCAGCTCCAGGTCCAGGTCTAGTTTCAGGTCGGGTTTCCTCATGTTGTATCCTGATAGAATCACAAATTCTGATTACTGCAAAGGTACACTGAAATTCAGTTTACATTCTGATGTCTAATTATTTTAATACCGATAGCAAGAATTTAGATATTACTTTGGATCAGAGTGGTGTCCATCTTTCAACTCAATGGGTGGATCCATAGAGAAGTCACTCTTAGACACACAGCTGGGTCCAGGTCCAGGTTTCCAATGTTTGATCCTGATAGAAATACAAACACTGATTACTGAATACTGTAAACTTAACTTCTGCTGGTAATGATGTTGATGTCAGAATGTTTGAATACTGATAACAGCAGACCTGAATGTAAACCTATTGAGAGCTGACCTGTGCTAAAAGCTCTCCAGTGAAACCAGGTCAGTGTCAGTGTTTGAAGGTGGCTGTCTCTTAGCCCTTCACACTTCATCCATGCACTTAACTTCAGAGTGTTAAGAGTTAAACAATAAAAACACCTCAGTGACGTGAACCGTAACTCGGACCGGTTTAGACACGTCCTGTATTCTTTACTGATGATGTGATCTAAGAAAGCAATAGAACTGCTGCTCTTTCTACTAAAGAAACACTGAGTGAATCTTTCTAAAATCACTCTACTTTAACTCTTTGACTTTAAGAGAGACATGATACACACTACTTCAAACAGATATTAAGAATCAGCATCAAGAGTCATGTGACCTGTCCAGGTAAACAGTGACACAGCACAATGTGATCAGAGTGATCCTGATGATGGAACAGATTCGTCTGGGAGGATTCTCACCTGCTGAACTCACTTCAGGTCCACTTCCAGACACTCTGCAGCTTCATGTGTGGAGGACACTCTGCTCATGTGTTCCTCTGCCGTCCTGTGTCTGCATGCATCTGATCCGAGGACACCGTCACACCCTGATAACTCTTGAGATTAAAAACACTTCAGAGTCACGTGGAAACCGGTGTAACAAGTATCATAAACCGTGTGAGAGGTGATGTAGTTCTACTAACTGTCCACTAGATGGTGCTAGCTCACAGTTAAATGCTTTAACAATCTGCCCTGACATGTGATGAAGCAGCAGTGTGGATCACGTTGGTACCATGGCTGTGGTCCAATCGTAAACAAAAAGTTTTAAAAAAAAGAGATCCTGTGTATTTTCCTTATATTGTTTCATGCCGACTTGTAATTGTAATGAAAAACAAAAAAACGCTCTTTGGTTATCTTTTTAAAAAAGAGAAATGTTGGCTTCCAGAGAATGATGCAAAAGGTATTTGTTTCTTTCTCCTCACAAAGTAAATGATCACAATATAACACAAAGGTAACTTTTTAAACCCAGACTCAAACACATACTTCGGACAAAGACACAAGAAGTCTGTTTCAGTCTCTTTGCATTTATTGTATCATCAGAACCCTCCTCAAATAATGTGTGTGACTCCTCAGTCTCCAGGCTCCCCTCATCATATCTGTATTTCCATCAAACTAAGTGGTATCACATCTCGTGAGTCAGACCTGAACTCATTGGTGTTTTCTGGCCTCTTCAGAGATGTCCCTTGCAGCTGATATGAATAATCACTGCTTCTTGATGCAGACGTAACCTCGACTGGGTGTCACACCACACGCAGTTAGAACCTGATGTTTGCATCAATGACCAGATATACATTTCCAGGATTCGATTCCTCACATGATATAAATCAATCCATTGTATACCCAATTATTTTACAAATGCTATCATTGTTTTGGTCACAAAGAAGCCCACCCAGGGGACCCTCACTTTGCACCCCTCTCTTTATTCTTCCATGTTTAGAGACGCTGCACCTGGCTGGAAGTTCAGGATTAATTTTTTAGGGATAGCTAAATAAACGGGAAAATCTCATTCATATAATCTATTTTGTTTTTAGGGATTCTTAACGGGGTCTTGATACAGGACTGAAGTGAAAAGGTCTCGGTGTGCATCAAGCGTAAAAACGAGTTTGTGTGAAAATAAAGGAAAAGCCATGCAGTTGGTTTATAGCGTTAAGCTCCTCCAGCGGGAACATCTGATGTTTTTGTTTTACGGACACAGAGTGAGGCACGTGCTCTATACCGGTGCAAATATCTTGCACGTTACGATCATGGATAAGTGTTTTTTGGGATTGTCATGGTGCTCTGATTAAGGTATCAATCTCTGCTTTGTAAAGAACACCAAGATATTTAAATCTAACTATAGATCTGATAATCGTTGGTTGTAGTGAATGATTTATTTATTCATCAAAGTCAAATAATTAATATAATTGTGTGTTTCTGAAAAGGGTGGTCCACCATGACATGATTTAAAGGTCCCATGTCATGCTTTTCCGGTTCTGACCCGTCCCCTTGTGTTCTGTAGCTTCTGCATGTAAACGGTCTGCAGAGTCAAAACCCTCAAAGTACACCCTGTAGGAGTAAAACTCTAACACAGAGAAGACCTGTCTGTGCTGCCCCAGAACGCCTCGTTGGACATTTCTCATGTTCTTCCGGGGCATCGTGACGTCTGGATACCCAGAAGCCACGCCCGGAGCTATGACGCACCCTCTGCCAGCCAAGCATATATACTGTTGGAATCTCAGGTTCAGTTCAAAACAATGCTAACAGGGCTAACAAAGTTGCTAGCGTTTACATATATCAACTACAATATCAGCAGATGGCCTTACATGTTTCTCATAGCAGGAGAATGTCTGCATTCACACACAAAATACTCATAGACAGCATAATACGGGTGATTTAGCGTACGGTCAGTCGCAAAACTTAATTACATTATAGTTGGCGTTCCTAGCGTGTATGCTACAAAGCTAAACAACAAGGCTACCTAGAGCTAGACATGCCAGGAAAAACATTGTTTTTATGCAAGCTAAAAAGAATGACCAACACGTAGCAGACTGCCGTATGAGATTCCAATTGTAAACACGTTATTGCTAGCCTAATATGAACCACTAGCTTTTGTTCATAGTAGGTTGGCATATTACACTGAACAACTAGCAGACGTAGGTTAGCTTATACAAAAACTGATGCTCCGCTCAGAGCTGAAAAAACACAGTGTTAGACATGGGCGGAGCCTCTCTGGTGGTTGACAAATCAGAACAGAGTGGGCGAGCTGACCAACCGGAGCACACTGGGCTCACAGGGAGGGGCAGGCAGGAGCTCAAACAAGCCGTTTAGGACAGAGAGTGAATACACATACTTTACCGAGATGCTGTATGAGAAACCAAGATGAGTTTGGAAAATTGCACAATATAAATCTATTTTAGTATACCTCAACAAAGGAATTATGATCTGTGGAAATGGCCATGACATGTCTCCTTTAATGTACATTTGATCACATTGGGTAATGTAAATAGCTATTATGATGATAATTACATCTGAAAGCCATTTCTGTCACAATCTCTCTTTGCTTTCCCGTTTTATTCTGAAAGGTGAGCACCCACCTAGTTGTGTCTGCTCTTACTTCCTGTGTCTGTGTTTTCCTCCTGTTTGATCGTCTGATTGTGTTCATCAACTGGTGCTCCTGTGTTTCTCCTCCCTCCACACTTGTGTCTTATCTTGGTGATCACCCTTGCTGGCTTTTAAGGCCCAATTCCACACCACCCCCTACACCTCCGGTTGCGTGTTCGTGCGGAGGGTCCGCCACATTAAGTGCTGTTTGAAGGTGGCTGTCTCTTAGCCCTTCACACTTCATCCATGCACTTAACTTCAGAGTGTTAAGAGTTCAAAAATGAAAACACCTCAGTTACGTGAACCGAGTTCTCGGACCAGTTTAGACACGTCCTGCATTCTTTACTGATGATGGGATCTAAGATAACAATCAAACTGCTGCTCTTTCTACTAAAGAAACACTGACTGAATCTTTCTAAAATCACTCTACTTTAACTCTTTGACTTTAAGAGAGACATTATACACACTGTACTACTTCAAACAGATATTAAGAATCAGCATCAAGAGTCATGTGACCTGTCCAGGTAAACAGTGACACAGCACAATGTGATCAGAGTGATCCTGATGATGGAACAGATTTGTCTTGGAGGATTCTCACCTGCTGAACTCACTTCAGGTCCACTTCCAGACACTCTGCAGCTTCATGTGTGGAGGACACTCTGCTCATGTGTTCCTCTGCCGTCCTGTGTCTGCATGCATCTGATCCGAGGACGCCGTCACACACCCTCATAACTCCAGAGATTAAAAACACTTCAGAGTCACGTGGAAACCGGTGTTACAGGTATCAGAAACATTGTGAGAGGTGATGTAGTTCTACTAACTGTCCACTAGATGGTGGTAGCTCACAGTATAATGCTTTAACAATCTGCCCTGACATGTGATGAAGCAGCAGTGTGGATCACGTTGGTACAATGGCTGTGTTCCAATCGTAAACAAAAAGTTTTAAAAAAAGAGATCCTGTGTATTTTCCTTATATTGTTTCATGCCGACTTGTAATTGTAATGAAAAACAAAAAAACCCTCTTTGGTTATCTTTTTAAAAAAGAGAAATGTTGGCTTCCAGAGACTGATGCAAAATGTATTTGTTTCTTTCTCCTCACAAAGTAAATGATCACAATATAACACAAAGGTAACTTTTTAAACCCAGACTCAAACACATACTTTGGACAATGACACCGTCACACCCTCATAACTCCAGAGATTGAAAACACTACAGTCACATGAAAATCGGTGTAACAAGTATCAGAAATATTGTGAGAAGTGATGTAGTTCTACTAACTGTCCACTAGATGGTGCTAGCTCACAGATTAATGCATAAACAATCTGTCCTGGTCCTGACATGTGATGAAGCAGCAGTGTGGATCACATTGGGACCATGGCTGTGTTCCAATGGTAACAGAAAGATAAAGACTTCCTATGTATTTTCCTTATATTGTTTCATGCCAACTTGTAATTGGAATGAAAAACAAAAAACCTCTGTGGTTATGTTTAAAACAAAGAAAAAGAAATGTTGGCTTCCAGAGACTGATGCAAAAGCAACCTGGTCTCACCAGAATGCGTGACTCCACCACGACTCCTTAACACCGCAGTGCGTGGTGGAGTCATGAACTTTGCTACATTTACGTGTCTGCTCCACGCAAACAACGCCAATGTAAAGTGAATGAGGCTGCTTTGTCGTGGTGCACACATGCATTTCTATAACGTCCAGCAGTGAGCTTTTATTTTATAAAACGTTTTTAAAACCTACTTTATAGCTTGTAGTAACTCACGGGAGGCTTCTTTTATTTTATTTGTATTCATAATAATTTGTTTTTTTTCATCAGAATGTATTATGGTGCATTAGTTACACATTTTTGTTCTCAAAAATCAGTGCATTGTGTGAAATACAACTGTGATTTTTATTAAATTAGTTAGTTTTTAAGGAAGGCCAGAGCTTCAGCTCTGTCGAATAGATTGTTCCCTTTAGTTAACGTTTTTTAAAAGAACATTATATTCCGATTTGATCATGTCCCCTTTATTGTATTACGGAGAGCAATGTGAGCGTCCATTCCCATTGGATAATGCAGGATTTTACACCAGGAAGTAAGTATTCCCCTTACTGTCGATTGATTTGTGATATCTGCACTACTCATCGACTAAAAAACACCAGATTATCCTTGTTGATTACACAACATTGATCCGTTTGAATTGTGTACAATGCTTTTGTATTTTTCCCCTTCGATTCGGAGAAACAAATATTTGTTCAGTTTAGGATGGCCGAAGACACTACATTACCCAGAATCCTCAGCTATTGTTCCGTTTTGCCTCAAGCTCTGTGGTTGGTTGACCTCCAACTGCATTCCATATGAAAAAAACGTTTCGTAAAAGATAAAATCATACTTTATTCAGCAGTGCTTGCTTTACTCTTTGAAAGTCATCACATGAATGCATTGTAATAAATGGTTCGGCTGCATTAAATATATTACACATCTGTCGTAGTTCTTTATTTTTATGTATCTACAGAGATCGGGCTCAGAGTAGACCGGAAACTATTCTTTTACCATTCAGTTTAAATTTCACAATAAAGTTAGTAATAATATTTTGTTTTGATATTAATGTTTTTTATTAACTACTAGACCGCTGGGTCATTTTAAGACCATCTTTTCTGTGTTGCTGTGGGTTTTTTCCATCGCTTTGTGTTACAAATATCAAAAAAACAACAGAATATATCCATCGTAAACTAAACCAGAAACAGCAGTATATTTTATTTTGTTAACACTGTAAACTTGACAGCTTTTTAACCCAAACCACCTACTGGTTAAAGCACGTTATTACACGTTTAGAGTAATGCAATGCAGGAAGATTGTCTTGCTTTTTAATGACTGTTTAAAATGCCTTTTTCTTAATGTCTTTCATTTTTGTAAAGCACTTTTGAAAGTGTTATATTTGACGAAAACATTTAAATATTAAGAGTACATACAAAATAGTGGGAAAGTAGAAGGTCAATGATATAAATATAGAATAGAAAATATCAAGAAGATACTGTAAGTGATCTCTACAATAAAACAGTTTAGTGCCTGATAGGAGGATGTGCAAAACAGACAAACTAATAAGGCTTTATTTAAACATTAAAGAATACTTTAGGTTAAGGTCTTCTTTGAAATAAGAAAAAAGCTTTGGGGGTATCTATATTAAGCCTGACAAAGTACTTAACGTCTATATTGCATGGTTTGTTTTGGAACTTGACAAACAACTTTCCTGCAATGTTAACTACTGTATGTTGAAGGACTTATTTTAACTGATATTATACATATTTATTATACTCTTATAAGATGTATGTAGATAGAATAAGACATTTGTAGAATATGTTTAATGCTGGAGGTATACACACATATCGATATATGTCTTGTTGACATATTTTAGTGTCAGAGTACTGACTGAACATACACTGAACAAATATATAAATGCAACACTTTTGTTTTTGCTCCCATTTTTCATGAGATGAACTCAAAGATCTGAAACATTTTCTACATACACAAAATAACCATTTCTCTCAAATATTGTTCACAAATCTGAAAAAATCTGTGATAATGAGCACTTCTCCTTTGCCGAGATAATCCATCCCACCTCACAGGTGTGGCATATCAAGATGCTGATTAGACAGCATGATTATTGCACAGGTGTGCCTTAGGCTGGCCACAATAAAAGGCCACTCTGAAACGTGCAGTTTTGCTTTATTGGGGGGGTCTGGGGGGGTCCGAAAACCAGTCAGTATCTGGTGTGAGGGTTAGGGCTATGGAATGATCCGGTTTTTGGACAAAATTAACATGGGATCACTCCGGTCAATGTACGTACTTCGTCTCACTGGAATATTAATGGCCAGATTGAATATAACATCGACCCAATTTCTCCGGTCAATGACAGGAGAGTTTTGAAAGTGACAAAACACTGTTCCACACATTTAAAAACACTTAATCAATGTTTACCCAGGATCCATGCACCTTCCCTGGCTTGTAAAATGTGGTGATGCGCCCTGGAGGTATCCTACTATTTAAAACATGTATACACTCATGAACACCCTTCATAGGGTTCCCTAACACAATGCACAAAGCCTGGAGCAGCGACTCGGCTGTTTTCCCCCTTTTGTCCATTTGCCTATCAGTTTGTTAACGAATTGGACAGAGCCGCCGTTTTCCCCCTAAAAGTGACTTTTAATCGTGGCCTTTGCGTTTAAATGATGGGTGCTATCATTCACAAGGCCCCCCGACACAATGCACATAGTCTGGAGCTCACTGGAGTCCTGCATATGCTTTAATCAGGCGTTTTAAGACTTTTCCCCACGAAAATGATTTTTAATAATTTTTTCGGGGATATATAAATCAAATTCCGGGTAATGCAGAGCACAATTTTACCTTTTACTATTTTAATGTATTTGCATTATATATCTTTGGGCTATAAAAGTGACATATTTGGATGACTTTGTCAGTTTATGGAGCTTATCCCACAAATCCCGGAGGATCCGGGCCGAATTTGGGATCTCATAGGTGGCCTGCCATAGGCCCCCACCCGTGGAAAGAAAAAAAAATGAAAGAAAACGGTCAATTATATGTTAAAATAATCAAAAATGAAGTTTTGAAAAATTCCAACGGAGAAGGGGCTCCGAGATGCTCAACCCTTCGGCGCTTCGGGCCGAAGGGTTGTGAACACTTTTCCACCCCCCCGTTGCAATTTACAACGGAGAGGGGAATCCAAACTTCCCCTTCTCCGTCCGAAAAAACCGTTCATGTTTTTCAAGCTACCGCCTGCACGAAATCGGAAACCCGGTTTTTGAGAGGACTCAGAAAAAAAACGGCTGTGTAACTTCATGGAGGAATTCATCCCCTGTATGTGCACTCTGGCTCGGATACATGTTGTTGCCCGGAGACCCCCCCAGCATGGTTCTTACCAAACTTTAAGTTTTTGAACTGGGCTCCGGAGGAAGGCAAGGGGAGTTGCCAGGGGACTCTATCCGCCTCATGAGGCACTATTTTCGGATACATTTCAACACTTTTAGCCATTTTGTACGGTTCTCCAAAAAGTAAAGTGTTACTTTGTGAGAGTGGAGGAATGCAAGGCGAGCTTTCAGGAAACTGTAGCCGCATTAAGAGAAGCCTTTTCGGACACATTATTTTTGTACATACACCCCAACTGCATTCTGGCTTGAATACCACTTGTGGAGCAAACACACTCTGTCGTGGTTGCAAACTTTGAGTTTCCCGGACACATTTGTTGCCTCGGAGACCCCCCAGCATGGTTCTTAACAAACTTTACGTTTTTTAAATGACCTCTGGAGGAATGCAAGGGGAGTTTGATGGGACTCTACCCGCATTATGAGGCACTATTTTGGGATACATTTTTTCATTTTCATCCATTTTCTATGATTCTCCAAAAAGTTGACTTAAACTTTTTCTGAGTCTGGAGGAATGCAAGGGGAGTTGGCAGGGGACTCTACCCGCATTATGAGGCACTATTTTGGGATACATTTTTTCATTTTCACCCCTTTTTTATGGATGTCACAGATCGAATGGCAAACATGACCCGCCATCGGAGGGCCTCTGCCGGCCCGGCCTCGTGCCGGTAATCTGGCGTTCGGTTCCTCCGAACTGCGGGTTCGACTCTGATGGCCGGGAGGGACGAGGGAACCGTCGGGGGGGTCTGCTGGAGGCTCCTGCTCCTTTCTTCCACAATATTACGTTCAGGTTATGTTCCAACCCTGAACCGATAGTGTCCTTTTGTTAATTCCACTTCAGGAAAAGCTAATAATCCTCTCAGTCTCCAGGCTCCCGTCATCATATCTGTATTTCCATCAAACTAAGTGGTATCACATCTCGTGAGTCAGACCTGAACTCATTGGTGTTTTCTGACCTCTTCAGAGATGTCCCTTGCAGCTGATATGAATAATTACTGCTTCTTGATGCAGACGTAACCTCGACTGGCTGTCACACCACACACAGTTAGAACCTGATGTTTGCATCAATGACCAGATATAAATGTCCAGGATTAGATTCCTCACATGATATGAATCAATCTTATATACCCAATTATTTTACAAATGCTATCATTGTTTTGGTCACAAAGAAGCCCACCCAGGGGACCCTCACTTTGCACCCCTCTCTTTATCCATGTTTAGAGACGCTGCACCTGGCTGGAAGTTCAGGACCATTTTTTAATGGATACAAAAATAAACTGCAAAACTCAGGCATATCATCTATTTTGTTTTTAGGGATTCTCAATGAGGTCTTGATTCAGGACTGAAGTGAAAAAGTCTCGGTGCGCATCAAGCATAGAAATGAGTTTGGTGGTAAAAGCACAAAATAAAGGAAAAGCCATGCAGTTTGTTTATAGCGTTAAGCTCCTCCAGCGGGGATCAGCTCACGTAGTATTTTTGAGAAATGAGATGCTATATATTTCAGCCTTTACTTGCTTTTCAATGATAACTGTGGGTTGGAGGGAATGATTTCATTATTTATGAAATTATGAAATATGTATTATTATTATTATTATTGATTATTATTAATAATTATTATCAAACATTTTCCTTTCTCAAAGGGTGGTCCCCCATGACATGATTTCATGGAAATTAATTCACATTGAGCAATGTAAATATTAGCTATTTGGGTATTTACGTCTGAGAGCCATTTGAAGGCCTTTTTTAGCTGCTGTAACCAAATCAGGTTGGTTCCCCGTGTGAGGCACTGTTGGGCCAATATTCTGCATTCTTATATCAAACAGTTAACTCCATGAAGTTCAAGAACACAAAGATCACATTTTTCATATTAATGCAATCTTTTCTGCAAACCTTTATTAAATTCAGTTACAATCGGCAAATACATTAGCAGCTACATGTTGCTCGAAGCAAACTTTGTTATTTACACACTCTTGACTAAAAAGGCACAAACACTGAGCCAAATGTTAACTATAGTGAAGCCTCGATTTAAAACACCAACGTTTACACCCCAGGACAGGAAGAGGTCTCCTCCTACAGAGGACACAGAGACACCAAGGAGTCATCCAACCAGAGCCCAAACCCAGCGTAGAGAGGTTCAGTGAATGTGGTTCTGAGGGTGTGGATGTGGATCAGTCTGTCAGAGCAGACTCTGTAGAAGGAGAGAGAGCCAGCAGGGTGATCCAGATACACTGCTACTCTACCAGAGGAGGAGGAGGAGGAGAAGCGTGTTTCTCTGTTATTGTGCCAGACATAGTAACCTCCACCAGAGCAGACCAGACTCCAGGACTGATCATTCCCTCCAAACAAACAGTCCTCACTGCCTCCTCTCCTCCTGATTCCTCTGTAAGTCACTGATATGAGAACCCCTCCTCTCCACTCAACCTCCCAGTAACAGAGACCAGTCAGAGCTTCTCTACACATCAGCTGAGACCAGGACTCAAACCTCTCTGGATGATCAGGATATGGCTGCTCCTTTTTCATCCATCTCACTGTCCTGTTGTTCTCAGACAGTTTGAGTTCTCTGCTCACTGTGTTTGAGTCCAGGGTGAGTTCACAGGAATCTGATGAGAGACACAGACAGCAGTTTATCATCAGACTCACCTGAAGGCTTTACTCTCTGTTAGTGGTCCTTTCTCTAAAGCTTCAAGATCAGTCATGTTCTAATGGCGTGTGGCGCAGTGGGTTAGTGCGTTGGTGTTGGGATCAGGGGGTCACAGGTTCAAACCCCACTGCAGTCAGCATGTCGTTGTGTCCCTGAGACACTTCACCCCAAAGTGCTCCTGTGGGGATTGCCCACAGTGTTGAGTATGGAATTCGCTTTGGATAAAAGCGTCTAACAAGTAACATGTCATGTGATGTAATGAATAAATACCACCTCCATCATCTGTCTCTAGAGAGAAGCTGACTGATCCACACTTACACTTCGTCACACCTGGTTTCAACCTCTGCTCTCCACCATGGTCCAGCCTGGAGGGAGAAACACAGTCAGGATGATTTTCTATCCAACAGGAGTCCTAGCTGCTGTTCAGCCTGAAGCAGAGCTCAGTCTGTAGAAGAAGACCTTTAGTTTTGACTTTTGCAAAAACACGTTTACGTATTTAACAAATGTACATCTACTTCAATTAAAGTGCTTCATTATGCAAACAATGTATTCATTTAAAATAATAAATAAAAACAATATAATAAAAAGTGCAATTCCTCATTAACAACTGAACATACAATGTCTTTATAGCACCAAGGTCGATTGTCACTGCCACCGTCAGGTACACAACCCCCCTCAGCAGCGTAGACTGAACCTGCTCAGAGTCGGATCTCCTAACCCTGAATGGTTGTTTCCATGTAATACAATTTGAAGGGATCTGTTGAGATCATAGTCTCAAGTGAATACTTAAAACGAAAGTTAAATATAAATCAAAAATGATCAATCATATTCTTGTATAAACCCATGATGAGAATGCTTCTTGATGGTTTTTGAATATGTATGTATGCTTACAATTTTAGTTGTTGCTGTTTTGATAACTTTACGTTTTAAAAAGAGGGTGTTGAGATCTTCATAGTATGTTGAATACTTAAAACGAGAGTTAGTTATAATCAAATATAATCAATTATGTTCTTGTATAACCCACAATGAAAATGCTTCATATTTTAGGTTTTTCTATATTTACAGTATAAACAAAAGTTTAGTGGTTTGTTAAATTGAGTGTAAGGCCTGTAATGGTTTATGAGTGTCACTGATAAGGGAGTAGGCCGTTTCTTCCCTCTCCTCTCACAGCAGTACACAGGGAGGGGGGCTCCTGACTTAAGGAGAAACACACTGAGGCCCCAAAAAGGTGGTTATGTCATAGCCATATAATATGTCTGGTCATGTCCTTTTTTACACAAACATGGGAAGGTGTGTCTCATGCCATAGCCAATAGAATCTGTCTGGTCATGTCCAGTCCTGTACATCAGAGGCCATGCCCAGTTTCCACAAATATGGGTGTGGAGGAGGTGTCTTAGGTTTTTATATCCTGTTGTTGAGCATAAAGACACTGGGGGAGAGGGAGCAAGCAAGAGAGAGAGAGAGAGAGAGAGAGAGAGAGAGAGAGAGAGAGAGAGAGGGAGCAAGCAAGAGAGAGAGAGAGAGAGAGAGAGGGGGGGGGGGGGTTCCCCTGGTATACTCTCTCCCGGTAAAAGCTCTGTCCCTCAGAGCTGGGTTAATAGCTCTCGGTAAGGTTCTCTCAAACTTGGTAAATATCTCTTGATTGAAAGCTGAGTGAATTTTCTTTGTAAATGAGTGGAATGAATTGATGTTTGTTGAAAGTTAGTACCCTGCGACCTGTGAGGAAAGGCCCTCCGAATTCATGCGGGACAGGTTGAAGTATACGAATGTCGAAATGAGAAAATGAACTGTTTTGGTGAATGAAAAGTTGAATGTGCTTTTTATTAACACCGGTCTTTTATGAGGAAATGCCTCTAAATTCTATCGGGAGATTTTTAAATCTGAACTGAATTGGGCAGTTGAAGTTACAAATGATGGTAATAAATGTCAAACTGTGAATTAAGGTTTCATATTAGAACATGATCACAGCATTATAGGTTCAGTATGAGTATACTGTTGTAAAGAGAGAAGGTAAAAACCCTGTGTTAGTTTGGACCTATTTGTCTTCAAATAAACTGATCCCACCTTTTGGACTGGGACAACTTAAAGACATCTGCGCTCTCCTCTCCTGCTTCAAAGGTAAGATGGCACCCTGCCACACTCACTCTTAGGTAGGGCCACACCTCATTACTGATATCAAAATCCTTCGGGATCGCTTAAACAGATTTAGAGAGTTGTCTGAATTGAAACAGCAGTTCATTGAACCTGGTTCTTCAGGAGTTAGTAGAGGTGAGATCTTGCTGACGTTGGTGGATCTGAGCCAAGCAGTAAACTGACATAGACTCAATAAGGAAGGAGAATAATTCTTACACGGACCACTATTGCGGTAAGCATGTTGTAACTTCCGGTTGTTGTTGTCATCTCCGGGTATCCCGTGTGCCTGTTCTGTTGCTGATAGCTTATTATCTTAACTTAATCGATCGTTTTAAAACTCTTGATCACGGCAACTTTCTGACGTTGTAATCCCATGTTACTACAGCTTAAGCACTCACAAACTCTCCTTCTCTTAGCGACTGTAACTCCACAGTTGCCTACACTCTTTTCGGGTTTGCTAACGGTAGCTACTTTAGCTTGATAGCTAGCCATGGCTCTTTCCCCACCCTCGGGTGCTATTTCCTGCTCTACCTGTCTCATGTTTGGTTACTTCCCGACCTCCTTTACTGGTACCGATACAAGTGTTAAATGTAGTATAGTTGTTAGGTTGAAGGCGGGAATCATAGCCACAGAAGCCCGGCTCCGCATCTTAGAAAATAACTCAGCTACAGTAAAGCTCATGTTAGCCGGTGCGGACCGGCAAAAGGTACTTCCTCTTAGCCGTCCCCCGGCAACTCCCGAGCAGCAGGGAGACTGGGTGACTGTTCAGAAGGGGCATAACGCGAAACCCGCAGGTCCCCACCAACCCGTTCACGTATCTAACAGATATTCCCCACTCAGCGAGACACCCGCTGAGAAGCCAACTCTGGTTATTGGTAGCTCTATTATGAGACACGTGAATTTAGAGACCAAAGCGTCCACAGTCACATGCATTCCGGGGGCCAGAGCGAGCGACGTTGAGGCGCATCTTAAACTGCTGGCTAAAAATAAACGTAAATACAGTAGGATTATTATTCACGTCGGTGGTAATGATGTTCGTTTACGCCAATCAGAATGCACCAAACTTAAAGTGGCGTCGGTGTGTAGTTATGCTAAAACAATGTTGGACACCGTAATCTTCTCTGGTCCCCTCCCCAATCTGATCAATGATGACATGTATAGCCGCATGTCATCATTTCAGCGCTGGTTGTCTCGGTGGTGCTCAGCAAACAATGTGGGCTTCGTGAATAATTGGACAGCCTTCTGGGGAAAACCTGGTCTGATTAAGAGAGACGGCATTCATCCTACTTTGGAAGGTGCAAATCTCATTTCGGCAAACATTTCAGGGCTCTGTGGACTTAATCCATGACAAACTGGAGTTGAGACCAGGAGGCAGAGTCGCAGTCTTACACGCTTCTCTGCGCTCTCTCCTAGGCAGTCATCCATAGGAATCCCGACCCCAATAAAATACCCAATATTAACGGTGTGTGTGTCTGCCCAAGGACAATTTAAGGTAAAACCTAATAGAGGTGTCATACATAATAACCTAATAAAGGTAAATGTAACAACTACTACAGTGCAACAAAACAGGAAGATTACATGTGGTCTCTTAAACATAAGATCTCTAGCATCTAAAGCAATACTGGTAAATGATTTAATATCAGATTATAATATTGATATATGCTGTCTCACTGAAACTTGGTTGAGACATGAAGAATATGTCAGCATAAATGAGGCCACTCCACCCAGCCATATCAATACTCATATTGCCCGAGGCACGGGCCGAGGAGGTGGAGTTGCAGCAATCTTTGACTCAAGTTTACTTATCAATACTAAACAAAAATGTAATTATACCTCCTTTGAAAGCCTCGTTTTTAGTCTTACACATCCGACCTGGAAAACTTTGCAGCCAATCTTATTTGTTACAGTGTACCGTGCACCAGGTCCTTATTCAGAATTCTTATCAGAATTCTCTGTGTTTTTATCAGCTTTGGTTCTTAAAACAGATAAAGTAATTATCGTAGGAGACTTTAATATTCATGTTGACGATGATAAAAATAGCCTTACTGTTGCATTTAACTCTATATTAGATTCTGTTGGTTTCTGTCAGAGTGTAAATAAACCAACCCACTGCTATAATCACACTCTTGACCTTGTTCTGACTTATGGTATTGAAATTGAGCAACTATTAGTCGAACCGCATAATCCTGCTTTATCCGACCATTTCTTAGTAACTTTTGAAGTGCTGTTACTAGACTACAAAGCATTAGCCAAAAGCTCCTGCAGCAGAAACCTATCTGTTAGTGCTATAGCCACATTTAAGGAAGAGATTCCACCAATACTTAACTCGATAGCATGTCTGCATGTAGGGGAGGAAACTTATACAAAATGTACACCACCCCAAATTGATCATGTTGTTGATAGTGCTACAGATGCGCTGCGAATAAAATTAGACTCTGTTGCTCCTTTGAAAAAGAAGAAAATAAAACAACATAGATTAGCTCCATGGCATAATGCCCAAACCCGCAAAATAAAGCAAAAGTCGAGACAACTTGAAAGGATATGGCGTTCCACTAAACTTGAAGAATCTGGTTTAAGTTGGCATATTACTCTCAATGAATATAAGAAAGCACTGCGTAAAGCGAGAGCAGCATACTACTCTTCATTAATAGATGAGAATAAGAATAATGCAAGATTTCTTTTCAGCACTGTAGCCAGGCTGACAGAGAGCCACAGCTCGACTGAGCCTTCTATTCCCATAGCACTCAGTAGTAATGATTTGATGTGCTTTTTTAACGATAACATTGTTACTCTTAGAAACAAAATCAATGACCTCTTGCCTTTGACCAGTATAGTGTTATCAACAGCTCCCGGAAACGTAAGTTCTAATAATATTACACTAGATAGTAAACTAGAATGCTTTTCAGCCATAAACCTTGAACAATTAAATTCAATGATTCTCTCTTCTAAACCATCAACGTGTATCTTAGACCCGATTCCAACTAAGCTGTTAAAAGAAGTTTTTCCATTAATTAGCACTTCTTTATTAAATATTATGAATATGTCTTTATTATCAGGCTATGTTCCAAAATCATTCAAAGTAGCAGTGATAAAACCGCTTCTTAAAAAGCACAACCTCGATCCAGAGGTTTTAGCCAACTATAGACCTATTTCTAATCTTCCGTTCCTCTCAAAGATTCTTGAGAAAGCAGTCGCAAAACAGCTGTGTGATTACTTAAAAAACTATGATTTATTTGAAGATGTTCAGTCTGGCTTTAGAACACAACATAGCACAGAGACAGCTCTGGTTAAAGTCACAAATGACATTCTAATAGCCTCTGACAAGGGACTTGTCTCTATTCTTGTCTTGCTCGATCTTAGTGCTGCATTTGATACTATCGACCATGATATCCTATTGCAAAGACTAGAGCACTTAGTTGGCATACAGGGAACTGCTTTAGGCTGGTTTAGGTCCTATCTATCTGAACGCTCTCAGTTTGTACGTGTCAACGATGAATCTTCCATGCAAACCAAAGTTAGCCATGGAGTGCCACAGGGCTCAGTGCTTGGACCTATTTTGTTCACACTATATATGCTTCCGTTAGGCAATATTATAAGGAATCATTCTGTAAACTTTCATTGTTATGCGGATGATACTCAACTATATTTATCAATCAAGCCTGATGAAATTAATCATCTAAATAAAATTCAAGACTGCCTCAAGGACTTAAAAACGTGGATGACCTTACATTTTTTTATGTTAAACACGACCAAAACTGAAGTTATTGTACTTGGCCCGAAGAATCTACGAAACAAATTATCTAAAGATATATTAACTATGGATGGCATTAATTTGGCCTCCAGTGAGACTGTAAGGAATCTTGGTGTTATATTTGATCAGGATTTATCCTTTAACACCCACATAAAATCAATTTCAAGGACCGCCTACTTCCATCTACGTAACATTGCAAAAATCAGGCATATCTTGCCTCAAAACGATGCAGAGAAACTAGTCCATGCATTTGTTACTTCAAGGCTGGATTATAGTAACTCCTTATAATCAGGTTGTACCAAGAAGTCAGTCAAGTCGCTTCAGCTGATTCAAAATGCTGCAGCTCGTGTACTAACCAGAGTTAGGAAAAGGGACCACATTACTCCTGTTCTGGCTGCCTTACACTGGCTCCCTATAGAACACAGGATAGAATTTAAAATTCTTCTTCTCGCCTACAAAGCCCTTAATGGGCAGGCGCCATCTTACCTTAAAGAACTCATTATACCCTACTGTCCTACTAGGGCATTGCGTTCCAAGAATGCAGGGTTGTTGGTTGTTCCTAGAGTCTCTAAAAGTACAATGGGAGCCAGAGCCTTTTCTTATCAAGCTCCACTTTTGTGGAATCAGCTTCCAGTTTGTGTTCGGACGGCAGACACCCTATCCGTTTTTAAGAGTGCGCTTAAGACCTTCCTTTTTGATAAAGCTTATAGTTAGGGCTGATTAGATTCAGCCCCTAGTTTTGCTGATATAGGCTTAGTTTGTCGGGGGACATCTTACTTCTTCCTTCTCTCTGTCTATACCTGTGTACTCTCATGTTCCGATTAACCCAGCTTCCCCAAATGTCTTTTTTTTTTGGTGTCAATATACGCCGGGATCCGGAGTCATGGATGATCCTGCGGTCCTGTGTCATGGATCGCGAGTCCTGGATCTTGAGTCTTGGCTGTGGTCCTGGATCATAAGTCCTGGATGGATATCCTCATGGATTGATCTTCCTATTATACACACATGCATTTCCAAACATTTGGACTACCTATGTTGCACATTTATTATCTTTTCAATTTACACACGGCATCTATTGCACGTCTGTCCGCCCTGGGAGAGGGATCCCTCCTCTGTTGCTCTCCCTGAGGTTTCTCCATGTTTCCCTTTAAACTGTGGGTTTTCTCTGGAAGTTTTTCCTTGTACGATGTGAGGGTCTAAGGATAGAGGGTGTCGTATTGTCATACTGATATTCAGTACAAACTGTGAAGTCCACTGAGACAAATGTAACATTTGTGATATTGGGCTATATAAATAAACATTGATTGATTGATTGATAACTTCGGTTAGGTCAATTAGTAGGTCAGAGTCATTTCCCGGAATAAATTATCAGCCCTCAGCGACTCTTACAGATGAATTTGTTTCCTAAATCAGGCTAACTCCCTCAAAGATATGAGGAACCTGCAGTCAGTGTGTCCATACCTGAGAGTCTCCAGTCTCCAGAGTGGATCCTCCAGTCCAGCAGACAGCAGCTTCTCTCCTGAGGCTCCTGGATGATTGTAGCTCAGGTCCAGCTCTCTCAGATGGGAGGGGTTGGAGCTCAGAGCTGAAGCCAGAGAAACACAGCCTTCCTCTGAGACCAGACAGCCTGACAGACTGGAACCAGGGAATACAGTAAACTCAGTGTTCTTCAAAGTCACGTCAGCGGGAAAATCATAAGCGGGTTGACCATCATCATTAGCATGAACCAAAGCTGTATACAAATAATCAAAAGTTAAATTGCTTGAAAATAAAAAGCTGAACTCTGACCTGAGAGTCTCCAGTTCACAGAGTGGAATCTCCAGTCCAGCAGACAGCAGCTTCACTCCTGAATCCTGCAGGTCGTTGTTACTCAGGTCCAGATCTCTCAGACTAGAGGACTGGGAGCTGAGGACTGAGGACAGAGCTGCACAGCTTCTCTCTGACAGGTTGCAGTCACTCAGCCTGGGGAAAGATCAGCAGTGAACACAAAGAGTTATATTTTCATGTCTCAACCTGTTCCTAGTTAAAGTAGTTTTATCTCCACTTACAGAGCTTTCCTGGAGGCTTTGACCACTGGCAGCAGCCTCAGAAGAGCCTCCTCTGAAGCAGAGTATCTCTTCAGGTCAAACACGTCCAGATCTTCTCCTGATGACAGTAAAATGAAGCCCAGAGCTGACCACAGAGCAGGAGACAGATTATCTGAGGAGAGACTTCCTGAACTCAGGTACCATTGGATCTGCTCCACTAGAGAACGATCATTCAGTTCATTCAGACAGTGGAACAGGTTGATGCTTTGCTCTGCAGAGGGCGTCTCTTCAATCTTTTTCTTGATGTATTTCACTGTTTTCTGGTTGGTCTGTGAGCTACTTCCTGTTTGTGTCAGCAGGTCATGTAATAAGGTCTGATTGGTCTGCAGTGAAAGACCCAGGAGGAAGCGGAGGAACAAGTCCAGGTGTCCGTTTGGACTCTGTAAGGCCTGGTCCACAGCACTCTGGTAGAGATGTGTCAGTTTAGGTTTGGGTCTGAAGACTTTAGGCAGCCAGGAGGTTGTTGGTTCTTCTGCCAGCAGGTTGACTCCAGAGGTGATGAAGGTCAGATGGACATGAAGAGCAGCCAGAAACTCCTGAATGCTCAGATGGACGAAGCAGAACACCTTGTCCCTCTGGTACAGTCCTCTCTCCTCTCTAAAGACCTGTGTGAACACTCCTGAGTACACTGAGGCTGCTCTGATATCGATGCCACACTCTGTCAGGTCGGACTCATAGAAGATCAGGTTGCCTTTCTGCAGCTGCTCAAAACCCAGTTTCCCCAGAGCCTCCATCATCTTCCTGCTCTCTGGACTCCAGTGTGGATCTGTCTCAGCTCCTCCATCATACTTGATGTTCTTCACTTTGGACTGAACCACCAGGAAGTGGATGTACATCTCAGTCAGGGTCTTGGGCAGCTCTGCCCCCTCTCTGGTTTTCAACACCTCCTCCAGAACTGAAGCAGAGATCCAGCAGAAGACTGGGATGTGGCACATGATGTGGAGGCTTCGTGAGGTCTTGATGTGGGAGATGATGGTGCCGGCCTGCTTCTGATCTCTGAATCTCTTCCTGAAGTACTCCTCCTTCTGTGGGTCAGTGAACCCTCGGACCTCTGTCACCATGTCCACACACTCAGGAGGGATCTGATTGGCTGCTGCAGGTCGTGTGGTTATCCAGAGGCGAGCAGAGGGAAGCAGCTTCCCCCTGATGAGGTTTGTCAGCAGCACATCCACTGAGGTGGACTCTGTGACATCAGTCAGGACCTCAGTGTTGAGGAAGTCCAGAGGAAGTCGACTCTCATCCAGACCGTCAAAGATGAACACAACCGGGAACTGATCAAACCTGCAGATTCCTGCGTCTCTGGTTTCAGAGAAGAAGTGATGAACAAGTTCCACCAAGCTGTACTTGTTCTCTCTCACCACATTCAGCTCTCTGAAGGTGAATGGAAATATGAACTGGATGTCCTGGTTGGCTTTGCCTTCAGCCCAGTCCAGAGTGAACTTCTGTGTTAAGACTGTTTTCCCAATGCCAGCCACGCCCTTTGTCAGCACTGCTCTGATTGGTGCATCTCTTCCAGGTGAGGCTTTAAAGAGGTCTTCTTGTCTGATGGTTGTTTCTGGTCTGTGTGGTTTCCTGGATGCTCTTTCAATCTGTCTGACCTCATGTTCACCATTGACCTCTGCAGACCCCCCCTCTGTGATGTAGAGCTCTGTGTAGATCTGGTTCAGAAGGGTTGGGTTTCCTGCTTTAGCAATGCCCTCAAACACACACTGGAACCTCTCCTTCAGGGTGGATTTGAGTTCACGCTGACACGCTGCAGCAATGGTTCCTGGAAAGAGTAAATCATTGATTAAATTAAAGAGAGGATGTTTTCCCAATTCCATGTTTAATGTGTTAAACCCTCTTACTGCTCTGCAGCCGGTCAGCCAGCTCCTCCTGCTTCATGCTCCTCAGGAAGTGCAGAGAGATGTTCAGAAATGCCTCTCTGCTGCTCCTCCTCTGCTCTTCATCCTCACCTTCCAACACCTCTTCATCCTCCCTCTGACTCTCTAAGCCTTCTGTGTAATCTGAACTCAGGACTCTCTGGATCTTCTTCAGCTCGTCCTCCACAAATCTGACAATGTTTCCCTGGAGCAGCTGGAACAGAATAGGTTGTAGAGTTGAACTGGTAGAAGTCAACATCAGATCATGTGTGAGACAGAAAGCCTGACTATCTGCAGACTGCAGCCTGGACTCTGGATCACAATGCTGCTTCACTACTGAGTGTGATTCTTCTTTTGGAAATTGTTGAAAATGTTTGAGCACCAGGAAATATGCTTGGAAGTAAACAAAAAGGCAACCAGTTGATGTTTTCTATTTTATTAGTTAATGAATTTAGTGTGTACTGTAGATAGCAAGTTTTGTCGTGTTTATACTTTTACGCACCATGAATACGGAGTCCAGCTGGACAGACTGATTAATGTGAACCTCTGATCTCTGTCGAGGAACTCTGTGAAGATAATGATTTTCAACATATACAGAATTACATGTGCTGTTAGTGGATCCTTCTTCAAACAGGACATACGATTCCTGATAGAACCACAAACACTGATGAATATGATGGAGATAAAACGCTGCTGAGAATAATGTTATACTTCAAAAGATTTTAATCGCAAACAAAAATAACTTCCAGTTGAATTCTTACCTCAGACTAACAGCTTGCTTTCCATCTCTAAAATCAATAGGTTTGCCCATAGACCAGTCACTCTTCATGGACACACAGCTGGGTCCAGGTTGCTCATGTTTGATCCTGATAGAAACACAAACACTGATCAATACAAGTGTATACTAAAGTTCTGCCAACATTTGTTTGGTTATTTTAACGTTTTGATACTGATCACAACAAGGGAGAACGTCTAGTTTAAATTCTTACCATGAAAATTCAGAATGCTTTTCATCTCTAAAATAAATAGGGTTACCCATAGACCGGTCACTCTTCATGGAAACACAGCTTGGTCCAGTTTCCTCATGTTGGATCCTGATAGAATCAGAAACACTGATTAATGCAAAGGTACGCTGATATTCTGTTAAAATGCTGATCTCTAATTTTTTAATACGAATAACAACAATTTCGATAATGTGTTACTTTGAATCAGAGTGGTGTCCATCTTTCAACTCAATAGGATCCAGACACACAGACTCTTAGACACACAGCTGGGTCCAGGTCCAGGTTTCCAATGTTTGATCCTGATAGAAATACAAACACTGATTACTGAATACTGCACACTTAAATGCTGCTGGTAATGATGTTGATGTCAGAATGTTTAAATACTGATAACAGCAGACCTGAATGTAAACCTATTGAGAGCTGACCTGTGCTAAAAGCTCTCCAGTGAAACCAGGTCAGTGTCAGTGTTTGAAGGTGGCTGTCTCTTAGCCCTTCACACTTCATCCATGCACTTAACTTCAGAGTGTTAAGAGTTAAAAAATGAAAACACCTCAGTTACGTGAACCGTAACTCGGACAGGTTTAGACACGTCCTGCATTCTTTACTGATGATGTGATCTAAGAAAACAATCAAACTGCTGCTCTTTCTACTAAAGAAACACTGACTGAATCTTTCTAAAATCACTCTACTTTAACTCTTTGACTTTAAGAGAGACATTATACACACTGTACTACTTCAAACAGATATTAAGAATCAGCATCAAGAGTCATGTGACCTGTCCAGGTAAACAGTGACACAGCACAATGTGATCAGAGTGATCCTGATGATGGAACAGATTCGTCTGGGAGGATTCTCACCTGCTGAACTCACTTCAAGTCCACTTCCAGACACTCTGCAGCTTCATGTGTGGAGGACACTCTGCTCATGTGTTCCTCTGCCGTCCTGTGTCTGCATGCATCTGATCCGAGGACACCGTCACACCCTGATAACTCCAAAGATTAAAAACACTTCAGAGTCACGTGAAAACCGGTGTAACAGGTATCATAAACCGTGTGAGAGGTGATGTAGTTCTACTAACTGTCCACTAGATGGTGGTAACTCACAGTATAATACATAAACAATCTGTCCTGACATGTGATGAAGCAACAGTGTGGATCACATTAGGCGCATTCACACCGCAGTACTTTTCCCACAAAGGTTCATCAGAACTTAGTTCATGTGAACTCTGTAGTTCTCATGAACTAAGTACAGATCGCGTTCACACCGGAATAAGTTCCCTGAGGGAGGATTAGGTAAATGAAGTCGCTGACGTCACTTGTTCTTCTTCTGCTTTGGGTTTACTGGCAGGCTGCAAATAACTTCACGGCGTATACTGCCACCCGAAGTCCCCGGCCGGAAGTCCCCCGAGTTGGGACTGGCTTCAGTAGAAGCTGCTGGGACTCCCAGCAGTCAGAGCCGGACAGTGGGACAGGCTTAAAGCATCACATGTGGAAGAATATAAGACCAGAACGGTGGAAGATGGATCAGAAGGAAAGGAAGAGGAGACTGAAATTGTGCATAAAAGCAGCTCCTCCTGCAAAAAATTTCCCACTGTGCTGCTATGAGATACTCAGGCGGTTCAACATGTTGTCAGGTGCTTATCATGTCCTTGGGCTTGCATTTAAGTTCCTGCTGACCCTTTCCCTAACTCAGGTGGCCTGTGAAAGAACATTTTCAACGCTCAAGTTCATAAAGAGCCGACTCAGAAGCAGTCGGTCAGAGAACAAGCTGGAGACTTTTTTGTTGATGGCCACTGAGAAAGACATCCTCATGGCATTGGACTCCGACGTGGTCATTGATAGGGTTGCTGAGAAGAGTGACTTATTGAGAAAGATGCTTTTGTAGCTTAATAAGGTGAGATTAACTCAATAAAATGATTAAGAAAATTCTCATTGTAATTAGCCAGCTCTGTTTTCTTAAATCCTGAACTTCACCCTCTCTTTGACAGGATGCCATCACTTGCCTTTTAAAGGATTCATCCAAAGAGGTCACATGCATCCTTTTTGACTCTCCCAAAGCCCCCCGACTACACTCACACATGCAAACAGACACACAGACACACAGACACACAGACACACACACACACACACACACACACACACACACACACACACACACACACACACACACACACACACACACACACACACACACACACACACACACACACACACACACACACACACACACACACACACACACACACACACACACACACACACACACTAACTCCTACCCCGAGGAATGGACGCTGGACATAGTGCCCCTCTCCACAACAAGCATTCATTTTAGTTATTTCAGTTATAATTATAAGTTACTTTGTGTAAAAATAAAGACAGTGGATAGTATTTTTGGTTAAGCCTGTGTTCCTTCAGTTCTGTGTGCTATGTGAGGTTCTGAGAAACCAGCCACTTAGGCACTATATGGCACTATAGCGTGCGTCAATCAATCAATCACATTTTATTTATATAGCCCAATATCACAAATTACAATTTGTCTCAGAGGGCTTCACAGTGTGTACAGGTACGACATCCTCTATCCTTAGACCATTGCAGCGCTCAAAGAAAAACTCCCAAAACAGACCCCACAATTAACGGTGGAAAGTAGGAAGAAACCTCTGTGAGAGCAACAGAAGAGGGATCCCTCTCCCAGGACGGACAGACGTGCAATAGGTGTCGTGTGTACAGATGAAAAAGGCAATACAATTACAGTGATTAAAAAAAGGATGGAAAAATGTAATGAAATCTTCAATGTATATAAAAAAGATGCCGTCGACTCATCCTGTAGACTCATCTGGTCCTATCTCTATTGTGTTGTCATAGAAAAGGGAGGCAGGGCACTATAGGGTCCCCCCCCCCTAAATTCACTAGAAGTCATAATTTAAGGGGTTATTTTTTAAACTTTTCTTCTGGGGGGGGGGCATACCCCCCCAGACCCCCCTATTAGTGCTCGGTCACTGTTCGCTTTGTGAGAGGGTTTGAAGGTCTAATTTCTAATGATTGATAGTTACACTTACTTGTGGTATGTATTAGTTTTGTTTGCCCTTGGTACGTAAAAAGGATAATAATAATAGCGTTTTAAAATTATACTGAGTTATTCTTCTTGTCAGGAACCGCTACTATTCGTTTGTTTTATGGATTTGGGCCGGTCTGGGTCTAAATGCCAGCGCCGATTTGCTGTCCCTGTCCAGCCATGGTAACGTGTGTTGTTTATTGTTCTCTTTTATCCTCACATCGGTATCTACTTGTCTTCCTCCTTTTTATTTTATTTTATATATTTTCTTATAACTAAAGCTGTTGATATATTGTAATTTTAAGGGTGTCTATTACCATCTGGCCGGGGACAACAGCTGGAAATTAGCCATGTCGGCTAAAGCTGCTCCATTTACTGTTTTTATGACAGTTCATCGACACTATAAATACATCAACTAAACTAAACTAAACATATTTAACAAATGTACATATACTTCAATTAAAGTGCTTCATTGTGCAAACAATTGATTTATCTAAAAATAATAAATAAAAGCAATCTAATAAAAATTACAATTCATTGTTAACAACTGAACATACAATGTCTTTATAGCACCAAGGTTGATTAACAGTGTCTGTTTATTAAATTAAGCTCCAGCCAGATGGTGTTGTGTAATAGAAGCTTAGAAGAACCAAGTCTTATCCAAACTGAACTTTCACTTTATATTCCTTAAACAGTTTCCAACAAGAACGGTGGAAGACAGAGAAAATGCACTCCACATGCTCGTATTCAATTTTAATAACAACAGGAAGGTGTCAGAGGAGGACACATACTTACACTTCAAAATAAAAGCATTTCCTGTGAAACCTTTGAACCTCTATCAAGAATCAAATAAACTAATGTTTTACTGCCTTAAAGAAAACAAGTTACAACAGATGGCCTTGGCCTCCTTCTCTGTTCTCCTCTCTCTTTTTCCAGACGGTCATGTTGGCCTCACCTGAGAGGAAGTTTAGGAGCTGCCACTTGTCCATTTAGTTTTTTGTAGGCAGCCCCCTGATAAAAACTCTCTCAGTTAAATAGACTAAATACCAATGTTAAAAAATAATAGTAACTTGTGAGTCTCTTGCACTCTGTAAAGACACGGAAAACAGTCTCTCTAAGATTATAAAATGGACATTTGTTAAGAACAGCAGGATTAATAACGGAAAGGGGAAGTTTATATACAATCCTCCACTGTGGGCCTGGTCCGATTCCTGCACCCAGTCTGGTGCTCCACTATGGAGCTAATTTCCTGCCATAACTCCACAAACAAACTAAACAGGTTTTACAAATGCCTTATGATTCACTAACAAACACAGTGTGGTTTGCAAATACAAAACACCATCTACAAACTAATGAATTTAGTTTTGCAAATAAAAAACGTACCTATCAAACAAACACATAACAATTTTCTAATAAATCATGTTTCAGAGACAAATTCAGTACATAGTACATCACTTTTGTTTACAAGTACAAAACTTTTTCTTCTCACGGCGGAATATTACTGCCAAAAGTCACGTGACTCACTCAGGTGACTTTTGGCAGTGATGTTCCGCCGTGGTTGTGCTCATACCGATAAGTCCTCCAACTCATACGACAAAATGGGCCGTTTGTTCAAGCACTTAATACGTCCTATAATTACGTTTTAAAGTTTTCGCCCTCTAGTGCTCCCGTTGAATGCAAACGTTACAGATGGTCATTTATTCACAAATAACCCTCTCTGTAAAATCCTAAACCGTAGGAGAGTTTTCCATTAAAACGCTTTTTGATTAGATTTGTAGCGAGAAGTGTATATTGTACTTTTAGAATCCACGTCCAGTCGATATGTAGGATCTATAGGTTGATAGATATTACGAAGATGTTTTGAGGTATGCGGCAGCCTCCATGTGAAGTTACAGGTTTAAAACAGTATTTCCGGTCTCAACGTTTTCATAATAAAACCAATGATCAAATGATTTAACAGAGATATCTGCAGAACTCATCAACTGAAATACATCAGTTTACATTTATTGGTTTAAATTGTGTCCAATGCTTTTGTGTTTTTCCCATAGGTTTTTCTCTTTCGATTCTGAGAGACACCTTTGTTTTTTCAGAGGTTTTGATAGGCTAAAAAATCGATTGTTTTAGGCGCAATGCATGTTGGGATATGGTGTTTATGCGATATGAAATCTGAAAAACATTTGTTTTAAATAAAATAATACTTTATTCCGAGTGTTCTTGCTTTTCTCTTTGAAAGTCATCACATAACGGCATTTTAATACACGGTTCAGCTGCATTACATATTACAGATCTGCCGTAGATATTTATTTATTGAGCCCTGATCAGAAGACCTTTTGACAAACTGTAAGAACTGCCGCCAAAACTGAAAAACTTGATGTGGATCATAAATATATCAGCAATTAAACAACATCTTCCATTTCTTTTCACACAATACGTCTCCTTGCAATATCAACACTAACTCAGCTGACTTTTATATTTGATCCAATCGGTAGATAGGTTATATTTACACCATAACGGTGCACAGCTGATAGAAAGGGATTCTTTTGTAGTTTTTAAAGATATTATTTACTATCTTTCCAACTCCTCATGCAGTTGACTGTTACAGGTCTATACAGGTTCATGGTACAATGCATACGCTTCAAATCGAGAGACTGAAACTTTACTTTCCTTTACCGTTCTGTTTTAATTCCACAATCAAGTTAATAGTCATATTATGTTTGATATTATTATGTTTTAACTACACCACTGGTTTTTAACCCGCACCGCCTAGTGGTTAAAACACGTTATTGCATTTTGTTGTTGAATATGTTTTATTTGATGAAAACATTTAAATATTAAGAGTAGCATACATACAAAATTGTGGGAAAGTAGAAGGCATGATAGACATATAGAGTATAACATATCAAGAAGATACTGTAGTGATCTCTACATTAAAACAGTTTAGTGCAGGACGTCCAAAGATATGAACAGGAGGATGAGCAAAACAGACAAACTAATAAGGCTTTATTCAAACATTAAAGAATACTTTCAGTTAAGGTCTTCTTTTGAATAAGAAAAAAGTACTTAACTTCCAATATATTGCATAGTTTATTTTGGCACTTGACAATCACCTTCCCTGAATTTGACTCAGGTGTAACTAAAGTCTGATTTAAGGGTTGTTTATATTTCACATCATTAATCAGAATCTGAAAAGTAACAAAAATAAATGTAGTGGAGTAAAAATACAAGGTTAACCTCTGAATATAGTGGAGTAGAACAAAGTAGTACATGCTGCTGTAACAAAAACATTTCCCAACTTGGGATCAATAAAGTATATCTTATCTTAAGACGATCGATGGCTACTGCCATGTTTGCAAAATGTGCCTCTGAACCTTGACAAGTGCATGTTTCAGGCTTATCAATGAACAACAGGAGGGGTCACAGACATAAGAGCAGCTGTTAAATAAAGCTCCTCTGACCTTAGCTGGCATGTGGGTATATTAATTCACCCGTTTATTAATTATATGTTTTAAATTTGTTAAAACCACTGTGTTTCATATCCCCTAAACCTGCAGGGTGTACACAGTTTAATACTGGCAACTTCTAATTGTGGGAAATATGAAAATGTCTTATAAAGAGACGTGCCATAGAACATGTTGCGAAACACACAATAGCCAGCATTTGTAGTTCTGGGGGGGGGGGGGACCCGGGGGCTGGATCTGCTGGATCTAATCTGCCGTGGTTCCATTCCATTTCATAGAGCTATGACGCTCAGCGTAACCTTGTTGCACTGCCAATCCAACATCCAATCACAGGGCTTGATGATTAATCATGGGCTTTGTGAAGCAAGGCGGATGTTGTAGTCCCAACGATAGCTGGGGATTCTGGGTAGTGTAGTGTCTTCGGAAACTGTAGTGTCTAAACTCCGAAAAAACTATTTGTTTCTCTGAATCGAAGGTTAAAAACACAAAAGCATTGCACACAATTTAAACCAATCAATATTGTGGAATCAACAAGGATAAAGAGATGTTTTTTAGTGGATGAGTAATGCAGATATCACTGTGTCATCATTTGACAGTGAGGGGAATATATCCGGTTTTATTATGAAAACTTTGGGACCGGAAAAACTGTTTTCACCCACGCTAACTTTACATGGAAGCTGCATACACGTTATCCTGGCGAGGCCTCAAATCATCTTCGTAATATCTATCAAACTATAGATCCTACACATCGACTGGACGTGGATTATAAGAGTACAATATACACTTCTCGCCAGAAATCAAATCAAAAAGCATTTTAATGGCCAAACTATTATACAATTTAGGATTTTCCAGAGAGGGTTATTTGTGAATAAACGTCCCTCCGGAGCGTTTGCAATGAACGGGCCGGGAGCATGTTGTTTCTCACACGACCACTAGAGGTGCTCTAGTGGTCGTGTGAGAAACAACATACACTTTAAAACGTGTCTCTGGGTCGTAAAAAGGGCATGAGCAATCGGCCTATATGGTCTTTTTTGTAGGAGGACAGGCTGGTTATTTCATACTTCACACCACTTCACTTCACCATTTTGAGCAATAAAATAACGCTCTTGACTAAAGAGGCACAAACACTGAGCCAAATGTAAACTATAATGAAGCCTCGATTTAAAAGACCAACGTTTACACCCCAGGAAAGGAAGTGGTCTCCTCCTACAGAGGACACAGAGACACTGAGGAGTCATCCAACCAGACCCCAAACCCAGCGTAGAGAGGTTCAGTGAATGTGGTTCTGAGGGTGTGGATGTGGATCAGTCTGTCAGAGCAGACTCTGTAGAAGGAGAGAGAGCCAGCAGGATGATCCAGATACACTGCTAATCTATCAGAGGAGGAGGAGGAGGAGATGTGTGTTTCTCTGTTATTGTGAGAGACAGAGTAACGACCAGCAGAGCAGTCCAGACTCCAGGACTGATCATTCTCTCCAAACACACAGTCCTCTCTCTCTCCTCTCCTCCTGATTCCTCTGTAAGTCACTGATATGAGAACCTCTCCTCTCCACTCGACCTCCCAGTAACAGAGACCAGTCAGAGCTTCTCTACACATCAGCTGAGGCCAGTCAAACCTCTCTGGATGATCAGGATATGGCTGCCTCTCTTTCATCCATCTCACTGTCCTGTTGTTCTCAGACAGTTTGAGGTATCTGCACACTGTGTTTGAGTCCAGGGTGAGTTCACAGGAATCTGATGAGAGACACAGACAGCAGTTTATCATCAGACTCACCTGAAGGCTTTACTCTCTGTTAGTGGTCCTTTCTCTAAAGCTTCAAGATCAGTCATGTTCTAATGAATAAATACCACCTCCATCATCTGTCTTTAGAGAGAAGCTGACTGATCCACACTTACACTTCCTCACACCTGGTTTCAACCTCTGCTCTCCACCATGGTCCAGCCTGGAGGGAGAAACACAGTCAGGATGATTTTCTATCCAACAGGAGTCCTAGCTGCTGTTCAGCCTGAAGCAGAGCTCAGTCTGTAGAAGAAGACCTTTAGTTTTAACTTTTGTAAAAACACTGTTACATATTTAACATAATGTAAAGTTGATTAAGAGTATCTGTTTATTAAATTAAACTCCAGCCAGATGGCCTTGGCCTCCTTCTCTGTTCTCCTCTCTTTTTCCAGACGGTCATGTTGGATCATCACCTGAGAGGAAGTTTAGGAGCTGCCACTTTTCCATTTAGTTTTTATTTACAGATGTAGCGATTCATTTCAGATGGTTTGAAACGCGAGGGCCGTGATTGGTACGTGATCTGCCCTCGCTCAAGGGAAAACCTCCAGCTTGACTTGAGACCGCCCCCGTGATAGATAAATGTAATTATAATGAAGCCAGCTGCAATGGATCATTGATCCACCAGGGGGTGCAGTGGGGTTCCACACTGGAGCTCATGTGAAATAAAGTGAGATACAGTATGCTGGATGTACAGCGGAACTTTGTTAAGATCCATATGTCACGGATATCATACTCTGTGCTAAATAAGAGACATGTAATCATTTACAAAACATCACCATGTTGTTATTTAACAAAATAATTTTGTTTAGTCGAAAAAAACGAACAGGAGGAAATGCAGCCCGGCTCTCGATTTTTAATCCTAATTTAATCATCATCTTCACCACGATCATTTATGTTTATGTTCGCCGAATTGACATGAAATCACTGACACATATGAATATACTGTATTCAACTTCATTAAAACGTTATTAACGTGCCTAAACTCAGTAATTCACCAAAAATATGTATATTTTAATGGAGCTTCGTCGGTCGATCAGGATCCCAAAGTGTAGCGGAGGGATCCTCATCTGGATGACGGGTGTTATTTTCCCCATAAAGAACAAGTCGCTGCAAATCATCCCGCTTATTACATGGCCTCATTCTCAACAAAGTAACGACATGACTCCCAATATTAATTTAAATGCTTTTATGGATTTAGAAAATGTTTTTATTGATTTAAAAAATAGTTGTATGTATTGATTTAAATTCACATGCATCCGCTAAGAAAAATAGTCCGTTGTTACAGTTTTTTAAACAGTCTGAATGAAACGGCAGCTCTCAGCTGTGTATTTACACAACTAATGGCCCATCAACCACAGCTCTCTCCCCCCCCCCTCCCCTGATCTTTCTTCTCCAGCAGCTAAATGAACAGTAGGTTACTCTGAGTGACAAGCTTACAGTTAGACACAACACTGTCGTTGCAAGTGACCCTCAGTTCGTTGACTTTTATGTTCAACTGCTAAATTTGTTACTGATAAAAAAGGGCTTCTACTGTACCTAATTACCTTAACACTAGAACCGCCACAGGTTTTTGTATAGGCCCACCTAAACCCGTCAAATCCCGCTATCAGAATGCAATTTTTTAACAACATAGGGTGCTACATAACACACTTTCAGGAAAAGTCACGGACTGGGAGACTTTAACATTTTATTGAAAAAAAGTTACATTGCACACACACAACACACATCACACAAATTGACCCGATTGGCGGTTCTAGTGTTAAATAAACTCACTAATTAATGAAACCAGTTCAATACGCATTATTCTTATTCTTATCATTCTTTATGAGCGCAGAAATAGTCTTAAAATCAGATCTGTTTTTTAAATGAAATCTGACGGCAGGCAGTTAGCTCTGATCACCTATGATAAATGCGCCGCACCTAATCGCTGGCCATTCAGCCACAGAGCTCCCTCTATACCAGGGGTCTCCAACCTTTTTCTAACCGGGAGCTACTTTTGAAAAAAGAAAGTGGCCAAGAGCTACTCATGTTATTTTATATAGATTTCAGTGCACATATCACATTCGTGACTCAAGAGCAGAAACATTAACATTAACATGAATAAACTTGACTTTCTCATGAAGAGAAAAAAAGACAAATAATCACCATGCAATACTGAGTTCTGCTTTAACATCAATAACTACAGTAAACAGTTTTACAGATAAGAGTGCAAAGTTCCTAATTGTAATAATAACATTTCTAGCTCTATAATTTAAATTATTTCAAGCATTTCACAAATTTGTTTCACATGTAAAAGGGGAATATGGCTTGTGCTTTTCTCAACTTGCATCAAGCAAACATATGTCTTCAAACATTCAGTCTGTCACTGCATTGTTGTCTTTCTCCTGACTCAGCTAATGTGACACCTGGCACTGCATAGCATCCACCAGAGCACTGTACTGGGGTGTGTATCCTGACAAATTCACTCTGATTGAGTCATTGAGGTGTTCATCAGTAAGTCTTGTCCTGAATTTGGATTTGATAAAGTTCATATCAGAGAATGCTGATTCACAGCGATATGTTGACCCAAATAAGCAGGACAGTTTCAGTCCAGCAGTTTGAATGTTTTTGAATTTCTCTGGGTCCAATAGCTTCCAGAAATCTTTGTCCATCTGATGTGCTTTCAGCTGAATGTCATTCTGGAGATTGATTATCTCCAGCTCCAACTCTGAAGCACTGAGACTGAAAAGGCTGGCCAGTTGCTCAGACATGTCAGTAACATCCACGATGTTGAATGGGTTAGCAAGGAAACTTGCACAGGGCTCAAGCTGTTTAAAGTCAAGAAACCTGTCCTCAAATTCCTGCCCAAGCTTAGTTAAGCAGTCACAGTACTTTGATAAGTCAAGAAAGCCAGCAGCAGCTTTATTCTCCTGCAGTAGGCTACTTTTTGAACAGAGGGGAAATGATGCAATTTATTTCCCTTTACTTGCTGGAGATATAGACACAGATTTGCTTTAAAGGCCTTTACAGCACTAATCATGTCACATACTGTTTTGCCATTGCCTTGTAGCTGGAGGTTAAGCTGGTTTAATTTTCCTGTCAGATCAGTCAAAAAGGCCAGGTCAAGTACCCAACCAGCATCAGATAAGATGGAGGTGTCCTCCCCCCTCTCTTCCATGAAGAGCTTTACCTCATTCAGCAAGGAGAGGAAGCGCTGTAGGATTTTCCCTCTACTCAACCACCTCACCTCAGCATGGAGAAGGAGATCTCCATATTCAGCTGACAGTTCCTCAAGAAAAACTTTGAAGCTCCTGTGTTGCTTTGCCTTCGCTCGGATAGAGTTTATTATTTGTATCACAGGTTTCATGACGTGATTGAAGTCCATAACTTTGGCACAAAGTGCTTCTTGGTGAATGATGCAATGGTAACTCAGGAAACGTGGGAAATATGGATCTGACTTACAATTTGCGATAAAACCGTTGTGGCGACCTCTCATAGCCGGGGCTCCATCAGTTGTTATGGATACAAGCTTCTCCATTTGCACGCCTTTATTTATGAAATAATTCTTAATAGAATTATACACGTCCACACCTCTTGTTGTTGTTTTGAGTGGAAGCAGTGTCAGAAATTCCTCTTTCGCCGTAAAATCCTCAAACACCATCCGGATGAACACAGACAGCTGAGCTGTGTCGCTCGCATCCACCGACTCGTCGCACTGTATGGAGAACCACTTGCACCTGACCATGTCCCGCTCCAACTGTCCCATGGCATCCACTGACAGCGCCGACACTCTCCTCGCCACAGTGTTGTTTCCCAGTTGCACATCGTCAATGGCAGACATTATCTCCGACTTGCTCTTGTGGTCTCTGAACAAAGTCTCTGCCATAACAGACATCGCTCCCTTAAGAACACCGCCATCAGTGAAAGCTTTTTTGTTCTTTGCCAAATACTGAGCGACTCGGAACGATGCTTCTGTAGCTAGGCTAGCTTTCTTGGCAGGCTTCGTGAACAATGACTGCTGCCTTTGTAGCGTAGCTTTTAATTGTTGTACCTTCTCAAGGCGAAGGCAACTGCCGGCGGGATACTCCTTTGAAAAGTTTTCGTGAAGTTTTGTGAAGTGCCGCTCGACATTTCCCTTCTTCCCCACCGCAACACTCGAGCCACAAATTAAACACACACACTTGTCTTTGATGCTCGTAAATAAAAATGCATGTACCCACTCGTCATGAAAGTAGTATATTTTAGATTTCTTCTTTGACGGACCTTCCTCAGTTGTCATGACTGCATCTTACATCTCTTTTTCTCTATCTTTCTTACTCTCAAAATATACTACATAAATAAATATTTCTCAACATGTCAACTGCACTTTAGCGCCCTCTGGTGAGCTACTCGGAAAACCTCCGCGAGCTACTGGTAGCTCGCGATCGACGTGTTTGCAACCCCTGCTCTATACAAATCAAACTGTAGACGGTGTGAAAGCACCTATTGTTTTAAATAATGGTCTGAATGTGACCTGTGAGCCTTCTGAATTACCGTGGGACAGCACATTCTAAACTAAAATGTTCAATCAATAAAGTAACATCTTATCTTATCTTAATTATATCTTCATATTAATAATAATAATAAATCATACAGTATGTGTCCGAAAGGGAGCAGGAGGAAGCAAACACAAAAATATACTGCATATTAAAGCAAACGATTGTAAAGGTTAAAGTATGAGCATAACAAATAAAGAAGTGTAATGTAAACATTTACATTATAATTATGATTATTTAATATATAAAGACTATATATTATTGAATTACAAGATTAGATATACTTTAGTTGATCTAAAATATTGATGTGTTAAAATGCTCTTCAAAACACAACTGAAAGTCCATGAAGCTTGTCTTTCTGTATTTGTGAATGAAGCGCCATCTCCTGGTTAAAACCTGAAATTTAAAATCCCGCAACGCCCTCTTGGAAAATAGTGGGAGGGCTTAACATTCCTCTATACTGGTTTTAGGCAGGTCGTAGGCAGGAAGCTGTAAGCTGGAGTCTGAAATGAAGTGCTACATCTGTAGGCAGCCATCTGATAAAAACGCTCTCAGTGAAAGGAACTAACTATGTGTTAAAAGAGAATAGTAACTTGTGAGTCTCTTGCACTCTGTAAAAACATGGAAAGCAGTCTCTCTAAAATCACGAAATGGAAAGTTGTTAAAAACAGCAGGATTAATAACAGAAATACAATAATTGAAGGCGATAGCACCATGTACAATTCTCCACTGGAGATCAGCAGTACGTTTTTAGAGGGGAGGTTTATATAAAATCCTCCACTGTGGGCCTGGTCCGCTTCCTGCACCCAGTCTGGTGCTCCACACAGTGTCCCGTCCTTCAGTGTGCCGCCCTGAACATGGAGCGGATCTTCAATGCCTCCTTTATTCCAGCTGTATTCGCGTAGAACCGGTCAGCAGTGCTTACATCGTGACACATAAACCTGGCGAGAATCGACCTGCTTTCTGGATCTTGGTGATGCTTGATATTGTCAGCCAGGGCAGTGCGCAAGATGGTGAAGGTGACGGCTGTTTCTAGCCCAGCATCAGCCCAAGCCCTCTTCAAGTGAGCGTTCAGGTTCCTGGAGGCGTACATCCCCGTTGTGAAAAGGAATAATTCGCTCTGAGGACCCGACAAGCCCTCTTTTATCCCCATCCACCGCATGACCCAGCTAAACTCCTTTACTGTAAGCACCAGCTGTGCTTCGGCAAATGTCTTGGCAGTCTTGTGATCCTGCACGTGGATAATGTAGCCCTCAGCGGTGCCCCTTCTGTCCACCTCAAAGACCTCCGTGTTGGTCATGTTTGCGTACACACCCGGACGGTGGCCATACAGGAGGCTCCAATGGAGGGTTAGATAGCCATATAGCAGGTACTGGGTGATTGAGGTCGGCTTGCTGGCCATCAGGTCAAGGAGATTAGGGATGCGCTTTCTCAGCGGCCGCCATGGCGACGAGAAGCTCCGCCTGGCTCGGCAGACGATCCAGCTTGTTCCTCTTCACCTTAAACTGGTGGACAGTGGCTGCCTTTTTCAAGTCGTTCATGTTGGCTGTCACCTCTCTGATGATGTGGGTCATATTAGACTGGGTGAGCCTGCATCCCTGGAGCTTTGACTCAGACATGTGCCTCAGGAAATGGTTCACATTCTTCAGGAACAACAGCGATGTTGTGACTGCCCGGCCCGACTTTGCTTCTGGTTTATGCATGACAGTCTTGACCGGGGTCTTGAGAGGGGTATTGCTGCCGGAGGCTACTGTGTTTATGCCGGAGGTACTTGAGATTGTCAGGCCCTTAAACCGTATACATTCTTCGTCTTCCTCAAGCACAGCAGCAGTGGCACTCTGCTTCCTGGGTTTTAGCTCCTTTTTCAGCCTGGACGCAGGGTCTTCACCTCATCAATGAGGGCATCCTTCTGAGCCCTCAATGCCACATTTTCCAGTCTCACCTGCATGCAGTCCTCTGCGTCACACTCAGTATGTGGGGAGAAGGGTGGAGGATTCACTGGGTATTCCTCCTCATTGTCTATATCCAATGATGGAGCCATTCCAATGATGGGGTTAGTCTCTCGGAGGTCATGGAGCAACTGCAGGGCCACACTATGCTTCAGCCTTGCCATGACCTGATGTGCCTCATCTCGGGAGAACTCAGGGTGGTCATGAGTTACATCAGGGTAGGATTTTCACGGCGGCCATGACGGCCATGGCCGTCGTAGCCCCTCGGTCTGGCCGTGAAGCCCCACAAATAATTGTACGTCCTACGGCCACCATGGCCTGTGTGCCCCTGATACTGTTAAAATCTCGAAGTTGCTTTAAAAGCGACAGAACAGTGATTTCTGAACTGGATTATGCTGCGTTCACAATGGACGTGATGCGTATATTCCTTTATATATAGTCTATGGTATATTCTCATCACTCTAACCGCTGGAGTTTCACCGCGGCTGTCAGCTGTGTTTACTCCTGTCATTCAAACAGGACGCGCTGGAGAGGGGGCGGGGCTTGACTACGACAAAATTAACTGATTTTACAGTGATTTAATTGTAATACACGTTTCAAAATGATGCTGAAGTCACTACATACTGATACCGGTTAGTAAAAAACATGAATTAATGCTTTGACAAGTCTGCAGACAAGACGGCAGGCGAAAAACCTTTTAAAATGCGTGTTTTCTGAATGGATCAATCAGGCTAAACTAACCTGTCGCTGCTCCGTCCACGCTCACAACAACGTCCTAAAGACAGAATTAAAGCAGCGATTGTATTCGTCATGACAGTCTGTGGTTTGTACATGTTTAACTTTTGTCCAGTTTCTGACCAGAGCTGTGAGGCGTTGATTAAAGAGACTCTCGTACACACACACGCACACGCACACACACACAAACACTTCACTGTGCACGGCTGAACGATGTATGTGCAGTTTGACCTTGAAGGCTGTTTCTTCTGAAATTGAATATATTTGTTACATATTAATAGAATTTTAGATTTTTTTATTTGATTTTTGATTTGTGAATGGGAGAAGTAGTAGATGGAAAACATACTAAACACTAATTATTCAAAGTAGAGTATTTTTATTTTAAATAAGGTAATACTAAGGAGGCATAGGCCTATATGATGATATCATGTTTGACATTATTGATATTAAAAAAGTGATTTGTTTTCCATGTCATTCGTGTGTTTTTCTGATCAAAAAGTGAAGTTATTTATTTCAAGCTCCAAATCCAAATGTTTCCCTCAATGGCCTTTGTGCCCTGGCATGTGGCCTTTGCGCCCTGAAAAAATGTGTAACACCAAACGCCAAATGGTCTTGCCCCTAAAATGACGAAATTCCAAGCCTGAGTTACATGACGCTCTAGTCTCTTCCCAGAATACGAACACCCTGTGATGGGACAGGGTTTGGTCCGAACATTTATTCTGTCATCTCTCGGTCCTATCCTCCAGGCAATGCGGTTGCAAGAACTGGGTCAAAATGACAAAAATGTAAAAAAAAAAAAAGTTTCAATTCATCCATAGAAAATGGGTGAAAATGAAAAAAAGTATCCAAAAATAGTGCCTCATGAGCCCGCAAAAGTCCCCTGTCAACTCCCCTTGCATTCCTCCAGTCTAAAAAAAGTCTGAGTTAACTTTTTGGAGATCCATAAAAAAGGGGTGAAAATGAAAAAACGTATACGAAAATAGTGTCTCATAATGCGGGTAGAGTCCCCTGTCAACTCCCCTTACATTCCTCCGGTCAGAAAAAAGTCTGAGTTAACTTTTTGGAGATCCATAAAAAATTGTAAAAGTGAGGAAATGTATCCGAAAATAGTGCTTCATAATGCGGGTAGAGTCTCCTCAAACTCACCTTGCATTCCTCCAGAGACCAGTTCAAAAACTTAAAGTTTGGTAAGAACCAGGCTGGGGGGTCTCCGGGCAACAAATTTATCCGAGCCAGAGTGCACATGGAGCGGATGAATTTCTCCAGGACATCAGACAGCCGGTTTTTTTCTGAGACCTCTCAAAAGCCGGGTTTCCGATTTCGTGCAGACAGAAGTGGATAAATGAATTATTTTGACGGAGAAGGAGAAGCTTGGTTTCCCCTTCTCCGTTGTAAGTTGCAACGGAGAAGTGGAAAAGTGTCCAGGGCTTCGGTTGAGCTTTTTTGAGCCCCTTCTCCGTTGGCACTCAGCGGTGTTTTCGAGAATTTTTTTAAACTTCATTTTTGATTATTTTAAGATATAATTGACCTCTTTCTTTACTTTGTTCTTCTTTCCACGGGTGGGTGCACATGCCAGGCCACCTATGAGCACCCAAATTCAGCCTGGAACCTGCAGGATTTGTGGGCTAAGCTCCATAAACTGACAAAGTCACCCAGAAATGTCACTTTTATAGCCCAAAAATATATAATACAAATACGTTTAAATAGTAAAAGGTACAATTGTGCACTGAATTTCCCGGAATTGTATTTATAGGGCCCCATGATAGTGATTAAAAATCATTTTCATGGGAAAAAGTGTTAAAACGCCTGATTAAAGCATATGCAGGACCCCAGTGAGCACCAGACCATTTGCATTGTGTTAGGGAACCATATTAATGATACAATAAACCATTTAAATAGAAACATAATGATTATAATTCATTTTTAGGGGGACAACTGTGGAGAGGAGCCTCAAAAAGACTCTCCAGCACCCCGGAAAAGCAGGGTCTGAGACTCACAGAGACCCACAGAGACCCAGAGACCCAGAGACCCATAGACCCAGGGCACATCAACCCCCCCTCGATTACCCAGGGAACAGGGCTCTGATGTGGGCTAAAGTATTGTTTGAAACTGATCAATCAGTTGATAATGCTGGCAGCTGGGTCACTGCTGTTAGCAGGGTCTGAGACCCACAGAGACCCAGAGACGAACACACCCAGACACCCAGACACCAGTAGACCCAGGGCACATCGCCCCCCTCGATTACCCAGGGAACAGGGCTCTGATGTGGCCTACAGTATTGTTAGAAGCAGTGCCAGTTAGAACATGGCTTTTCTACCCAGAAATAAGTGTTTGAAATGTGGGGAAAAGTGGTGTGAATAGAGGCAGAGTGGACCCAGAGAGTTCCATGCTGCACATGGCTTTTCTACCCAGGAATAAGGGTTTGAAACGTGGGGGAAAGTGGTGATAGTGATAGCAGAAATAGTGATTATAATGCAAAGAGAGTTTAACCAGAGAACAGGCTGCTCCACAGCACTTTACAAGCCAGGAAAAGTGATTGAATCCAGGGTATACATGTTTTAAATAGTCTGATACCTCCAGGGCGCATCACCGCATTTTACAAGCCAGGGAAGGTGCCTGAATCCTGGGTAAACATTGTTTAATTGTTTAAGTGTTTTTAAATGTGGAACAGTGTTTTGTCACTTTCAAAACTCTCCCGTCATTGGCCGGAGAAATGGGGTCGATGTTGTATTCAATCTGACCGTTAATATTCCAGTGAGACGAAGTACGTACAATGACCGGAGTGATCCCATGTTAATTTTGTCCCAAAACCGGAGCATTCCCTCACCCGGAATAACTGTTTCCATGTAATACAACTTGAAGGGATCCATTTGTTTCCTAAATCAGGCTAACTCCCTCAAATATATGAGGAACCTGCAGTCAGTGTGTCCATACCTGAGAGTGTCCAGTTTCCAGAGTGGATCTTCCAGTCCAGCAGACAGCAGCTGCTCTACTGAGGCTCCTGGATGATTGTAGCTCAGGTCCAGCTCTCTCAGATGGGAGGGGTTGGAGCTCAGAGCTGAAGCCAGAGAAACACAGCCTTCCTCTGAGACCAGACAGCCTGAGAGACTGGAACCAGGGAATACAGTAAACTCAGTGTTCTTCAATGTCACGTCAGCAAGAAAATCATACAGAGGTTGATCATCATCATTAGCATGAACAAAAAGCTGTATACAAATAATCAAAAGTTAAATTGCTTGAAAATAAAAAGCTGAACTCTGACCTGAGAGTCTCCAGTTCACAGTGTGGACTCTCCAGTCCAGCAGACAGAATCTTCACTCCTGAATCCTGCAGGTTGTTGTTACTCAGGTCCACCTCTCTCAGACTAGAGGACTGGGAGCTGAGGACTGAGGACAGAGTTGCACAGCTTCTCTCTGACAGGTTGCAGCAAGTTAACCTTGAAAGAAATGAATAAATATGACAAAATTCCTTTAATATTAAAAGTGATTGAGCACAAGGTTTCTATCGTGCTCTCTCTTCTAGTGCCAGTTTTTGTTTGACAATCAGTCAGATATGTTGAGATGTAGTTAATTGAAACCATCTGTCTTCAAATATAATCCGATCTTTACCATGTTTTTGTGGTTTATTATTTAGATGAAAAAAACAAAAACAACATGCCCAAGGGAAATCGAAATATATCATTATACTATTCTGATAGAACTTGAAATTAGTGGATAGAAATGGCTGACCAAAACCACTCTGACAGTTAACATATCAGCTGAACTCTGACCTGAGAGTCTTCAGTTCACAGTGTGGACTCTGCAGTCCAGCAGACAGCAGCTTCACTCCTGAATCCTGCAGGTCGTTGTCACTCAGGTCCAGCTTTCTCAGACTAGAGGACTGGGAGCTGAGGACTGAGGACAGAGCTGCACAGCTTCTCTCTGACAGGTTACAGAAAGTTAACCTTGAAAGAAATGAATAAATATGACAAAATTATTTTAATATTAAAAGTGATTGAGCGCAAGGTTTCAAACATACAATCTCTTCTAGTTCCTTTGCCAAATGCTACTATCTGTTTGTCTGTGCAAGTTTGTGTTTTTCAATCAGTCAGATATATTGAGACATAGATAATTGAAACCATCTGTCTTAAAATATAATCCAATCTTTACCATGGTTTTGTGGTTTGTTGTTTAGATGAACAAAATATAACCAACAAGCCGAAGTGAAATCAAAATATATCATTATTCTATTCTGATAGAACTGGAAATTAGTCAATAGAAATGGCTGAACAAAACCACTAAGACAGTTAACATATCAGTTGAACTCTGACCTGAGAGTCTTCAGTTCACAGTGTGGACTCTCCAGTCCAGCAGACAGCAGCTTCACTCCTGAATCCTGCAGGTCGTTGTTACTCAGGTCCAGCTCTCTCAGACTAGAGGACTGGGAGCTGAGGACTGAGGACAGAGCTGCACAGCTGCTCTCTGAAAGGTAACAGCCACTCAGCCTGGGGAAAGATCAGCAGTGAACACAAAGAGTTATATTATCATGTCTCAACCTGTTCCTAGTTAAAGTAGTTTTATCTCCACTCACAGAGCTTTCCTGGAGGCTTTGACCACTGGCAGCAGCCTCAGAAGAGCCTCCTCTGAAGCAGAGTATCTCTTCAGGTCAAACACGTCCAGATCTTCTTTTGATGACAGTAAGATGAAGACCAGAGCTGACCACTGAGCAGGAGACAGATTATCTGTGGAGAGACTTCCTGAACTCAGGTACCGTTGGATCTGCTCCACTAGAGAACGATCATTCAGTTCATTCAGACAGTGGAACAGGTTGATGCTTCTCTCTGCAGAGGGCCTCTCTTCGATCTTCTTTCCTATGTACTGAACTGTTTCCTGGTTTGCATTTGAGATTTTCCCTGTTTCTTTAATCAGACCTCGTAGGAGTTTCTGATTGGTCTCCAGAGAAAGACCCAAGAGGAAGCGCAGGAACAAGTCCAGGTGTCCGTTTGGACTCTGTAAGGCCTGGTCCACAGCACTCTGGTAGAGATGTGTCAGTTTAGGTTTGGGTCTGAAGACTTTAGGACGCCAGGAGGTTGTTGGTTTTTCTGCCAGCAGGTTGACTCCAGACTTGATGAAGGTCAGATGGACATGAAGAGCAGCCAGAAACTCCTGAACGCTCAGATGGACGAAGCAGAACACCTTGCCCTTCTGGTACAGTCCTCTCTCCTCTCTAAAGACCTGTGTGAACACTCCTGAGTACACTGAGGCTGCTCTGATATCGATGCCACACTCTGTCAGGTCAGACTCATAGAAGATCAGGTTGCCTTTCTGCAGCTGCTCAAAAGCCAGTTTCCCCAGAGCCTCCATCATCTCCCTGCTCTCTGGACTCCAGTGAGGATCTGTCTCAGCTCCTCCATCATACTTGATGTTCTTCACTTTGGACTGAACCACCAGGAAGTGGATGTACATCTCAGTCAGGGTCTTGGGCAGCTCTCCTCCCTCTCTGGTTTTCAACACCTCCTCCAGAACTGAAGCAGAGATCCAGCAGAAGACTGGGATGTGGCACATGATTTGGAGGCTTCGTGAGGTCTTGATGTGGGAGATGATGGTGCCGGCCTGCTCCTGATCTCTGAATCTCTTCCTGAAGTACTCCTCCTTCTGTGGGTCAGTGAACCCTCGGACCTCTGTCACCATGTCCACACACTCAGGAGGGATCTGATTGGCTGCTGCAGGTCGTGTGGTTATCCAGAGGCGAGCAGAGGGAAGCAGCTTCCCGCTGATGAGGTTTGTCAGCAGCACATCCACTGAGGTGGACTCTGTGACATCAGTCAGGATCTCAGTGTTGAGGAAGTCCAGAGGAAGTCGACTCTCATCCAGACCGTCAAAGATGAACACAACCGGGAACTGATCAAACCTGCAGATTCCTGCGTCTCTGGTTTCAGAGAAGAAGTGATGAACAAGTTCCACCAAGCTGTACTTGTTCTCTCTCACCACATTCAGCTCTCTGAAGGTGAATGGAAATATGAACTGGATGTCCTGGTTGGCTTTGCCTTCAGCCCAGTCCAGAGTGAACTTCTGTGTTAAGACTGTTTTCCCAATGCCAGCCACGCCCTTTGTCAGCACTGCTCTGATTGGTGCATCTCTTCCAGCTGAGGCTTTAAAGAGGTCTTCTTGTCTGATGGTTGTTTCTGGTGTGTCTGGTTTCCTGGATGCTCTTTCAATCTGTCTGACCTCATGTTCATCATTGACCTCTGCAGACCCCCCCTCTGTGATGTAGAGCTCTGTGTAGATCTGGTTCAGAAGGGTTGGGTTTCCTGCTTTAGCAATGCCCTCAAACACACACTGGAACCTCTCCTTCAGGGTGGATTTGAGTTTACGCTGACTCACTGCAGCAAAGGTTCCTGGAAAGAGTAAATCATAGATTAAATTAAAGAGAGGATGTTTTCCCAATTCCATGTTTAATGTGTTAAACCCTCTTACTGCTCTGCAGCCGGTCAGCCAGCTCCTCCTGCTTCATGCTCCTCAGGAAGTGCAGAGAGATGTTCAGAAATGCCTCTCTGCTGCTCCTCCTCTGCTCTTCATCCTCACCTTCCAACACCTCCTCATCCTCCCTCTGACTCTCTAAGCCTTCTGGGTAATCTGAACTCAGGACTCTCTGGATCTTCTTCAGCTCGTCCTCCACAAATCTGACGATGTTTCCCTGGAGCAGCTGGAACAGAATAGGTTGTAGAGTTGAACTGGTAGAAGTCAACATCAGATCATGTGTGAGACAGAAAGCCTGACTGTCTGCAGACTGCAGCCTGGACTCTGGATCACAATGCTGCTCCACTACTGAGTGTGGCTGCTGGAGTCAGCAGGAGCAGCTCTGCTTCTACATTTACACACCATGAATATGGAGTCCAGGTCAGTTTGATGCTGCTCCGCAGACTGACCACTGGGGACCTTCAAGCTCTGCTGAGGAACTCTGTGACACACACACACACACACACACACACACACACACACACACACACACTTTTATAAGGTATAAACACACAATTAATGTTTAATACCCATGTTTTGCTTTTCATGGACACACAGCTGGGTCCAGGTTGCTCACGTTTGATCCTAACAGAAATACAAACACGGATCAATGCAAGTGTATACTAAAGTTGTGCAGGATATAATATTGGCTTTTTAATGTTTTGTTACTGATCACAACAAGGGAGAACGTCTAGTTTAAATTCTTACCTTGGACGATCAGAGTGCTTTCCATCTCTGAACTCAATAGGTTTGTTCATAGACCAGTCACTCTTCATGGACACACAGCTGGGTCCAGATCCAGAATCAGCTCCAGGTCCAGGTCCAGTTTCAGGTCGGGTTTCCTCATGTTGTATCCTGATAGAATCACAAATTCTGATTACTGCAAAGGTACACTGAAATTCAGTTTACATTCTGATGTCTAATTATTTTCATACCGATAGCAAGAATTTAGATATTACTTTGGATCAGAGTGGTGTCCATCTTTCAACTCAATGGGTGGATCCATAGAGAAGTCACTCTTAGACACACAGCTGGGTCCAGGTCCAGGTTTCCAATGTTTGATCCTGATAGAAATACAAACACTGATTACTGAATACTGTACACTTAACTTCTGCTGGTAATGTTGTTGATGTCAGAATATTTAAATACTGATAACAGCAGACCTGAATGTAAACCTATTGAGAGCTGACCTGTGCTAAAAGCTCTTCAGTGAAACCAGGTCAGTGTCAGTGTTTGAAGGTGGCTGTCTCTTAGCCCTTCACACTTCATCCATGCACTTAACTTCAGAGTGTTAAGAGTTCAAAAATAAAAACACCTCAGTGACGTGAATCAAGTTGTCGGACCGGTTTAGACACGTCCTGCATTCTTTACTGATGATGTGATCTAAGAAAGCAATCAAACTGCTGCTCTTTCTACTAAAGAAACACTGACTGAATCTTTCTAAAACCACTCTACTTTAACTCTTTAACTTTAAGAGAGAAATGATACACACTACTTCAAACAGACATTAAGAAACAGCTTCAAGAGTCATGTGACCTGTCCAGGTAAACAGTGACACAGCACAATGTGATCAGAGTGATCCTGATGATGGAACAGATTCGTCTGGGAGGATTCTCACCTGCTGAACTCACTTCAGGTCCACTTCCAGACACTCTGCAGCTTCATGTGTGGAGGACACTCTGCTCATGTGTTCCTCTGCTGTCCTGTGTCTGCATGCATCTGATCCGAGGACACCGTCACACCCTCATAACTCCTGAGATTAAAAACACTTCAGAGTCACGTGGAAACCGGTGTAACAAGTATCATAAACCGTGTGAGAGGTGATGTAGTTCTACTAACTGTCCACTAGATGGTGGTAACTGAGTGTCTAATGACATAAATGTCAGTGTGCTCTCTTTCTTCATGGACTTTATCATAGAGTCCAGGTAAAAAGTCACAGTGAACATTTTCCCATCATATTTGAAGAGTAGAAAGTGAAAAAAATGGAAAAATAATCTTTTGTCCTAATTCTCAAAAATGGGTGATGTATCTTTAGATGTTTAAATAATGACACAAGTTGAAGAGAGACACAAGGTAGGTGACATGTTGTCTTCTTTTGGGGGCCCCTGATGGCTGAGGGGCCCTAACCCACCTGCTGGCTCTGGTCCATAGTGAAAGGATTTTGAAGCCTGTGGGACAGTTGAGAGCTGACCTGTGCTAAAGGACTTTCAGTGAAACCAGGTCAGAGTCAGTGTTTGAAGGTGGCTGTCTCTTAGACCTTTATACTTCATCCATGCACTCAACTTCAGAGTGTTAAGAGTTACAAAATAAAAACACCTCAGTGACGTGAACCAAGTTGTCGGACCGGTTTAGACACGTCCTGCATTCTTTACTGATGATGTGATCTAAGATAACAATCAAACTGCTGCTCTTTCTCCTCAAGAAACACTGACTGAATCTTTCTAAAATCACTCTACTTTAACTCTTTGACTTTAAGAGAGAAATGATACACACTGTACTACTTCAAACAGATATTAAGAATCAGCATCAAGAGTCATGTGACCTGTCCAGGTAAACAGTGACACAGCACAATGTGATCAGAGTGATCCTGATGATGGAACAGATTCGTCTGGGAGGATTCTCACCTGCTGAACTCACTTCAGGTCCACTTCCAGACACTCTGCAGCTTCATGTGTGGAGGACACTCTGCTCATGTGTTCCTCTGCCGTCCTGTGTCTGCCTGCATCTGATCCGAGGACACCGTCACACCCTGATAACTCTTGAGATTAAAAACACTTCAGAGTCACGTGGAAACCGGTGTAACAAGTATCATAAACCGTGTGAGAGGTGATGTAGTTCTACTAACTGTCCACTAGATGGTGGTAACTGAGCGTCTAATGACATAAATGTCAGTGTGCTCTCTTTCTTCATGGACATTATCATAGAGTCCAGGTAAAAAGTCACAGTGAACATTTTCCCATCATATTTTAATAGTAGAAAGTGAAAAAAATGGAAAAATAATCTTTTGTCCTAATTCTCAAAAAATGGGTGATGTATCTTTAGATGTTTAAATAATGACACAAGTTGAAGAGAGACACAAGGTAGGTGACATGTTGTCTTCTTTTGGGGGCCCCTGATGGCTGAGGGGCCCTAACCCACCTGCTGGCTCTGGTCCATAGTGAAAGGATTTTGAAGCCTGTGGGACAGTTGAGAGCTGAACTGTGCTAAAGGACTTTCAGTGAAACCAGGTCAGAGTCCGTGTTTGAAGGTGGCTGTACAGTATCTTACTCCTTCACACTTCATCCATGCACTTAACTTCAGAGTGTTAAGAGTTAAAAAATAAAAACACCTCAGTGACGTGAACCAAGTTGTCGGACCGGTTTAGACACGTCCTGCATTCTTTACTGATGATGTGATCTAAGAAAACAATCAAACTGCTGCTCTTTCGCCTCAAGAAACACTGACTGAATCTTTCTAAAATCACTCTACTTTAACTCTTTGACTTTAAGAGAGAAATTATGCACACTATTTCAAACAGATATTAAGAATCAGCATCAAGAGTCATGTGACCTGTCCAGGTAAACAGTGACACAGCACAATTTGATCAGAGTGATCCTGATGATGGAACAGATTTGTCTGGGAGGATTCTCACCTGCTGAACTCACTTCAGGTCCACTTCCAGACACTCTGCAGCTTCATGTGTGGAGGACACTCTGCTCATGTGTTCCTCTGCCGTCCTGTGTCTGCATGCATCTGATCCGAGGACACCGTCACACCCTGATAACTCTTGAGATTAAAAACACTTCAGAGTCACGTGGAAACCGGTGTAACAAGTATCATAAACCGTGTGAGAGGTGATGTAGTTCTACTAACTGTCCACTAGATGGTGGTAACTGAGCGTCTAATGACATAAAGATCAGTGTGCTCCCTCTCCTCATCGACATTATCATAGAGTCCAGGTAAAAAGTCACAGTGAACATTTTCCCATCATATTTTAATAGTAGAAAGTAAAAAAAATGGTAAAATAATCTTTTGTCCTAATTCTCAAAAATGGGTGATGTATCTTTAGATGTTTAAATAATGACACAAGTTGAAGAGAGACACAAGGTAGGTGAAATGTTGTCTTCTTTTGGGGGCCCCTGATGGCTGAGGGGCCCTAACCCACCTGCTGGCTCTGGTGCATAGTGAAAGGATTTTGAAGCCTGTGGGACAGTTGAGAGCTGACCTGTGCTAAAGGACTTTCAGTGAAACCAGGTCAGAGTCCGTGTTTGAAGGTGGCTGTACAGTATCTTACTCCTTCACACTTCATCCATGCACTTAACTTCAGAGTGTTAAGAGTTACAAAATAAAAACACCTCAGTGACGTGAACCAAGTTGTCGGACCGGTTTAGACACGTCCTGCATTCTTTACTGGTGATGTGATCTAAGATAACAATCAAACTGCTGCTCTTTCTACTAAAGAAACACTGACTGAATCTTTCTAAAATCACTCTACTTTAACTCTTTGACTTTAAGAGAGAAATGATGCACACTACTTCAAACAGATATTAAGAATCAGCTTCAAGAGTCATGTGACCTGTCCAGGTAAACAGTGACACAGCACAATGTGATCAGAGTGATCCTGATGATGGAACAGATTTGTCTGGGAGGATTCTCACCTGCTGAACTCACTTCAGGTCCACTTCCAGACACTCTGCAGCTTCATGTGTGGAGGACACTCTGCTCATGTGTTCCTCTGCCGTCCTGTGTCTGCCTGCATCTGATCCGAGGACACCGTCACACCCTCATAACTCCTGAGATTAAAAACACTTCAGAGTCACGTGGAAACCGGTGTAACAAGTATCATAAACCGTGTGAGAGGTGATGTAGTTCTACTAACTGTCCACTAGATGGTGGTAACTGAGCTTCTAATGACATAAAGATCAGTGTGCTCTCTTTCTTCATGGACTTTATCATAGAGTCCAGGTAAAAAGTCACAGTGAACATTTTCCCATCATATTTTAATAGTAGAAAGTGAAAAAAATGGAAAAATAATCTTTTGTCCTAATTCTCAAAAAATGGGTGATGTATCTTTAGATGTTTAAATAATGACACAAGTTGAAGAGAGACACAAGGTAGGTGACATGTTGTCTTCTTTTGGGGGCCCCTGATGGCTGAGGGGCCCTAACCCACCTGCTGGCTCTGGTCCATAGTGAAAGGATTTTGAAGCCTGTGGGACAGTCGAGAGCTGACCTGTGCTAAAGGACTTTCAGTGAAACAAGGTCAGAGTCCGTGTTTGAAGGTGGCTGTACAGTATCTTACTCCTTCACACTTCATCCATGCACTTAACTTCAGAGTGTTAAGAGTTACAAAATAAAAACACCTCAGTGACGTGAACCAAGTTGTCGGACCGGTTTAGACACGTCCTGCATTCTTTACTGATGATGTGATCTAAGAAAACAATCAAACTGCTGCTCTTTCGCCTCAAGAAACACTGACTGAATCTTTCTAAAATCACTCTACTTTAACTCTTTGACTTTAAGAGAGACATTATACACACTACTTCAAACAGATATTAAGAATCAGTATCAAGAGTCATGTGACCTGTCCAGGTAAACAGTGACACAGCACAATGTGATCAGAGTGATCCTGATGATGGAACAGATTTGTCTGGGAGGATTCTCACCTGCTGAACTCACTTCAGGTCCACTTCCAGACACTCTGCAGCTTCATGTGTGGAGGACACTCTGCTCATGTGTTCCTCTGCCGTCCTGTGTCTGCATGCATCTGATCCGAGGACACCGTCACACCCTCATAACTCCTGAGATTAAAAACACTTCAGAGTCACGTGGAAACCGGTGTAACAAGTATCATAAACCGTGTGAGAGGTGATGTAGTTCTACTAACTGTCCACTAGATGGTGGTAACTGAGCGTCTAATGACATAAAGATCAGTGTGCTCCCTCTCTTCATGGACATTATCATAGAGTCCAGGTAAAAAGTCACAGTGAACATTTTCCCATCATATTTTAATAGTAGAAAGTAAAAAAAATGGTAAAATAATCTTTTGTCCTAATTCTCAAAAATGGGTGATGTATCTTTAGATGTTTAAATAATGACACAAGTTGAAGAGAGACACAAGGTAGGTGACATGTTGTCTTCTTTTGGGGGCCCCTGATGGCTGAGGGGCCCTAACCCACCTGCTGGCTCTGGTCCATAGTGAAAGGATTTTGAAGCCTGTGGGACAGTTGAGAGCTGAACTTTGCTAAAGGACTTTCAGTGAAACCAGGTCAGAGTCCGTGTTTGAAGGTGGCTGTACAGTATCTTACTCCTTCACACTTCATCCATGCACTTAACTTCAGAGTGTTAAGAGTTACAAAATAAAAACACCTCAGTGACGTGAACCAAGTTGTCGGACCGGTTTAGACACGTCCTGCATTCTTTACTGATGATGTGATCTAAGAAAACAATCAAACTGCTGCTCTTTCTACTAAAGAAACACTGACTGAGTCTTTCTAAAATCACTCTACTTTAACTCTTTGACTTTAAGAGAGACATTATACACACTGTACTACTTCAAACAGATATTAAGAATCAGCTTCAAGAGTCATGTGACCTGTCCAGGTAAACAGTGACACAGCACAATGTGATCAGAGTGATCCTGATGATGGAACAGATTTGTCTGGGAGGATTCTCACCTGCTGAACTCACTTCAGGTCCACTTCCAGACACTCTGCAGCTTCATGTGTGGAGGACACTCTGCTCATGTGTTCCTCTGCCGTCCTGTGTCTGCATGCATCTGATCCGAGGACACCGTCACACCCTGATAGCTCTTGAGATTAAAAACACTTCAGAGTCACGTGGAAACCGGTGTAACAAGTATCATAAACCGTGTGAGAGGTGATGTAGTTCTACTAACTGTCCACTAGATGGTGGTAACTGAGCGTCTAATGACATAAAGATCAGTGTGCTCCCTCTCCTCATGGACTTTATCATAGAGTCCAGGTAAAAAGTCACAGTGAATATTTTCCCATCATATTTGAAGAGTAGAAAGTGAAAAAAATGGAAAAATAATCTTTTGTCCTAATTCTCAAAAATGGGTGATGTATCTTTAGATGTTTAAATAATGACACAAGTTGAAGAGAGACACAAGGTAGGTGACATGTTGTCTTCTTTTGGGGGCCCCTGATGGCTGAGGGGCCCTAACCCTATTTAGGGGCAATGGATGTCCACTTGCGGGAGACGACAGACAGTGGTGCGGTTAGCCAAAGTGACAATGGATGTCCACTTGCGGGAGACGACAGACAGTGGTGCGGTTAGCCAAAGTGACAGACCTAATGTTAGACCAATTTACAGGCAATGGACGTCCACTCTCGGGAGAGAGACCTCCAGCATGTGTCCCTGACATGGAGACTCTGTTTATTTCACTCATCCAGGACAGAGACCGTGGAAATCTCCTCTCTGTGGCCCCTCCAAGACCCCCAAAGGACGGACCACAGACCTCCAGCATGTGTCCCTGACATGGGCACCTCCATAACCTTGCACACCGTGAGTCCCCGGACTCCCGGACTTAAGCACTCCCCCACGGACTAAACCCAGATGTTCACACCCTACAGAACTCCATGCCCCTGGTTAACCTAAAGGGGGTGGATTTTGCGGTGCTTTACCGTCGGCACATCGGTATCCATATTCGGCCTTATTCACGGCACCACCACCCCTTCTGTGGAGGATATTCTCATGCTCCTGGTAACCCTTTAAATAGTCTGATACTGTCAGGGCTCATCACCGCACTTTACAAGCCATAAATAATGTTTAAATGGTCGGGGAAAGTGTTTTTAAACGTCTGGAAGAGAGTTGTAGCCTGTCATTTTGCAGGATATCATTTAACATGGAACCTCTCCTGGAAATGCGCAGAGTATGTCCATTTCCAGGAGAGGTTCCATGTTAAATTATATCCTGCAAAATGACAGGCTATAAGCCAGGAACAAGTGTTTGAAAGGCGGGGAAAAGTTGTTTAAAATAGTCTAGGAAACTTCAAGGTTATATTCATGTTTTATTATTTATTTAATAATCACATGATTTTTACAAAAACAGTATACACAGTATACATATATACAATAATAATAATAATAATAATATAACAATATACATAATAAAAACATGAAAAGTGGTGAAAATGAGAAAATGTATCCGAAAATAGTGCCTCCTAATGCGGGCATGTGGACAGTAGCCACAGACTCACAGGCACACACACACATGCAGAGATCCAGGGGGCGGAGCACATGGCTTTTTTTACCCAGAAATAAGTCTATGAGAGGCGGGGAGACTCAGAGGACAGGCTGCGTCACCTCACTTTGTAACCCAGGAAAAGAGCAGGAATTCTGGCTGCGTGAGAGTTAAAAGTGCATTCATCTGTGTTAATCCGACAGCCGCAGAGGTGCTGACGCAAAGCAGGCGGAACAAATTGATTATTTGAACCAGGAATAAATGTTTGCAAGGCGGGGAAAGTGTTCCTGCAGCCCCTCCATAACGGTAATAATGATTAGAAATGATTTCCAGGGCAGAAAGCGTTTTTTAAATGTGGAAAAAAATATGTTAAACTGTTTAAAAAGCACAAAGTGATTTGAGTGCAGTTCTCATGTGTCCCCACAGGAGGGCGCGTCGTCCCAGGGAGCACAGCGCATGGTGACAAGGTACGATTTATACCCTAAAATAGCATGCTAAGTGTGGGTGGATTAGTTTCAAAGCATGCACACTCTGCTCGTGTCAGACTTCCATCAAATAGACCGGGGAAAACACCTCTCATTAGCCCCTCAAAGACCACCAAAGGACGGACTAAGCAGCTCCAGCACGGCTCCCTCACATGGAGCTCAGGTTATTTCATACCTCCAGGAGAGGGACCGGGAAAACCACCTCTCTGTAGCCCCTGACAGAGCCCCAAAGGACGGACTAAGGACCTCCGGCAACAGTGGCACTTCCATAACCTCGTGCACCGTGAGACCCCGGGCCCCCGGACTTAAGCACTCCCCCACGGACTAAACCCAGATGTTCACACCCTGCAGAATCTCATGCCCCTGGTCACCTTTAAGGGGGGGTGGATTTTGCGGTGCTTTACCGTCCGAACACAAGCATCAATATTCGTCCTCCTTCACAGCAGCAGCAGCAGCAGCAGCAGCAGCAGCAGCAGCAGCACCTGCCCTGCTGGAGGTTCACACTTTAACTTATTTGTATTCGTTTTTTTTTGTTCCCCTCCTCTGCCTTACACATCCTCCCACGCTCGAGCACTCCTCACTCGGACTAAACCCCTCCATGCACACCGCCAGAACCAGAACCTCACGCCCCTGGTGACCTTAAAGGTGTTTGTCTTTGTTTGTTTTTGTACTCCACATAGACAGGCAGGTGTTCAGCACCACGGACAGAGCGGGCCCGCTGCTGCTGCTGCTGCTGCTGATGGTGGAAGGTGGAACACTTTGAGTCTTTTTATTTTCTCTTTTCTCCCTGCTCCTGCACACACCTTTTGTTCCCCTCCTCTGCCTTACACATCCTCTCACGCTCGAGCACTCCTCACTCGGATTAAACCCAGATGTTCACACCCTACAGAACTTCATGCCCCTGGTTACCCTAAAGGGGTGGATTTTGCGGTGCTTTACCGTCCGCACATCGGCATACATATTCAGCCTTATTCATGACACTACCACCCCTTCTTTGGAGGATATTGCAGGATATAATTTAACATGGAACCTCTCCTGGAAATGCACAGAGTATGTCCATTTCCAGGAGAGGTTACATGTTAAATTATATCCTGCAAAATGACAGGCACTGTATTTGCCCCTGGGAACCTTCAAGGTTATACTAATGTTTTTTTTTTATTTTTTATTTAATTATCACACCACTTTTACAAAAACAGTATACAAAATAAACATAATAACAACATGATTAACAGGGGCCTGGGGGCCATATTAGCCGTCTAACTTGTACAGTGCACCGGGGAAAAAAGGTTGAGTCCACGGCCCCTTTCCCCTCATCAGGAGTACCAATCGGTCCTGAAGAAGAGGTATCGCTGCTCTCCGCCCCTGAATCCTCTTCGGAGGTAGCTGACGGTGGTAGACCTCCTTCTGATGATGATGCTGCTGCAGCTGCTGCCGCCGCCCTGAACATGGAGCGGATCTTCAATGCCTCCTTTATTCCAGGCGTATTCGCGTAGAACCGGTCTGCAGTGCTTACGTCGTGGCACATAAACCTAGCCAGAATCGACCTGCTTTCTGGATCTTGGTGATGCTTGATATTGTCAGCCAGGGCAGTGCGCAAGATGGTGAAGGTGACGGCTGTTTCTAGCCCAGCATCAGCCCAAGCCCTCTTCAAGTGAGCGTTCAGGTTCTTGGAAGCCTGCTTCCCCGATGTGAAAAGGAAGAATTCATTCTGAGGACCCGACAAGCCCTCTTTTATCCCCATCCACCGCATGACCCAGCTAAACTCCTTTACTGTAAGCACCAGCTGTGCTTCACCAAATGTCTTGGCAGTCTTGTGATCCTGCACGTGGATGATGTAGCCCTCAGCAGTGCCCCTTCTGTCCGCCTCAAAGACCTCCGTGTTGGTCATGTTTGCATACACACCCGGACGGTGGCCATACAGGAGGCTCCAATGGAGGGTTAGATAGCCATATAGCAGGTACTGGGTGATTGAGGTCGGATTGCTAGCCATCAGGTCAAGGAGATCAGGGATGCGCTTCTCAGCGGCCGCCATGGCGGCGAGAAGCTCCGCCTGGCTCGGCAGACGATCCAGCTTGTCCCTCTTCACCTTAAACTGGTGGAGAGTGACAGACTTTTTCAAATCGTTAATGTTGGCTTTCACCTCTCTGATGATGTTGGTCATATCAGACTGGGTGAGCCTGCACCCCCGGAGCTTTGATGCAGACAAGTACCTCAGGAAATGGTTCACAGTCTTCAGGAACAACAGCGATGTTGTGACTGTCCGGCCCGACTCTGAAATATACTTGCTCCAGCCACGGACCCTCTTTGTGTCTTTTAGAAACAGCCAGTCTGACAGCCGGTCAAAACCATGGGCCATGAATACTATGAAGTTCTTTATCCGGCTGACATTGGACATACAATTCTCTTTCCGTTTTACTGTCGGTGCAAGACCCTCACAATGACCTCTGTATGTCTGAATGTACGTCTCCATGCTTTTAGGCAACGTGATTTCACGCATGGTATTCCGCAGTCCCTTCCCAGTGCACCATTGATTTTGGGAAGAGGGCCAGTCCTTAGCCAGATTAGCTTTCAGCTTATTGGAGACAGACGCACGGGTCTTCTGGCATACAGGGGTCTCACTACAGGAGGCTTCTACGGACCGCATGACAGTCTGCATCGGGGTCTTGCTTCCGGAGGCTTCTGGGGACCGCATCACAGACTTGAGAGGGATCTCACTCGCAGAGGCTTCTATGGCCCGCATGACAGTCTTCACTGGGGTCTCACTACCGGAGGCTTCTGGGGACCACATGACAGTCTTCACTGGGGTCTTGCTTCCGGAGGCTTCTGGGGACCGCATCACAGACTTGAGAGGGGTCTCTCTACCGGAGGCTTTGTCGGACCGCATGACAGTCTTCACCGGGGTCTTGCTTCCGGAGGCTTCTGGGGACCGCATGACAGTGTTCACCGGGGTCTCACTACCGGAGGCTTTGTCGGACCGCATGACAGTCTTCACCGGGGTCTTGCTTCCGGAGGCTTCTGGGGACCGCATCACAGACTTGAGGGGGGTCTCACTCGCAGAGGCTTCTATGGACCGCATGACAGTCTTCACCGGGGTCTTGAGAGGGGTATTGCTGCCGGAGGCTACTGAGTTCATGTCGGGGGTACTTGGGATTGCTACGCCCTTAAATCGTATACATTCTTCGTCTTCCTCAAGCAGAGCAGCAGTGGCATTCTGCTTCCTGGGTTTTAGACCCTGTTTTAGCCTGGAGCGCAGGGTCTTCACCTCATCAATGAGGGCATCCTTCTGAGCCCTCAATGCCACATTGTCCAGCCTCACCTGCATGCAGTCCTCTTCGTCACACTCGGTATGTGGGGAGAAGGGTGGAGGGTGCACCGGGTATTCCTCCTCATTGTCTATATCCAATGATGTAGCCATTCCAATGATGGGATTAGTCTCTCGGAGGTCATGGAGCAACTGCAGGGCCACACTATGCTTCAGCCTTGCCATGACCTGATGTGCCTCATCTCGGGAGAACTCAGGGTGGTCACGAGTTACATGACGGTGTAGTTTCCTCCCAGCATACGAACACCCTGTGATGGGACAGGGTTTGGTCCGAACATTTATTCTACCACTGGCCATTTTAAGAATGATGCCTCTTTCATCCAGGTTCCGCACTGCATGTTTGTGCTTAAGGTGCTTATTCAAAGCCAGATAGCGGAGGCTGCACACCGGGCATTCGGTCAACATCCTTCCAAAAACACACACAATGAATTCTATTTAAATGGTTTTCTGTTTCTCCGTTTATATGCGTTAGCCAACTGCTGATTGCAACCATGGGTCCGATGCTTCAATGCAGGGAACACGGACCAAGGGGAGGACTTGGGTTACCACCTGGTTAAAATGGTCCCACCTCCGCACCAACGCGACTGGCGATGGGTCCGATACATTGATTGTTTTTTGTTTCATGGTTCTGCCACGAACTCACAAGACAGTTTTGGGTACAAAACGTGGGGGTAACAGTACCTCCGGGCGCTCCGTCCCGCTCCGGCTTTCGCCGCAGCGGGGGGAGGAGGCATTGAACCCCTCGCACCTGCCCCCGGAGGAGGCAGGGGAGTCAGGTACCCGGAGGCGCACGGTGGACGGCCAGGGCGAGACCGCCACACCGCACTGGAGTCAGAGTTCCGAGTTTTTCGAGCCAGGTCCCGGTGAAACGCAGTACGGAGCACCCGGCAGGAACCTCCAGCAGACCCCCCCGCGCGGTTCCCTCGTCCCTCGGAAGAGGCGGAGAGGTGGGTGTTTTTCATCTGCTGGCGGACTGCCGGGGAGAACGTGCTGCTCGGGAGCCAGGCTCAGAGTTAGTGGAAGTGAGAGCCCGTGCACCTGCCTTTTACAGCAGGCACGCGCTGGTATCGGGGTGGGGAGAGAAGGTAGATGCAGAGGCTGCAGAAACAGCCAGAGCCTTTCCCCTCTAACACACCCCTCATTTGGTTCATGAGCACTGGGCAGAGTCCCCTGTCAACTCTCCTTATATTCCTCCGGAGACCAGTTGGGAAATGGCAGCATCCCACTTCACCTGGTAGACCAATATCGTTAAATGAGCTCAGTAATGTACTGCACAACATCACATGGGTAAAATGAGCTATATCATGCACTGCAAAATCACATTTGGTTTATTTCCAAAAAGCCTGGAAAAAACACATATCCATCATGTCCTGTAAAATATCATTCTTTGTTTATGTCCGCTCCAGGATTACCCGTAGTTTGGATGAACCGACCGCCAAGCACCGGAAGCTGGACCCGGGGAGGAGGCCCTCCGATGGCGGGTCAAATTTGATGATACCGCAGCTGGCTGGACACTAGCCGTAGAAGAACACCTGGGCGGGACCAGGCATGTCCCTCTTTGCAGACAAGCATATGTGCTCCCAGGAGCAGAGTCAATCCCACAGTTTGGAGGAACCGACCGCCAAGCACCGGAAGCTGGACCCGGGGAGGAGGCCCTCCGATGGCGGGTCAAAGTTGATGATACCGCAGCTGGCTGGACACTAGCCGTAGAAGAACACCTGGGCGGGACCAGGCATGTCCCTCTTTGCAGACAAGCATATGTGCTCCCAGGAGCAGAGTCAATCCCACAGTTTGGAGGAACCGACCGCCAAGCACCGGAAGCTGGACCCGGGGAGGAGGCCCTCCGATGGCAGGTCAAAGTTGATGATACCGCAGCTGGCTGGACACTAGCCGTAGAAGAACACCTGGGCGGGACCAGGCATGTCCCTCTTTGCAGACAAGCATATGTGCTCCCAGGAGCAGAGTCAATCCCACAGTTTGGAGGAACCGACCGCCAAGCACCGGAAGCTGGACCCGGGGAGGAGGCCCTCCGATGGCGGGTCAAATTTGATGATACCGCAGCTGGCTGGACACTAGCCGTAGAAGAACACCTGGGCGGGACCAGGCATGTCCCTCTTTGCAGACAAGCATATGTGCTCCCAGGAGCAGAGTCAATCCCACAGTTTGGAGGAACCGACCGCCAAGCACCGGAAGCTGGACCCGGGGAGGAGGCCCTCCGATGGCGGGTCAAAGTTGATGATACCGCAGCTGGCTGGACACTAGCCGTAGAAGAACACCTGGGCGGGACCAGGCATGTCCCTCTTTGCAGACAAGCATATGTGCTCCCAGGAGCAGAGTCAAACCCGCAGTTTGGAAGAACCGACCGCCAGAGCACCGGCACGAAGCCGGGCCGGCGGAGGCCTTCCGATGGCGGGTCACGTTTGCCATTCGATCAATGTCTTTGCAGACAAGCATATATGTGGTTGTTACGCAGGATCAAATAGGTAGTTTGATGAAGTAGGGTCCTGTGCCCGGAGCAAGGCCAATTGCTGAATGCCGCAGCCGACTAAGGCCGCTATGCCACAGTGGAGGATGAGAGAAAGAGGTGTTTGTTTTGCATTCCGCGGCAAAGAGGGGAGGTGGAACTTCCACCCCGCTACGGAACCTGTGGTGGGACCCCTGAGTCAGACGGTTCGTCTTGGAAACGCTTCCTATCGGTCGGCCTGGGAGGTAAGAGACACGCAGGGTAACGGACACGCAGGGTTACCCCCACGCAGCCCACGCAACACGGAGGAGGCAGGGGAGTCTGGTACCCGGAGGCGCATGGCCGCAACACCGCACTGGAGTCAGGGTTTCGAGTTTTTCGAGCCAGGTCCCAGTGAACGCAAGACTCCAGCAGGAGCCTCCAGCAGACCCCCCCGACGTTTCCCTCGTCCCTCCCGGCCATCAGAGTCGAACCCGCAGTTCGGAGGAACCGACCGCCAGAGCACCGGCACGAGGCCGGGCCGGCGGAGGCCCTCCGATGGCGGGTCGCGTTTGCCATTCGATCAGTGAGAAATCAGAAGAGGAAGGGGGAAGAAAAAAGACTAACTTGTCTTTTTGGAGAACCATCAAAAATGGGTGAAAATGAAAAAATGTATCCGAGAATAGTGCCCCATAAGGCGGGTAAAGTCCCCTGTCAACTCCCCTCACCTTCCTCCACACTCTGAAAAAGTCAGAGTTATTTTTTGGAGAACCATCAAAAATGGGTGAAAATGAAAAAATGTATCCGAGAATAGTGCCCCATAAGGCGGGTAAAGTCCCCTGTCAACTCCCCTCACCTTCCTCCACACTCTGAAAAAGTCAGAGTTATTTTTTGGAGAACCATCAAAAAGGGCTAAAAGTGTTGAAATGTATCCGAGAATAGAGCCCCATAAGGCGGGTAAAGTCCCCTGTCAACTCCCCTCACCTTCCTCCACACTCTGAAAAAGTCAGAGTTATTTTTTGGAGAACCATCAAAAAGGGCTAAAAGTGTTGAAATGTATCCGAGAATAGTGCCCCATAAGGCGGGTAAAGTCCCCTGTCAACTCCCCTCACCTTCCTCCACACTCTGAAAAAGTCAGAGTTATTTTTTGGAGAACCATCAAAAAGGGCTAAAAGTGTTGAAATGTATCCGAGAATAGTGCCCCATAAGGCGGGTAAAGTCCCCTGTCAACTCCCCTCACCTTCCTCCACACTCTGAAAAAGTCAGAGTTATTTTTTGGAGAACCATCAAAAAGGGCTAAAAGTGTTGAAATGTATCCGAGAATAGTGCCCCATAAGGCGGATTGAGTCCCCTGTCAACTCCCCTTACCTTCCTCCACACTCTGAAAAAGTCAGAGTTATTTTTTGGAGAACCATCAAAAAGGGCTAAAAGTGTTGAAATGTATCCGAGAATAGTGCCCCATAAGGCGGATAAAGTCCCCTGTCAACTCCCCTCACCTTCCTCCAGAGCCCAGTTCAAAAACTTTAAGTTTGGTAAGAACCATGCTGGGGGGTCTCCAGGCAACAAAATGTATCCGAGCCAAAGTGCACATACAGCGGATGAATTCCTCCATGAAGTTACACAGCCGTTTTTTTTCTGAGTCCTCTCAAAAACCGGGTTTCCGATTTCGTGCAGAAGGTAGCTTGTAAAACATGAACGGTTTTTTACAACGGAGGAGGGGAAGTCTGGATTCCCCTCTCCGTTGTACCTTGCAACGGGGGAGGGGAAAAGTGTTCGGCGCTTCGTCCCGAAGCGCCGAACACTTTTCCCCTTCTCCAATTCTCAGATCCCCTCTCCCATGTAATTTTAAAAGTTCATTTTTTGATTATTTTAACATATAATTGACCGTTTTCTTTCATTTTTTTTTCATTCCACGGGTGGGGGCCTATGGCAGGCTGCCTATGAGCTCCCAAATTTGGCCCGGATCATCTGGGATTTGTGGGATAAGCTCCATAAACTGACAAAGTCATCCAAATATGTCGCTTTTATAGCCCAAAGATATATCATGCAAATACATTAAAAGAGTAAAAGGTACGATTGTGCTCGGCATTAACCGGAATTTGATTTATATAGCCCCCAAAAAATGATTAAAAATCATTTTCGTGGGGAAAAGTGTTAAAACGCCTGATTAAAGCATTTGCGGGACACCAGCGAGCTCCAGACTATGTGCATTGTGTCGGGGACCCTGGAGAACGATAAGACCCATCATTTAAATGCCAAAAACACCATTAAAAGTCACTTTTAGGGGCAAAAAACAGCCTCTGTCCACTTCGTTAACAAACTGATGGGCAAATGGACAAAAGTGTGATTAAAGCATTTGCGGGACCCCAGCGAGCTCCAGACTAGTTGCATTGTGTCGGGGACCCTCCACAAGGATAAGACCCATCATTTAAATACAAAAAACACCATTAAAAGTCACTTTTAGGGGCAAAAAACAGCCTCTGTCCACTTCGTTAACAAACTGATAGGCAAATGGACAGAAGGGGGAACACGGCCCAGCCGCTGCTCCGCTGCTCCAGACTATGTGCATTGTGTCGGGGAGCCAGGTCAAACCCCTCCATGCACACCGCCAGAACCAGAACCTCACGACCCTGGTGACCTTAAAGGTGTTTGTCTTTGTTTGTTTTTGTACTCCACATAGACAGGCAGGTGTTCAGCACCACGGACGGAGCGGGCCCGCTGCTGCTGCTGCTGGAAGGTGGAACACTTTGAGTCTTTTTATTTTCTCTTTTCTCCCTGCTCCTGCACACACCTTTTGTTCCCCTCCTCTGCCTTACACATCCTCCCACGCTCGAGCACTCCTCACTCGGACTAAACCCCTCCATGCACACCGCCAGAACCAGAACCTCACGACCCTGGTGACCTTAAAGGTGTTGTCTTTGTTTGTTTTTGTATTCCACATAGACAGGCTGGGGTTCAGCACCACGCACAGAGCCTACCCGCTACCTCCAGGGCGCATCACCACATTTTACAAGCCAGGGAAGGTGCATGGATCCTGGGTAAACATTGATTAAGTGTTTTTAAATGTGTGGAACAGTGTTTTGTCACTTTCAAAACTCTCCTGTCATTGACCGGAGAATTTGGGTCGATGTTGTATTCAATCTGGCCATTAATATTCCAGTGAGACGAAGTACGTACATTGACCGGAGTGATCCCATGTTAATGTTGTCCAAATACCGGAACATTCCCTAACCCTAACCCTCACACCAGATACTGACTGGTTTTCGGACCCCCCCAGACCCCCCCAATAAAGCAAAACTGCACGTTTCAGAGTGGCCTTTTATTGTGGCCAGCCTAAGGCACACCTGTGCAATAATCATGCTGTCTAATCAGCATCTTGATATGCCACACCTGTGAGGTGGGATGGATTATCTCGGCAAAGGAGAAGTGCTCACTATCACAGATTTTTTCAGATTTGTGAACAATATTAGAGAGAAATGGTTATTTTGTGTAAATAGAAAATGTTTTAGATCTTTGAGTTCATCTCATGAAAAATGGGAGCAAAAACAAAAGTGTTGCGTTTATATTTTTGTTCAGTGTAATTAGATAACTTGATGCAAAAACTAAGTTTGAACAAGGGTGTAATTATGTTTTAGAAAATATGCTCAACCAATCGGTCGAATTGGCCTTTTATGGTAAACTAGCAATACGAGTTTTTCAGAGTTTCAGAGATGTTTTCCAATAAAATATGGTAAATAAATGGCTAGATTCATGGTAATATTACTAAATCTAGCACTGCCTGATGAGTCTCAGAGTGAAAGAGTGATAATCATTGATATAGCACCTTTCCTGCTTGGCATTCAGCCCAAAGTTGCACACAGATCCAGGCCAGTGGTTTCCTGTTAGGCCAGCACAGTGAGATGAGTATAATGATTGGAAACCTTCTCAGAGAGTTTGTGGCCATCAAGATCTAATGCGGGAAAATGACTCAGTGACACTGTTTTCTTTTCTTTGGGTATCGTAAAAAGTCTTCAGTCATCCTATCTCGTATAAAATCGTTAACAGGAAGTAATTCACGGTTCTTTATAAAAGTAAATATGTTACCTTGTTTTATTTTCTTTGGGAATCATAAAAAGTCAAGTAGGCATCTTATCAGTCATTATAGCTGCACAATGAAAGGATACATCTTTTCATGGAAGTAGGTCACTATTGTTTACAACAATACATATTTCACCTTATTAGTCTGGAGCGTATGATCTGTTATCTGCTCTTCCTTCAGTCAGAGAGCACTGCATTGATCCCCAACACTCCACACCCTGAAACAACATCACAAATCAGAATCTGGTTTTCTTAGCAGGTTTTATCACACTTTATTTCTCTGATAACTCTAGTTTGTTGTTTATCTTGAAAACAGCAGGAAAGAATAAACCATCCAAGTGGGAAGGCGTATAGTGTTAAGCCAAAGAGAGAGAATGAAAGAAGATTTTAAAGTGAGCTACTTGCAGCATTTAGAATTTGCAGCGTTTCATCTACAGTTGCAACCAAAACAATTCAACCCCCTTTGCACATTAGGTTTATTGAAACATTTTTTTAATATTTGTCAGCTGTTTGCAATAAACACATTTGAGAAGAACTGTTTCAACAGAAAATGTTACTTGACATGACTGCAGTCTCAAACTGATTGAACCCCCTGTCTCAAGCACACCTGGTGGACATAATCAAGGGCTCCATGAGTTCAGATGTGCTTGAGACAGAACACATAAATACCTGGATTGGCTAGGGGTTTGTTGAGAGTGACGTTTGATTGAATGTTATAAATATGGTCAAAGTCAAACAAATTGTCCAAAAAGTCCAGAGAAGAGATCAGTGCCTTGAACAAACAGGGAAAAGGATCAAAAGAGATGCTCTTAGTGTAACGACTGAACTGGAGGCCACGGCCCACGAGGAACGGACTAAGACCCCTCAGGAGCGCTGCCAGAAGCTGGTGTCTGGATATGCATCACGTTTGCAGCAGGTCAAAACAGCAAAAGGTGCTCTACTAAGTACTGGAGATGCTTGCCATGAAGGGCTTGAATCATTTTGAGACTGCAGTCGCCATTAAAGCAGTATTTTCTGTTGAATTTGGATAAAAACACTTGATATTAGTTTCATTGAATGACTTTGTGTTATTTGATTATTGCAAACAGCTGAACAATGTTACATTTAGCCAATAGACCTAATGTGCAATGGGGGTTGAACACTTGTGATTGTAACTGTATGCAGCGCTTTGTTTATTTATGTTTTGTCAATTGGTGAAGATGTTTCTTCATCTGCATGTGTCTCGGGCACATTTGTGTTTTTTATTTGTTCTCTTTAGAAAGATAGATGGATAGATAGATAGATAGATAGATAGATAGATAGATAGATAGATAGATAGATAGATAGATAGATAGATAGATAGATAGATAGATAGATAGATAGATAGATTGATAGATAGATTGATAGATAGATAGATAGATAGATAGATAGATAGATAGATAGATAGATAGATAGAGAGATAGAGAGATAGAGAGATAGATAGATAGATAGATAGAAAGATAGATAGATAGATAGATAGATAGATAGATAGATAGATAGATAGATAGATAGATAGATAGATGGATAGATGGATAGATAGATAGATAGATAGATAGATAGATAGATAGATAGATAGATAGATAGATAGATAGATAGATAGATAGATAGATAGATAGATAGATAGATAGATAGATAGATAGATCTTTAATTTGTCATTGTACAGGTACAACAAAATTACAATGAACTCAAGGTGCCAACACGCAACAACAAGACAATATGAAAACAAGAAATGGGACTTACATAGACATGACAGGGAATATGTACATAAATAAATAATACATTCAATTACACGATTACATGGTTTTTAAACTGCAGTGCGTTTCCCCTGGTGGAAATGTGTTGGGCTGCTGTTGTGTTTTGCACCTGTCGGCCTCCATAGGAATAAGGTTGACTTTAAAAAGTGCATAAAATACAAGTGAGACATTTTGTGGGATTTGTTTGTGGGGAAAATCAGAATCAGAATCCCTGAAACAGCACGATGACTTGATGATGGAAACCTTCACAGAGAGTTTGTGGCTATTCAGATCTAATGCGGGGAAATGACTCACGATACTGTTTTTTTTGGGAATCATAAAAAGTCATCTAGAATAACATGTTTTACAGGAAGTAATTCACTGTTCTTTATCAAAGTAAATAAGTGACCTTGAAAGCCATTTCTCCCTCATCTGTTATCTGCTCTGTCTTCAGTCAGAGAGCTCAGCACGCCTTGCTTCTCCCAACACTCCCTTTGACTCTGCATCATAAATCTGAATCTAATCCAGCAACTTCCTTTGGGATGTTTCATTGTAGTTCATCTCTGGGATTACTGTAGTTCTTGTTACTTTATTTTACAATTCTAAGCATGAAGCATTGTCCCAGCTGAAGCCGAGCAGCCTCTGTTCTCTGAGAAAACTCTGAAACGCATTTAAAACATTTAAAGCTCACAGAGAGCGAGAGCTTTTGGAACAGCGTGATTTGAGTTCTGTGTGCTTAATGGCATTGGTGGAACATAGATTCAGATAAGTAGAAGTACTAATACCACACTGTAAAATACTCCATTACAAAGAAACAAGTGTTACATCCAGGATGGTGCTTAAGACAGCGAAATGAAGTCTGATCAGGAACATGTAGTTAAAGAAGAAGTAAAACAGTCATTCCAGAATAAAAATTGCTTTTTTTAAAAGCAGCAAATCTTTACTTTTGAGAATCGGCACCCAAAAAATGAACTATTATAAATAAATGTTCTGTCAACCCACTCGCTGTGAAAAAGAACACGTGAGGATAGATGAATCTAGAATAAACATCATATTTAGAAAATTCTCTTTTGTGTGTAAAAATGTAAATCCATAAAGTTACGAGTAACTAAAGCTGTAAAACAACGGAAGTGCAATGTTTCACTTGTGATGGTCGTGCAGTAGAATATAAAGAGAAACAGAAAGAAATACTCAATTCAATTCCAATACCTCAAATGTGTACTTAAGTAGAGTCATGGAGGAAATGTACTTAGTTACTTTCCACAGCATATGAGAAAGATGAAACCCTAACTGAACATGTGGAGGCTTTTTTTATCCAGCTCTTACACTTTAGAGGATTTCAACATTGGAATGAGATCTGCAGCAGTGTCTGCTAATAGACAGCAGGATGCTGGTGTAGCGCATTCAAACTAAATGATTATTATGATCTTTATTGGGTTCCTGATAGAAGTTAAACACAAGATCAAAATTGTGCAGATAAGTCATGACTATGGTTTTATTCAGATGCACTCACACCTCACACATTTCTCTGTGTTGTATATAGGGTTGCACAATTCAGGGAATTTTCAACGATGGAAACTTTCCATGGAAATTAACGGGAATTTTCAAAATTGAAACTTACATATAGTTGGGGAAAGTATAATTTAGCTTAATCCTAAAACAAACAGATGCCATTCAAGCAAGGCAAGGCAAGGCAAGGCAAGGCAAGGCAAGGCAAGGCAAGGCAAGGCAAGACAAGGCAAGGCAAGGCAAGACAAGGCAAGGCCTTTAAAACAAATCCAGAGTTACGTGTTTCTGTACTTCCTCTAAGAAGAAAGGACAGTAACAGAAGAGCTCTGTGGCTTCAGGCTTGATCGCCGTTCAAATGACAGTTTGAATGATCTCAATGGGAATGGTTAGCGTATCATATGCACGCTAAATCGGACTTCTGCGTATCTATTTTACGCATTTCCAAAGTCGTGTCATTTGACTGTGAGACTGGGTTGGTGCCTACAGGAGGCTCCATTTAGAAAAGAGTGAGGGGGTAGAGAGCTCCTGGCCTTGGGACACTGGTGAAAGGAACATTCCCAGCAGCCAGACTTCAGAGGACACCCTGCCTCTACTTTTATCAGAAGGAAGTATTATTGTGTGTTCATAAACGTGTGTGAGCTCTAACAGACAATAACACATGATATTCTTCCATCAATGATTGAGGTAATGATGTGAAGAAAGATAAGCCGCTGGAGCCTTACAGGAACGACCAACAGACTTTAGACCTGTAGCTCTTGATGGGGGGGGGGGAGGTAGTTTGATTGCTGCAAAACTAAGTTCAAAATCTGCCATTAAAAAGCCTAAATCTACTGTACATCAAAAATAGCATTTTGTGGAATGCTTTTGCAATACGATGTGTAATATGTGGTCATGCCAATAAAGCCCCTTTGTTTTGTCATGTATTTTAGTTGATTCAAAATTGATCCTAAATAAAAAGAAACAGGTTGGACTGCTCTGCTGAGTAAGTTTCTTGGTTCTCCATAGTAGGGCTGAAACATTGGGGCTGCATCCTTTACAGCGCCAAATATGAATGCAATAATATCCTGTGTGTGATGCATTAACACAGAGGCCATTCCTCCGGAGAACACATGATGAATACGTTCATACACAGGATACTTCAAGTATATGTTGCTGCTTGTACTTCTGTATTTCACCTCAGTATAGTTTAGAATAGTATAGTCATTTTTCAAATATAATAGCACAACACACACCTGACACACACACACTTTGAGTGTTGGTATTGGGCCCGGTTTGATTTGGTTAACCCATTAACCTGAGCTCACAACAACACTGCAGGGCAAACTGCTGACCTGCTGCAGTCAGGAAACAGATCAGAGTTATGGTTCATATCTTTATGGGCTCACTGCATGTTCCCGCAGACCGGACTGAGTCACAGACAAACACTCCACCCGCCCACATGAGCTGTGTGTTTCAGGTGTGTGTATAAAGAGCAGGGAGGCCTGATCCTCATCACTGCATCACTCAGCTGACTCCTGAAAAACTTCTCCTCACATTTACCTGACAGGTAAGACACCTGCTGTGTTTCTGTTCCTCAGTGAAGCTCGTGGTTCTGCTCTCCCTCCGGATCTTCATCTGCACTTTGTTCTTCTCCACACAGAACAACCAGTTGCTCATAACCATGAAGATTGTCGTGGTCCTCTCAGTCCTCCTCTGTTCTGCATTTGCAGGTCAGCTTTAGACAGAACGCACACACCATCACACATGTGCTCATGATGAGTCCTCAGCACACGACCCTGTGAGGGAGGAGAGTAACTAGGGCACTAATGTTACTGACAGTGTTGTGTTTTATTCTGCAGCTCCAGCTGAACACAAAGAGAAGGCTCCAGGTCAGTACTGAAGGCCTTTGCTTTGGAACACACACACAGTCCTAAATGTTTCTCACACCAACATGAATGTGATTTATCCACAGAAGCAGCGGTGGCTGCCCTGATGGAGCAGATGGTTCCTGCACCTGGTTAGTGTCCTCTTTTTATTTCAGGTTTCACCTCCTGCAATCTGACAGCCATGTTAGAAAGTCAACTAAATAATGGATCAAAACAGAAGAAGATAGTTGTGTTGGATTAGAATCCAAGGACACATGTTGACATACAGCAGTTCCCTTTGCAGGACGGAGCAGTCAACAACTACAGCTGCTCTGGTTCATGATATCTAAGCATCACAGGCAGGCTCCTGGAGAGGAGCTCTGTAGAATCCAGCTGTTACTGACTTTATATATCTGACATACCAGAGAACATTTGGGTTATTTTCCTTCAGATTCTGTCAAGTTAAATAGTGAGCTGTGGACACTGAAAGATAAAAGTAACCATCATAATTCAAGACTGAATGTCAAATTGTGGCATACGGGAAACTTGGAAGTGTAACCTGTATGTACTTTCACGCTTACAGCATTATTGGAGGTACAGAAATGTTCCCATCAGCCTCAGCTGTGTGTTAGATTTATAATGTTAGTAAAATACCTTAACAGGCAAACTAAAATGGTTATCGTGGTGAAAATGCATGCTGAACATCAGTATGTTAGCATTGTGGTTCTGAGCGTGTTAACATGCTAACGTTAGCATGTGGGTTCCACCTCATAGAGCCTATGTCTAGTTCATCTTGTGTCCGTTTGATGATATTATGTTTTTCCGTACATCCTTAGGTTAAGTAGTTGTGATTCAATGTAGCTGATGTGAAATACTTTGTCATTGTTTCAGAGATGGAGGCCGAGATGAAGAAAGTTGAGGAAGAGTCTGTTCCAGAGGATTCTGTCCCTGTTCCCAGAGACGGTAAGACTCACGTCCCTCTGTAGATATACTGTGTCTGCTCATAGTAAAGGGCTACATGTACATCATCAGTTATACTTGATCTACAGTTCCACATATTGTTGTTGCCTATTAGAAACAATATTCATTTTAATAAAGACCTTTTTAAACAGCAATATACACAATATTACGGATCCCCCTAGGGGACATGGAGAAGAAAAATTAAATTATTTGAACAAAATAAAATAAAATATGTAAAAATAAAAAGTTCTCCATGTCCTAGGGGCTCTGAGTGTTCTCTTGAGGTGTCTCCACTTATGTGAAACCCTTTATAGATACAGTCTATGTGTGGGACCCGTGCCTATTGCCAAGCACTGATGTTATATCTTTATATTTAAGGCCAAGCTCAAAGTAAAATCGATGAAGCGCTCCATTGTTGTGGTTTCTGTGTTGCCGAACTGACCAGGAAGTACATTGAGCTAAATGAAAAGTATTGCGAGATCTCTCCATGTCCCCTAGGGGGCTCCGTACAATATGAACTAAATGTGACCAAAATGTGATAACCATATATAAATACTTGCATATATTTTAAACAATACATCTGATCATTGTGTTCTCTCTTTCTCTGCAGCACCGGTGTTGGAGGAGGCAGCAGCACCTGAATGTAAGAACCACAAAACACTTTTAATATTCCCTTTTTTCCCCTTCATGATTGTCATGGCAAGAAATATGGTACAATTTAAAAAGAAGATTAAATAAAAGTCAAACACCTCTCTCGAAATATCCTGCCATATAGAGTTTGAGGGAAATGAGTAACAGCATGACTTGTTGGAAGCCCCACAGCAGTATGTTTGCATGTTAGGCTAATAACTATAACCTGCTAGCTCTTACTCCCCTGCTAACTGTTCTGTGAACACATGAGGTCCACGCAGACTGAAGCTGGTGTCAGTGGAGCAGCTGTGTGTGCAGCAGGCTGAACAGAGTGTGTTTCAGTCAGTGAAAGCTCTCTCTTCTCTGTGTGTCTGCAGCTCGCTTTAACTACTGTCCTGACGGCTGGTACAGCCACAACTCTCGCTGCTTCATCGTCAGCAACACAGCCAGCACCTGGTTCAGTGCTGAGGTAACACTACTGCAACACTTCACTGTGTTATCGAGAGCAGGCAGACACATTGAACTTGTATGAGGCTTTAAAAGTAGATCTGTGTTGTTCCCAGGGCCGTGGGAAGTAGGGGTGCTGAGGGTGCTGCAGCACCCCCTGGTGGAGGACAGGGGATCTGCACTTCCACAAGATTAAATACAAATATAATTTAAAAAAAAATGAATTTTCAGCCTTGACGTAACAACATTCATAATTAAGTAAAGATAACACCCTTTTCACCCCGGTTACATTTTCCATTTGCCCCGTACGATGGGCGCTGTAAGTGATGAAAGTGGGGGATGTTGGCTTATCAGGCGCCCGCAGCTCACAGCCAGCGTGAGAGAGAGATAGATAGAGAGAGGGGGTGCACCTGTACCGGCGGGGAATGTTGTTAGCTTCTGCTGCGCTAACGGATATAAGAAGCTCTTTCTACAATAATGTGGAGGGAGAGTTCTGTCCTGTCAGACTGAGAGGCTCAGTGAGGTAAAGGACTCTTGAGTGTTTAGATATTTCACTTTAGTCTAAGTTATCTCAGTGGGTCTCAAACGTTTTGATCACAATTTATGTAAACAAATATTTCCAAGGCACTCCCTTATAATTATTAGGATAAATAAAAACAGGTTTGAAATCATTCCAATGTATACTATAGGACAGTAAACCAAAAATATCGTTTAAAACTGGAGAGATTTAAAAATATGCATAAATAAATGTTAACTGATAAAATAAGATATAAATTAACCACAAAAATAAAACAAGTTAGCCTACATTTATTTGTTATTTGCTATGGTAGGTTATTGGTTATGTTCACATACTTATTTGATTATTAAAAGGCAAACCAATCTTTTTCATATGGGTGTTTAGAGTTGTATCCCCTAGATCAGTCTCTAGTAATTGGGTGCTCAAAGTGCACCAGATTGAAGCATTTTACTTTAAAATGTTAAAAACAATCTTCCCCGGGGGGGGGGCACCCCCGGACCCCCTAGAGGATGTGAATTCCACCCCCCAATTAAAACATGTTCAATGTTCATGCAATACTAAATAGTATACATTTGAAGCCTTTTTATATAAGCTGTCCACCATGTCAATATGTTTCTCTGTTTGTAGCTTTTGTAGAGGTTTTTCATTGCCAGCTAAAATCTTGCCTATAGCAGCAAATTGGTCAAAACCGGCCCTGGTGTCATCCCCACAGCACCCCCCATTTGAAACATGTTCCCACGGCTATGGTTGTTCCTGTCATCTTTCATATCCATTCCATTCTTTAAGGAAGTAAATGAAGACATTAAATCACACAGCTGTTTATCTGCATGTCCACAAAGAACCCTATGTGCCCCCTCTGTCCCACAGGAGCACTGCACCGGCCTGGGGGCCCACCTGGCCTCGGCCACCAACCCCAGAGAGTACGCTTTCCTGCAGGAGATCACAAAGAGATCCGGTCTGAGCAACGCATGGCTGGGAGGCTTCAGGCTGCAGGTCTGTTTTTTAGAAAGAAATACCAGCAGCTAGTCCAGGACCTGGTCTAGAGGGGGTCCTAGAGAACAGCAGAACAGATAAAGAGACTGCAACGACACCTCCTTACAGCCATGCTCTTTGTGTTTCAGAGCCGCTGGATGTGGATTGATAGTCAGGGCTTATACTACACCAACTGGTACTCCCAGTCCTCCTCCAGCAGCTACCCCTGCATGTACTTAACCACCGGCAGTAAGTACACCTGTTTGATCTGACTGGTTACTGAGTATAAAACCTAGTTGTAAATGTTGCTGTTGTGTTAATTAAGTTTAATTAACTGTATGCTAAGGTGGTGCCTGGCTCTTTGTTCAAAAAAGGCAGCCTCATCAATGAATGTAAAATATGAATGCTGTGATATTGTAATATTTGTCTGTCCAGCTGGGAATGTATATATCAATAGAGTTGTGAGAGATGTGTATGTTGTACCTGGGTTCCTGTATTGATTTCACAGAGTAGATATCTGTATTTATGTGTCCTGACAGGAGACACTGCTTAGATCATAGCGAGCATGACATTCTTTGTGTCCTTTCTGCTGATTAACTCTGGATAGGAAAAACAAGTGATATAACAGTGAACATTGTGGAGCATCTCTTGTTAAATAACATATTTATTGAACACTTTTGTTTTTCCTTAACTTTCAGATGGTTGGTGTAACACCCAGTGCACCAGTAGCCTGCGCTTCATCTGCTCCAAGAATCCTTTCACCTGTTAACTTACAGGCTGAACATCTGGGCTCTGTTTCTGTTTGAAGCCAACCCATATCTTACTGAATGTATCATTGTGTATTCTTCACTGTTCTTTAATAAAAACCAGTAAGAATGGGATATTGTGTGATCTTTATTTTAGTGCTTGGTTTAAATGTTGTTGAAGATGAATGGTTATTAATCCCAGAGTAAGTGGACTCAATAGTCCTGGGTCACAGATAGAAATGTAACAAAACAATTCAAATAATGTCCTGTGAACCAGCTCAGAATTAATGCTATGACCCTGATTTAGGTGCTATACAAAGTATGATAAATCACAAGGAGCTAATGGCTGCGAAACATACAGATCACAAAGGTCAGAAGTGGAGCTTGAAGCTGTTCCTCTGTGGGTATTGTGTAGCCAGCTGTGTAACCTGTCTCAGGTTATCCCAGGGTGCATCCCAAGTCTCTTAAAAAATGTTCCCATTATTATCTTAGATGTTTATATACGCCTGAAACCATTGCCCTCCCATTGGTAAGTCTTTATCCAGATGTTAATGGAAACTTTTATTGGTACCTTTTCACGTTATTTTGTGATAATACATTTTAATAACAAATACGACAGGAAAGAAGAAGAATTTAGATTGAATTTGTTATAATTTTGGAAATATGGAATTCCATCCATCTTCTCCCGCTTATCCGTGGTCGGGTCTCGGAGGTAGCAGTTTTACGACAAACTGTGACTTTTTTGACATGGAAATGATTTGTTAAGATTGACAAACATCATATGTGTAAATCATGGCACAATTCAAACGGGATCGAAAGATACGTTTTCTCTCTCCATTGACTTCAATACATCATTTTTCAGAAATAAGGTCCCATGGACCGGAAGTAGATGGGCGTGACTTCGCCTCTCTATAGGTACCATGGCTCTGGTCCAATGGGTCAAAAAAAAAGAGTTCCTACGTATTTGCCTTATATTGTTTCATGCCGACTTGTAATTGGAATGAAAATCTTAAAAAAAGACAAATATTTGTGTTTAAAATGAATTATTTCAAACGTTAACCTTCAGATACTGATTACAAGGTATTTGTTTCTTTCTCCTCACAAAGTAAATTATCACAATATAACACAAAGTTAACTTTTTAAACCCAGACTCAAACACATACATTTGGACAATGACACAAGAAGTCTGTTTCAGTTTCATTGCATGTATTGTATTAAATATGCAACTCATGACAATGATAAGGTCAATTATCTTTTGATTCAATGTTTCATGTCTTGTCTTGAATTATTCCTAAAACAATAGCTGTAATTCATAAAGTTGACCGGCAGATGGCGGCATTTAGACTCCATCAAACCCTTAGAAATAATAAATATATGGCACTGTGTACAGAGTAGGGGTTTCACAACTACCAATATTTACTAGTCGACACGTTTTTCAAAATACTAGTCGACTAGTCGTTACGTCATAATAAAGACACACAAAGAGAGGTTTACAACTGTATTTTCTATTGGAACTCATACAGTAACTTTAAACACTGCATTTTAATTTGTGTTACATGGCTGAGTAAATAACAAACACTGGACTCACCAAAATCGACAGCAAAAAACTCTTGTTTACATAAATGCCACGTAAATCCAGTACGCAACACTTTATTCGCTGTCCTCCACGATAACGTCCACCTTTCCATATTTTTGGTTTGGTTTGAACATCAACACATCGACATGTGAGGGAAGGAGGCTTGACCGCTTTCGGGTGACAGTGTTGCCTGCCAGGGAAAAACCCCTCTCACTCGGGGTGCTTGTGGCTGGAATAGCCAGGTAGCTCCTCGAAAGCGGGGGAAGCGGTGCACGTTTTCTGCCCACCACTCCAGTGGATTATCCATTGTGGGGATATGCGGTGTCCGCTGGCAGTAATCCCGTAGCTCATCATCCGCATCACTGTTGACCCGTGTTTTCTTGCTGTTCGTTTGCCTGTTCAGTGCTGACGCCGGTCCGTTGCTCACTGGTGCTAGCATTACTGCTAGTGCTAGCTGTCGGCAGCGGGTGTCTCATCTTCAGATGGTTGCGCATAGCAGATCTGCATTTGTATTGTACTTCAGTACAGCTGTACACAACTGACACTTCACTGTGGAGTTGGTTACATCTTCGTTGAAGTACTGCCATACATAAGAATGTCGGACGTGTTTTGCAGCACCTCGTTTACCTCCATTTTTTTCACGACTAGGGCCTACAGCGCCGACTAGTGGTAAAGGTAGTCGACTAGTCGATTAGTTGGTGAAACCCCTAGTACAGAGGGTGCTGTTTGCTGCACAGATTGTAAAGTCCCTGGAGGTATATTCACATTTTTAAATATAGGGCTAACTAAATATTTTGGATGATAGTTTTAATTTAATAGTTCTCTCATTGTTATGCATTTTTAGCCGCATCCATGTGGTGCCCGTGTGAGGCAAAGTACTTTTGGGTACATTTTTGTGCATTATTAGTTGGAGCATAATCTTTGGTCAAAACAAAATGTAAGAATCCACTCCTACACTAGCTAAAACAATGTTGACATGAAGGTGATAGTTATTGTGTAAATTTAAAAGAAATCATATTTGGCTGGACCTTTTTAACAAACATGGAATCCTTTATCAGTCTCCTATTTGTGTGATCATTGACAATGTGTTTTTTGTCTTTAGACCTTCATTAAACCCAATGACAATTACGACAGAAAGTATTATAACCCATCCTCTTTGTTATGAATGAAACCAGCTGTGACACTAAAGGCACAATCAGTGAAGCCTCGTCCACCACCAACATTTACACCACGGGACAGGAAGTGACCTCCTCCTACAGAGAACACAGAGACACATCCTCTCAGGACCAGGGGCGGATCTAGACAAATATTCATGGGGTGGCAAGAGGGTGGCAGGAGAATTTCAGGGGTGGCATCCCCTGGCAGAAGTATATGCTGATTTAATCGCAGTCATATCAATCAATGTTAACTTGGAAAGCCACAATATTGATATTTTAACTCAATAACATTAGGTGACATTATTGTGGCACATCAGTAAAGCCTTAAATAGAAATATATTAAGGTGGCACACGTCATTTAATGCAGACTGCTGCAATAAATACATTAATTAACTGTCTCTTCGATGTGTGTCTGTATGAATATGATAATATTAACAATCATATTATTCCTATCAGCTGTCAATCACTGTTATGATTCACATATTCAGTGTTATTATTAAATAAACTATATTTTTTGGAGGATTAATGATGAACATTCCTCAAGATGCTTGCTCACCCTCCTTCAAATTTGAAAGACTAGTAATTACTATCATAATTCAAAAGAATCAAAGGAACAGTTCAGCGCCCCACAACTTCATTGCAAACAGTTACAACCTTGACTTTACATCAGAAAGAACAAACATTAAAGAAATGACTAACTGCATCAGTTAGGGTTAAAAAACGTGTATTCAGCTAAAACATATACATCGCTGAAGTTATTATCCAGTGGAAAGCCCATACTGGCCTAGTTAAATCAAAGTAGTTACTTTTTTTGGCTGGGCAGTGAAGTTTTACACACCGTCTTATTTGACTTTCTCAGGACTTGAAACTGTTTTTTGGGGGCAGACCCCCACAAAGAAGAAACATGTATTTACACATGAAAGGTCATCTTCTTAAACAGTTTATTATTCTCATCGACTCATCCGTGAGCAGAGCATCAAGTTGGCATGCCTATAACAGCTGAATGTGGCGATTACCATCTTGATCAGCAAAATGCCACACAAACTTATTAAGATTTAAAGCTATGGTGCGTTTTGATTCAATGCTGAGTACAGCCAAACTTGACAGGCTCTTCTCTGTCATAGTAGACCGCAAACAGTTGCGGCGCCAGAGTGTTTGTGTTGGGTAATCTATGGTAGGGCTAACCCATACAGTGGTGGGGCTCAAGTCAGTATTTGCAATGTAATTACATACAAGCTCCCCTTGACAGTGAAACGCCACGCGTGAGGTTTAGATTATTTCCCTGTCTCAATCCAAATTGAACTGTATGAAATAAAAAGGCAGATTTGTCTTGTAGTAAATAAAAAGGGCGACCTGGAGCCAATCCTGCAATTTCCCCACAGGTCAAAGAGTTGAAAACCAAACCCCTGCAAGGGGGTCTGGGGGGATTCTCACCCAGGACATTTTTTGAAATACTAACATCAAATACACATTCTGGTGCTCTCTTGAGAAGAAAAATAAATAAATATATATTACTACACGAGGTATTTAAAAAAAAAATGAATGCCATTTTAGTTTTTTGTTACTTTGTTCTGAAAGCTGAACCTGCTGCTCCTCACAGAGAGGAGAGGGGAGAGGCTGTGTGAATTACTTTACATTGTGGATAAGGGTGGATAGCCCCCATTGTTCTGTGTGTGAAAATGAAAGACAGCCCACACACCTATCAATCATCAAACCGTGGGGTCTTATAGTTGTACCGATGTATATAGAGATGTACTACAGCAAAAGTATTCTCCGTCGGGACTTCCTGCAACAACACCACGCCGTTATCGTGATTCTGATTGGCCAGAAGACATTATCAAAGATGTTCTATTGAGAAGACGATCACTACGTGACAAAAGTTTTCAAAACAGTTTCTAGTCTTCGGTATTTCCAGACAAGCAGCTACTGAAATCAATCTGACTAACTGCTGTCTGTGCAATTTACTCTGCGAGTTGGCAGACTTTTTTTTGCTTACTTTAACATCATTTTTCATGGTGGGGATAATTCATTTATTGGTATGGCTGTAGCCTACCCCAGTCATACCCTTACCGCAAATACCTCATTCCTTCTGTCCAGTGGTGTAGTGGGGATTTTTTTACTGGGTGGACGGGGTGGTGGGTGGACGGGAGACACTCGCGCTCATGAACTGTCAACGGGGGGGCGGGGGGCTTGGGGGACCGGGGGGCTTGGGGGACCTCTGTGCCGCCTGTCAGCGCAACTTACATGATGCTGTCAGCGAACCGATTTGGCCTTTCTGCGCGATATCACTCAAATGCGGGAAATAGTCTCAATGTGTGGGACGCGGGACCAATAATAAAAATGCTGTGTGTGCAGTCCCGAACAGTGCGGGAGACCTGGTCACCACACCACACACGGTTCTGCCCCTCACACACACACACGCTTCAAATCAAGTTGCATAAATGCTCTACGTTTTTATTATAATTACTGTGAAATCTGCCTATTATGTTTTCGTCATTAATACAACAAACACACACTTGCAACTGATAACACTGGCAATGATTTTATATTTATTAGACTATTAAAAAAAGAAATCATGCTTCAAATAAGTGGGGGTACGGCGTACCTCCGCGTCCAACGCCCACTACACAACTGCTTCTGTCTACTTGTATCCGAAATGCTTCTCGTTTTGCGCTGTCCTCCCGTTCAAATGAAATCGCCGCCAATCATATTTCCAAGCTCGCGCCAGGGGGGGGGGGGGGGGGGGAGGGGTTACAAGGCTCGCGTCTTGTGCTGCATTCACTTGCACTCGGACATTAGAGAGTTTCTCTCATAAATGTCCGATGAGCCACAACTTTTCTTTCAAAACAAAGCTGCCAAATGGGGTGGCAACTGGGGTGGCAAGGCATTTTTCTGAGGTGGCAGCTGCCACCCCGTGCCACCCCGTACAACCGCCACTGCTCAGGACCATACATGTCTGCACAACATATCAGAACCCTCCTCAAATAATGTGTGTGACTCCTCAGTCTCCAGGCTCCCCTCATCATATCTGTATTTCCATCAAACTAAGTGGTATCACATCTCGTGAGTCAGACCTGAACTCATTGGTGTTTTCTGGCCTCTTCAGAGATGTCCCTTGCAGCTGATATGAATAATTACTGCTTCTTGATGCAGACGTAACCTCGACTGGCTGTCACACCACACGCAGTTAGAACCTGATGTTTGCATCAATGACCAGATATAAATGTCCAGGATTAGATTCCTCACATGATATGGATCAATCTTATATACCCAATTATTTTACAAATGCTATCATTGTTTTGGTCACAAAGAAGCCCACCCAGGGGACCCTCACTTTGCACCCCTCTCTTTATCCATGTTTAGAGACGCTGCACCTGGCTGGAAGTTCAGGATCATTTTTTTAATGGATACAAAAATAAACTGCAAAACTCAGGCATATCATCTATTTTGTTTTTAGGGATTCTCAACGAGGTCTTGATTCAGGACTGAAGTGAAAAAGTCTCGGTGCGCATCAAGCATAGAAATGAGTTTGGTGGTAAAAACACAAAATAAAGGAAAAGCCATGCAGTTTGTTTATAGCGTTAAGCTCCTCCAGCGGGGATCAGCTCACGTAGTATTTTTGAGAAATGAGATGCTATATATTTCAGCCTTTACTTGCTCTTCAAATGATAACTGTGGGTTGGAGGGAATGATTTCATTATTTATCAAATTATTAAATATGTATTATTATTGATTATTATTTATAATTATTATCAAACATGTTCCTTTCTCAAAGGGTTATCCCCCATGACATGATTTCATGGAAGTTAATTCACATTGAGCAATGTAAATATTAGCTATTTGGGTATTTACGTCTGAGAGCCATTTGAAGGCCTTTTTTAGCTGCTGTAACCAAATCAGGTTGGTTCCCCGTGTGAGGCACTGTTGGGCCAATAGTCTGCATTCTTATATCAAACAGTTAACTCCATGAAGTTCAAGAATACAAAGATCACATTTCTCATATTAATGCAATCTTTTCTGCAAACCTTTATTAAATTCAGTTACAATCGGCAAATACATTAGGAGCTACATGTTGCTCGAAGCAAACTTTGTTATTTATACTTCACACACCTTCACCATTTTGAGGAATAAAATAACGCTCTTGACTAAAAAGGCACAAACACTGAGCCAAATGTTAACTATAGTGAAGCCTCGATTTAAAACACCAACGTTTACACCTCAGGACAGGAAGTGGTCTCCTCCTACAGAGGACACAGAGACGCTGAGGAGTCATCAAACCAGAGCCTAAACCCAGCGTAGAGAGGTTCAGTGAATGTGGTTCTGAAGGTGTGGAGGTGGATCAGTCTGTCAGAGCAGACTCTGTAGAAGGAGAGAGAGCCAGCATGGTGATCCAGATACACTGCTACTCTACCAGAGGACGAGGAGGAGGACGAGGAGGAGGAGGAGATGTGTTTTGTTTTGTTATTGTGACAGACAGAGTAACCTCCACGAGAGCAGATCAGACTCCAGGACTGATCATTCCCTCCAAACCTACAGTCCTTACTCTCTCCTCCTCTCCTCCTGATTCCTCTGTAAGTCACTGATATATGAACCCCTCCTCTCCGCTCGACCTCCCAGTAACAGAGACCAGTCAGAGCTTCTCTACACATCAGCTGAGGCCAGGACTCAAACCTCTCTGGATGATCAGGATATGGCTGCTCCTTTTTCATCCATCTCACTGTCCTGTTGTTCTCAGACAGTTTGAGTTCTCTGCTCACTGTGTTTGAGTCCAGGGTGAGTTCACAGGAATCTGATGAGAGACACAGACAGCAGTTTATCATCAGACTCACCTGAAGGCTTTACTCTCTGTTAGTGGTCCTTTCTATAAAGCTTCAAGATCAGTCATGTTCTAATGAATAAATACCACCTCCATCATCTGTGTCTCTAGAGAGAAGCTGACTGATCCACACTTACACTTCCTCAGACCTGGTTTCAACATCTGCTCTCCACCATGGTCCAGCCTGGAGGGAGAAACACAGTCAGGATGATTTTCTATCCAACAGGAGTCCTAGCTGCTGTTCAGCCTGAAGCAGAGCTCAGTCTGTAGAAGAAGACCTTTAGTTTTGACTTTTGCAAAAACACGTTTACATATTTAACAAATATACATCTACTTCAATTAAAGTTGATTAACAGTGTCTGTTTATTAAATTAAACTCCAGCCAGATGGCCTTGGCCTCCTTCTCTGTTCTCCTTTCTTTTTCCTGCTAAGGCAGACGGTCATGTTGGCCTCACCTGAGAGGAAGTTTAGGAGCTGCCACTTTTCATTTCATTTCATTTCAAACCTTTATTTATTCAGGTGAATCCCATTGAGATCATTGATCTCTTGTTCAAGGGTGACCTGCTGCAAGTAGGTTCCACATGAATACATATGAACATAACAGAAAAACAAAAAGGACATCATACAGCATATTTACAGCGACTACCGTTTACATAGCTAGTAACATTTACAGGTTCCAACAGTTTCCGATTGGATAGCATCTATCTGTGCTTTAAAAACATTTAGTGGAACCAGATTGCTCAGCTTCCATTCCTTTTGCAGACTGTTCCAAGTTAGCGGAGTTGCACATCTAAAAGCTGTCTTCCCTAAGACAGTCCTAGCAGTTGGCACATTTAATAAAACCACAGCATTCGATCTCAGGCAGTAGCCACTTACAATTCGTCGTGAGATCAGGGAGCCGATGTACGATGGAAGTTTCCCTAACAAGGCTTTATATATACAAATGTACCAGTGATTGAGCCTCTGTACAGTTAATGAAAGCAAACCAGCCCTTGCATACAGGGTACAGTGATGGGTTAATGCTTTACAGTTTGTCACAAATCTCAGTGCACTGTGATAGGCGGCATCTAACTTGATCAGGTAATGGGCAGGTGCATTCATATAGACCAGATTACCATAGTCCAATACAGTCCTTTTCCATTTAGTTTGTATTTAGGCAGCCCCATGATAAAAAACTCTCTCAGTAAAAGAGACTAAATATGTGTTCAAAGAGAAAAGAAACCCGTGAGTCTCTTGCATTCTGAACAAAGATGGAAAACATTCATCACAGTAAATCACAAAATGGACAGTTTCTCCACTGGAGGTCGGCAGTACGTTTTAAGAGGGGAGGTTTATATAAAATCCTCCCCCTGTCCTTCAGTGCATTATAATGTTTGCTTTTTACAATGTTCATGTAAAGTGTTTTCTTGTCAGCTCTGTGTATAAAAAGGAGGAAGCCCGCTTAAAATAAACATTTTGAAATCAGTTGAAAACAGAGCAGCATCCAGCCCCCGTTACTCACGCGTCTGAGAATGCAGCTGTGCTCACATCCCTCCACACCAAATCAGCCGGGCCGGTGAGATATCTTTGTAAAAACTGTATTCTTAAGTTGGCTGTTCGGCTGGCAAGGTGGGCAAGACCCTCCTCTCTGGATAACAACAGCACCCCCTGTTGCACCATGTGCAGACCATCCCAAATAAATCTACCCTTTTCTTTTGAATTGTGGCTTGATTGTCACTGCCACCGTTGGGTACACAACCCCCCTCAGCAGCGGCCGCTCCCCCCGAACCTGGTCAGAGTCGGATCTCCTAACCCTGAATGACTGTTTCCATGTGATAAAACTTGAAGGGATCCATTTATTTCCTAAATCAGGCTAACTCCCTCAAAGATATGAGGAACCTGCAGTCAGTGTGTCCATACCTGAGAGTCTCCAGTCTCCAGAGAGGACCCTCCAGTCCAGCAGACAGCAGCTTCTCTCCTGAGTCTCCTGGATGATTGTAGCTCAGGTCCAGCTCTCTCAGATGGGAGGGGTTGGAGCTCAGAGCTGAAGCCAGATAAACACAGCCTTCCTCTGTGACCATACAGCCTGAAAGACTGGAACCAGGGAATACAGTAAACTCAGTGTTCTTCAAAGTCACGTCAGCGGGAAAATCATAAGCGGGTTGACCATCATCATTAGCATGAACCAAAGCTGTATACAAATAATCAAAAGTTAAATTGCTTGAAAATAAAAAGCTGAACTCTGACCTGAGAGTCTCCAGTTCACAGTGTGGACTCTCCAGTCCAGCAGACAGCAGCTTCACTCCTGAATCCTTCAGGTCGTTGTTACTCAGGTCCAGCTCTCTCAGACTAGAGGACTGGGAGCTGAGGACTGAGGACAGAGCTGCACAGCTTCTCTCTGAGAGGTAGCAGCCACTCAGTCTGGGGAAAGATCAGCAGTGAACACAAAGAGTTATATTATCATGTCTCAACCTGTTCCTAGTTAAAGTAGTTTTATCTCCACTTACAGAGCTTTCCTGGAGGCTTTGACCACTGGCAGCAGCCTCAGAAGAGCCTCCTCTGAAGCAGAGTATCTCTTCAGGTCAAACACGTCCAGATCTTCTCCTGATGACAGTAAGATGAAGACCAGAGCTGAACACTGAGCAGGAGACAGATTAACTCTGGAGAGACTTCCTGAACTCAGGGACTGTTGGATCTGCTCCACTAGAGAACGATCATTCAGTTCATTCAGACAGTGGAACAGGTTGATGCTTCTCTCTGCAGAGGGCGTCTCTTCAATCTTTTTCTTGATATATTCAACTGTTTCCCGGTTGGACACACTTCCTGTCTGTGGTGTCAGCAAACCTCGTAGGAGTTTCTGATTGGTCTGCAGTGAAAGACCCAGGAAGAAGCGGAGGAACAAGTCCAGGTGTCCGTTTGGACTCTGTAAGGCCTGGTCCACAGCACTCTGGTATAGATGTGTTAGTTTAGGTTTGGGTCTGAAGACTTTAGGCAGCCTGGAGGTTGTTGGTTCTTCTGCCAGCAGGTTGACTCCAGAGGTGATGAAGGTCAGATGGACATGAAGAGCAGCCAGAAACTCCTGAACGCTCAGATGGACGAAGCAGAACACCTTGTCCCTCTGGTACAGTCCTCTCTCCTCTCTAAAGACCTGTGTGAACACTCCTGAGTACACTGAGGCTGCTCTGATATCGATGCCACACTCTGTCAGGTCGGACTCATAGAAGATCAGGTTGCCTTTCTGCAGCTGCTCAAAAGCCAGTTTCCCCAGAGCCTCCATCATCTTCCTGCTCTCTGGACTCCAGTGTGGATCTGTCTCAGCTCCTCCATCATACTTGATGTTCTTCACTTTGGACTGAACCACCAGGAAGTGGATGTACATCTCAGTCAGGGTCTTGGGCAGCTCTCCTCCCTCTCTGGTTTTCAACACCTCCTCCAGAACTGAAGCAGAGATCCAGCAGAAGACTGGGATGTGGCACATGATGTGGAGGCTTCGTGAGGTCTTGATGTGGGAGATGATGGTGCCGGCCTGCTCCTGATCTCTGAACCTCTTCCTGAAGTACTCGTCCTTCTGTGGGTCAGTGAACCCTCGGACGTCTGTCACCATGTCCACACACTCAGGAGGGATCTGATTGGCTGCTGCAGGTCGTGTGGTTATCCAGAGGCGAGCAGAGGGAAGCAGCTTCCCCCTGATGAGGTTTGTCAGCAGCACATCCACTGAGGTGGACTCTGTGACATCAGTCAGGATCTCAGTGTTGAGGAAGTCCAGAGGAAGTCGACTCTCATCCAGACCGTCAAAGATGAACACAACCTGGAACTGATCAAACCTGCAGATTCCTGCGTCTCTGGTTTGAGAGAAGAAGTGATGAACAAGTTCCACCAAGCTGTACTTGTTCTCTCTCACCACATTCAGCTCTCTGAAGGTGAATGGAAATATGAACTGGATGTCCTGGTTGGCTTTGCCTTCAGCCCAGTCCAGAGTGAACTTCTGTGTTAAGACTGTTTTCCCAATGCCAGCCACGCCCTTTGTCAGCACTGCTCTGATTGGTGCATCTCTTCCAGGTGAGGCTTTAAAGAGGTCTTCTTGTCTGATGGTTGTTTCTGGTCTGTGTGGTTTCCTGGATGCTGTTTCAATCTGTCTGACCTCATGTTCAGCATTGACCTCTGCAGACCCCCCCTCTGTGATGTAGAGCTCTGTGTAGATCTGGTTCAGAAGGGTTGGGTTTCCTGCTTTAGCAATGCCCTCAAACACACACTGGAACCTCTCCTTCAGGGTGGATTTGAGTTCACGCTGACACGCTGCAGCAAAGGTTCCTGGAAAGAGTAAATCATTGATTAAATTAAAGAGAGGATGTTTTCCCAATTCCATGTTTAATGTGTTAAACCCTCTTACTGCTCTGCAGCCGGTCAGCCAGCTCCTCCTGCTTCATGCTCCTCAGGAAGTGCAGAGAGATGTTCAGAAATGCCTCTCTGCTGCTCCTCCTCTGCTTTTCATCCTCACTGTCCAACACCTCTTCATCCTCCCTCTGACTCTCTAAGCCTTCTGGGTAATCTGAACTCAGGACTCTCTGGATCTTCTTCAGCTCGTCCTCCACAAATCTGACGATGTTTTCCTGGAGCAGCTGGAACAGAATAGGTTGTAGAGTTGAACTGGTAGAAGTCAACATCAGATCATGTGTGAGACAGAAAGCCTGACTGTCTGCAGACTGCAGCCTGGACTCTGGATCACAATGCTGCTTCACTACTGAGTGTGATTCTTCTTTTGGAAATTGTTGAAAATGTTTGAGCACCAGGAAATATGCTTGGAAGTAAACAAAAAGGCAACCAGTTGATGTTTTCTATATTATTAGTTAATGAATTTAGTGTGTACTGTAGATAGCAAGTGTTGTCGTGTTTATACTTTTACGCACCATGAATACGGAGTCCAGCTGGACAGACTGATTAATGGGAACCTCTGATCTCTGTCGAGGAACTCTGTGAAGATAATGATTTTCAACATATACAGAGTTACATGTGCTGTTAGTGGATCCTTCTTCAAACAGGACATACGATTCCTGATAGAACCACAAACACTGATGAATATGATGGAGATAAAACGCTGCTGAGAATAATGTTATACTTCAAAAGATTTGAATCGCAAACAAAAATAACTTCCAGTTGAATTCTTACCTTGGACTAACAGCTTGCTTTCCATCTCTAAAATAAATAGGTTTGCCCATAGACCAGTCACTCTTCATGGACACACAGCTGGGTCCAGGTTGCTCATGTTTGATCCTGATAGAAACACAAACACTGATCAATAAAAGTGTATACTAAAGTTCTGCCAACATTTGTTTGGTTATTTTAACGTTTTGATACTGATCACAACAAGGGAGAACGTCTAGTTTAAATGCTTACCATGAAAATTCAGAATGCTTTTCATCTTTAAAATCAATAGGTTTGCCCATAGACCAGTCACTCTTCATGGAAACACAGCTGGGTCCAGTTTCCTCATGTTGGATCCTGATAGAATCACAAACTCTGATTAATGCAAAGGTACACTGATATTCTGTTAAAATGCTGATCTCTAATTTTTTAATACTAATAACAACAATTTCGATAATGTGTTACTTTGGATCAGAGTGGTGTCCATCTTTCAACTCAATAGGATCCATAGAGAAGTCACTCTTAGACACACAGCTGGGTCCAGGTCCAGGTTTCCAATGTTTGATCCTGATAGAAATACAAACACTGATTACTGAATACTGTACACTTAACTTCTGCTGGTAATGTTGTTGATGTCAGAATGTTTAAATACTGATAACAGCAGACCTGAATGTAAACCTATTGAGAGCTGACCTGTGCTAAAAGCTCTCCAGTGAAACCAGGTCAGAGTCAGTGTTTGAAGGTGGCTGTATCTTAGCCCTTCACACTTCATCCATGCACTTAACTTCAGAGTGTTAAGAGTTAAATGTGGGGTAGGTAAGTTTGAGAAACCGGCTTGAGATACACTTGCTATATTCCATGGAATGCTCTTAACATCCAGATAGCAATGAATATCTGAAGTGCTTTGACAATAAATCCATAAAAAAATGTCATCTCTGGAAGCTGTGGTACTTTAAAAAGCACGACCAATCATCTGAGCCGGCTAAAGTAACTGGATGGCCTACCTGCCTGTCAGCCTTCCATCTGAGCACATCTTATTTCGTGCCCTCATTGGTCATGTGCACGTTCGTGTGTGTTGGAGGAAGGGCTCTGTGAGGAAGTGGCAGATTTGTTCCCGGTGTGTTTTTTCAAATTCTAGCGCACTCGAGCTGGTTTCTCCAAAATTACCTACCCTACCTTTAAGTATAAAAACACCTCAGTTATGTGAACCGAGTTGACGTGTCTAAAACCCGGTTTAGACACGCCCTGCATTTTTTACTGATGATGTGATCTATGAAAACCCTGACTGAGTCTTTTCTAAAATCACTCTACTTTAACTCTTTGACTTTAAGAGAGACATTATACACACTACTTCAAACAGATATTAAGAATCAGCATCAAGAGTCATGTGACCTGTCCAGGTAAACAGTGACACAGCACAATGTGATCAGAGTGATCCTGATGATGGAACAGATTCGTCTGGGAGGATTCTCACCTGCTGAACTCACTTCAGGTCCACTTCCAGACACTCTGCAGCTTCATGTGTGGAGGACACTCTGCTCATGTGTTCCTCTTCAATCCTGTGTCTGCATGCATCTGATCCGAGGACACCGTCACACCCTGATAACTCTTGAGATTACAAACACTTCAGAGTCACGTGAAAACCGGTGTTACAGGTATCAGAAACATTGTGAGAGGTGATGTAGTTCTACTCTCTGTCCACTAGATGGTGCTAGCTCACAGTTTAATGCATTAACGATCTGTCCTGACATGTGATGAAGCAGCAGTGTGGATCACGTTGGTACCATGGCTGTGGTCCAATCGTAAACAAAAGGTTTAAAAAAAAAAGAGATCCTGTGTATTTTCCTTATATTGTTTCATGCCGACTTGTAATTGTAATGAAAAACAAAAAAAACGTCTTTGGTTATCTTTTAAAAAAAAAGAAATGTTGGCTTCCAGAGAATGATGCAAAAGGTATTTGTTTCTTTCTCCTCACAAAGTAAATGATCACAATATAACACAAAGGTAACTTTTTAAACCCAGACTCAAACACATACTTTTGGACAAAGACACAACAAGTCTGTTTCAGTCTCTTTGCATTTATTGTATCAACAGAACCCTCCTCAAATAATGTGTGTGACTCCTCAGTCTTCAGGCTCCCCTCATCATATCTGTATTTCCATCAAACTAAGTGGTATCACATCTCGTGAGTCAGACCTGAACTCATTGGTGTTTTCTGGCCTCTTCAGAGATGTCCCTTGCAGCTGATATGAATAATCACTGCTTCTTGATGCAGACGTAACCTCGACTGGCTGTCACACCACACGCAGTTAGAACCTGATGTTTGCATAAATTACCAGATATAAGTGTCCAGGATTAGATTCCTCACATGATATGAATCAATCTTATATACCCAATTATTTTACAAATGCTCTCATTGTTTCGGTCACAAAGAAACCCACCCAGGGGACCCTCACTTTGCACCCCTCTCTTTATTCTTCCATGTTTAGAGACGTTGCACCTGGCTGGAAGTTCAGGATTAATATTTTTAGGGATAGCTAAATAAACGGGCAAATCTCATTCATATAATCTATTTTGTTTTTTGGGATTCTTAACGGGGTCTTGATTCAGGACTGAAGTGAAAAGGTCTCGGTGTGCATCAAGCGTAAAAACGAGTTTGCACGAAAATAAAGGAAAAGCCATGCAGTTGGTTTATAGCGTTAAGCTCCTCCAGCGGGAACATCTGATGTTTTTGTTTTACGGACACAGAGTGAGGCACATGCTCTATACCGGTGCAAATATCTTGCACGTTACGATCATGGATAAGTGTTTTTTGGGATTGTCATGGTGCTCTGCTTAAGGTATCAATCTCTGCTTTGTAAAGAACACCAAGATATTTAAATCTAACTATAGATATGATAATCGTTGGTTGTAGTGAATTATTTATTTATTCATCAAAGTCAAATAATTAATATAATTGTGTCTTTCTGAAAAGGGTGGTCCACCATGACATGATTTAAAGGTCATGCTTTTCCGGTTCTGACCCGTCCCCTTGTGTTCTGTAGCTTCTGCATGTAAACGGTCTGCAGAGTCAAAACCCTCAAAGTACACCCTGTAGGAGTAAAACTCTAACACAGAGAAGACCTGTCTGTGCTGCCCCAGAACGCCTCGTTGGACATTTCTCATGTTCTTCCGGGGCATCGTGACGTCTGGATACCCAGAAGCCACGCCCGGAGCTATGACGCACCCTCTGCCAGCCAAGCATATACAGTATATTGTTGGAATCTCAGGTTCAGTTCAAAACAATGCTAACTGAGCTAACAAAGTTGCTAGCGTTTACATATATCAACTACAATATCAGCAGATGGCCTTACATGTTTCTCATAGCAGGAGAATGTCTGCATTCACACACAAAATACTCATAGACAGTATACTCCGGGTGATTTACCGTACGGTCAGTCGCAAAACTGAATTACATTATAGTTGGCTTTCCTAGCGTGTATGCTACAAAGCTAAACAACAAGGCTACCTAGAGCTGGACATGCCAGGGAAAACATTGTTTTTATGCAAGCTAAAAAGAATGACCGACACGTAGCAGACTGCCGTATGAGATTCCAATTGTAAACACGTTATTGCTAGCCCAATGTGAACAACTAGCTTTTGTTCATAGTAGGTTGGCATATTACACTGAACAACTGGCAGACGTAGGTTAGCTTATACAAAAACTGATGCTCCGCTCAGAGCTGAAAAAACACAGTGTTAGACATGGGCGGAGCCTCTCTGGTGGTTGACAAATCAGAACAGAGTGGCCGAGCTGACCAATCGGAGCACACTGGGCTCACAGGGAGGGGCAGGCAGGAGCTCAAACAAGCCGTTTAGGACAGAGAGTGAATACACATACTTTACAGAGATGCTGTATGAGAAACCAATGTGAGTTTGGAAATATTGCACAGTATAAATCTATTTTAGTAGACCTCAACAATGGAATTATGATCTGTGGAAATGGCCATGACATGTCTCCTTTAATGTACATTTGATCACATTGGGTAATGTAAATAGCTATGATGATCAGGGGTGCACACAACTTTCTCAGTGAGGTACTCAGATGAGTACCTGGAGTCAGTGTTTGGTACTCTGGGGGGGGGGGGGGGAGCGGTGCTAGTGGAGTGCAGAGCTTCGTGACCACAGAGCGTCGTGTGAACGTTGTGATCAGCTGTTTTCGCACAGGGCTGCTGTACAGACCGACGTTAACAGCAGCCCTGTCTGTGCACACGGAAACCGACTCTGTCGTCCGGTGATCTAAACGCCTTCTGGAAAAGCTTCACAAGTACGTCGGTACGCAAATGCGCTTTGTGACACAAGTGATGGCCTCGCAGGCGTACCTGCGTACCACTTATGTGCACCCCTGATTATGATGATAATTACATCTGAAAGCCATTTCTGTCACAATCTCTCTTTGCTTTCCCGTTTTATTCTGAAAGGTGAGCACCCCCCTAGTTGTGTCTGCTCTTACTTCCTGTGTCTGTGTTTTCCTCCTGTTTGATGGTCTGATTGTGTTCACCACCTGGTGCTCCTGTGTTTCTCCTCCCTCCCCACTTGTGTCTTGTCTTGTTGATCACCCTTGCTGGTATTTAACGCCCTATTCCACACCACCCCCTACACCTCCGGTTGCGTGTTCATGCGGAGGGTCTGCCACATTAAGTGCTGTTTGAAGGTGGCTGTCTCTTAGCCCTTCACACTTCATCCATGCACTTAACTTCAGAGTGTTAAGAGTTAAAAAAATGAAAACACTTCAGTTACGTGAACCGTAACTCGGACAGGTTTAGACACGTCCTGCATTCTTTACTGATGATGTGATCTAAGAAAACAATCAAACTGCTGCTCTTTCTACTAAAGAAACACTGACTGAATCTTTCTAAAACCACTCTACTTTAACTCTTTAACTTTAAGAGAGAAATGATACACACTACTTCAAACAGATATTAAGAAACAGCATCAAGAGTCATGTGACCTGTCCAGGTAAACAGTGACACAGCACAATGTGATCAGAGTGATCCTGATGATGGAACAGATTCGTCTGGGAGGATTCTCACCTGCTGAACTCACTTCAGGTCCACTTCCAGACACTCTGCAGCTTCATGTGTGGAGGACACTCTGCTCATGTGTTCCTCTGCCGTCCTGTGTCTGCCTGCATCTGATCCGAGGACACCGTCACACCCTCATAACTCTTGATATTAAAAACACTTCAGAGTCACGTGGAAACCGGTGTAACAAGTATCACAAACAGTGTGAGAGGTGATGTAGTTCTACTAACTGTCCACTAGATGGTGCTAGCTCACAGTTTAATGCTTTAACAATCTGCCCTGACATGTGATGAAGCAGCAGTGTGGATCACGTTGGTACCATGGCTGTGGTCCAATCGTAAACAAAAAGTTTAAAGAAAAAGAGATCCTGTGTATTTTCCTTATATTGTTTCATGCCGACTTGTAATTGTAATGAAAAACAAAAAAAACCTCTTTGGTTATGTTTTAAAAAAAAAGAAATGTTGGCTTCCAGAGAATGATGCAAAAGGTATTTGTTTCTTTCTCCTCACAAAGTAAATTATCACAATATAACACAAAGGTAACTTTTTAAACCCAGACTCAAACACATACTTTGGACAATGACACAAGAAGTCTGTTTCAGTCTCTTTGCATTTATTGTATCTTCAGAACCCTCCTCAAATAATGTGTGTGACTTCTCAGTCTTCAGGCTCCCCTCATCATATCTGTATTTCCATCAAACTAAGTGGTATCACATCTCGTGAGTCAGACCTGAACTCATTGGTGTTTTCTGGCCTCTTCAGAGATGTCCCTTGCAGCTGATATGAATAATCACTGCTTCTTGATGCAGACGTAACCTCGACTGGCTGTCACACCACACGCAGTTAGAACCTGATGTTTGCATCAATTAACAGATATAAATGTCCGGGATTAGATTCCTCACATGATATGAATCAATCCATTGTATACCCAATTATTTTACAAATGCTATCATTGTTTCGGTCACAAAGAAGCCCACCCAGGGGACCCTCACTTTGCACCCCTCTCTTTATTCTTCCATGTTTAGAGACGCTGCACCTGGCTGGAAGTTCAGGATTATTTTTTCAATGGATACAAAAATAAACTGAAAAACTCAGGCATATCATCTATTTTGTTTTTAGGGATTCTTAACGGGGTCTTGATACAGGACTGAAGTGAAAAGGTCTCGGTGTGCATCAAGCGTAAAAACGAGTTTGCACGAAAATAAAGGAAAAGCCATGCAGTTGGTTTATAGCGTTAAGCTCCTCCAGCGGGAACATCTGATGTTTTAGTTTTACGGACACAGAGTGAGGCATGTGCTCTATACCGGTGCAAATATCTTGCACGTTACGATCATGGATAAGTGTTGTTTGGGATTGTCATGGTGCTCTGCTTAAGATATCAATCTCTGCTTTGTAAAGAACACCAAGATATTTAAATCTAACTATAGATCTGATAATCGTTGGTTGTAGTGAATGATTTATTTATTCATCAAAGTCAAATAATTAATATAATTGTGTCTTTCTGAAAAGGGTGGTCCACCATGACATGATTTAAAGGTCCCATGTCATGCTTTTCCGGTTCTGACCCGTCCCCTTGTGTTCTGTAGCTTCTGCATGTAAACGGTCTGCAGAGTCAAAACCCTCAAAGTACACCCTGTAGGAGTAAAACTCTAACACAGAGAAGACCTGTCTGTGCTGCCCCAGAACGCCTCGTTGGACATTTCTCATGTTCTTCCGGGGCATCGTGACGTCTGGATACCCAGAAGCCACGCCCGGAGCTATGACGCACCCTCTGCCAGCCAAGCATATAAACTGTTGGAATCTCAGGTTCAGTTCAAAACAATGCTAACAGGGCTAACAAAGTTGCTAGCGTTTACATATATCAACTACAATGTCAGCAGATGGCCTTACATGTTTCTCATAGCAGGAGAATGTCTGCATTCACACACAAAATACTCATAGACAGTATACTCCGGGTGATTTACCGTACGGTCAGTCGCAAAACTTAATTACATTATAGTTGGCGTTCCTAGCGTGTATGCTACAAAGCTAAACAACATGGCTACCTAGAGCTGGACATGCCAGGGAAAACATTGTTTTTATGCAAGCTAAAAAGAATGACCGACACGTAGCAGTATAAGAGATTCCAATTGTAAACACATTATTGCTAGCCTAATGTGAACCACTAGCTTTTGTTCATAGTAGGTTGGCATATTACACTGAACAACTAGCAGACGTAGGTTAGCTTATACAAAAACTGATGCTCCGCTCAGAGCTGAAAAAACACAGTGTTAGACATGGGCGGAGCCTCTCTGGTGGTTGACAAATCAGAACAGAGTGGGCGAGCTGACCAATCGGAGCAGACTGGGCTCACAGGGAGGGGCAGGCAGGAGCTCAAACAAGCCGTTTAGGACAGAGAGTGAATACACATACTTTACAGAGATGCTGTATGAGAAACCAATGTGAGTTTGGAAAATTGCACAGTATAAATCTATTTTAGTAGACCTCAACAATGGAATTATGATCTGTGGAAATGGCCATGACATGTCTCCTTTAATGTACATTTGATCACATTGGGTAATGTAAATAGCTATTATGATGATAATTACATCTGAAAGCCATTTCTGTCACAATCTCTCTTTGCTTTCCCGTTTTATTCTGAAAGGTGAGCACCCCCCTAGTTGTGTCTGCTCTTACTTCCTGTGTCTGTGTTTTCCTCCTGTTTGATGGTCTGATTGTGTTCACCTGGTGCTCCTGTGTTTCTCCTCCCTCCACACTTGTGTCTTGTCTTAGTGATCACCCTTCCTGGTATTTAAGGCCCAATTCCACACCACCCACTAGACCTCCGGTTGCGTGTTCGTGCGGAGGGTCTGCCACATTAAGTGCTGTTTGAAGGTGGCTGTATCTTAGCCCTTCACACTTCATCCATGCACTTAACTTCAGAGTGTTAAGAGTTCAAAAATGAAAACACTTCAGTTATGTGAACCGAGTTGTCGGACCAGTTTAGACACGTCCTGCATTCTTTACTGATGATGTGATCTAAGAAAACAATCAAACTGCTGCTCTTTCTAATCAAGGAACACTGACTGAGTCTTTCTAAAATCACTCTACTTTAACTCTTTGACTTTAAGAGAGAAATGATACACACTACTTCAAACAGATATTAAGAATCAGCATCAAGAGTCATGTGACCTGTCCAGGTAAACAGTGACACAGCACAATGTGATCAGAGTGATCCTGATGATGGAACAGATTCGTCTGGGAGGATTCTCACCTTCTGAACTCACTTCAGGTCCACTTCCAGACACTCTGCAGCTTCATGTGTGGAGGACACTCTGCTCATGTGTTCCTCTGCCGTCCTGTGTCTGCATGCATCTGATCCGAGGACACCGTCACACCCTGATAACTCTTGAGATTAAAAACACTTCGGAGTCACGTGGAAACCGGTGTAACAAGTATCATAAACAATGTGAGAGGTGATGTAGTTCTACTAACTGTCCACTAGATGGTGCTAGCTCACAGTTTAATGCTTTAACAATCTGCCCTGACATCTGATGAAGCAGCAGTGTGGATCACGTTGGTACCATGGCTGTGGTCCAATCGTAAACAAAAAGTTTAAAAAAAAAGAGATCCTGTGTATTTTCCTTATATTGTTTCATGCCGACTTGTAATTGTAATGAAAAACAAAAAAACGCTCTTTGGTTATCTTTTTAAAAAAAAGAAATGTTGGCTTCCAGAGAATGATGCAAAAGGTATTTGTTTCTTTCTCCTCACAAAGTAAATGATCACAATATAACACAAAGGTAACTTTTTAAACCCAGACTCAAACACATACTTTGGACAATGACACAAGAAGTCTGTTTCAGTCTCTTTGCATTTATTGTATCTTCAGAACCCTCCTCAAATAATGTGTGTGACTTCTCAGTCTTCAGGCTCCCCTCATCATATCTGTATTTCCATCAAACTAAGTGGTATCACATCTCGTGAGTCAGACCTGAACTCATTGGTGTTTTCTGGCCTCTTCAGAGATGTCCCTTGCAGCTGATATGAATAATCACTGCTTCTTGATGCAGACGTAACCTCGACTGGCTGTCACACCACACGTAGTTAGAACCTGATGTTTGCATCAATGACCAGATATAAATGTCCAGGATTAGATTCCTCACATGATATGAATCAATCTTATATACCCAATTATTTTACAAATGCTCTCATTGATTTGGTCACAAAGAAGCCCACCCAGGGGACCCTCACTTTGCACCCCTCTCTTTATCCATGTTTAGAGACGCTGCACCTGGTTGGAAGTTCAGGATAACTTTTTAAGGAATACAAAAGAAACGGGCAAAACTCATTCATATAATCTATTTTGTTTTTAGGGATTCTCAACGAGGTCTTGATTCAGGACTGAATAAATTACTCATTAAAGGCATGATTAATGACCATAATATAAATCAAACTTGGACTCGTTCACCACCGACATTGTCACTCCTACAGAGGACACAGAGACGCTGAGGAACCATCGAGCCAGAGCCTAAACCCAGCGTAGAGAGGTTCAGTGAATGTGGTTCTGAAGGTGTGGAGGTGGATCAGTCTGTCAGAGGAGACTCTGTAGAAGGAGAGAGAGCCAGCAGGATGATCCAGATACACTGCTACTCTACCAGAGGAGGAGGAGGAGGAGGAGGTCTCTGTTTCTCTCTTATTGTGCCTGACATAGTAACGACCACGAGAGCAGATCAGACTCCAGGACTGATCATTCCCTCCAAACGCACAGTCCTCTCTCTCTCCTCTCCTGCTGATTCCTCTGTAAGTCACTGATATATGAACCCTTCCTCTCCACTCGACCTCCCAGTAACAGAGACCAGTCAGAGCTTCTCTACACATCAGCTGAGGACAGGACTCAAACCTCTCTGGATGATCAGGATATGGCTGCTCCTCTCTCACACATGTCACCGTCCTGTTGTCCTCAGACAGTTTGAGGTATCTGTGTGCTGTGTTTGAGTCCAGGGTGAGTTCACAGGAATCTGATGAGAGACACAGACAGCAGTTTATCATCAGACTCACCTGAAGGCTTTACTCTCTGTTAGTGGTCCTTTCTCTAAAGCTTCAAGATCAGTCATGTTCTAATGGATAAATACCACCTCCATCATCTGTGTCTCTAGAGAGAAGCTGACTGATCCACACTTACACTTCCTCACACCTGGTTTCAACCTCTGCTCTCCACCATGGTCCAGCCTGGAGGGAGAAACACAGTCAGGATGATTTTCTATCCAACAGGAGTCCTAGCTGCTGTTCAGCCTGAAGCAGAGCTCAGTCTGTAGAAGAAGACCTTTAGTTTTGACTTTTGCAAAAACACTTTTAGATATTTAACAAATATACATCTAATTCAATTAAAGTTCTCTTAAGCCCCACGGACCCGTATCCAGGCCCGAAATCTCGTAATTTGCAGGAAACAACGTCTAACCTTCATATTTAATAAAACTATGAATGTTTTATATCCATATAACGGAAAAAAAGTAATTTAACTGAACCTTTTCATTTAAAAAAAAAAAAACTCAAGATGCTAACAGCATTAGCCCCGAGCGAAAAATGCTAACCAATTACTGCACCGAAAATCCCTCCTAGCACCCCTATTACTTATCCTAGCTGCACATCCAACACATCGTTTATGATTATAAGGAGACACAGAATCTATGGGTGTCCACCTCAACACTCAAAGATTACACATTTGCGGAGAAAATAACAAAAACCTACATCAAAACATGTGGCGCTAGGTAGCTACACAATGCTAACATGGCTTACCTTTGTCTTTGTCTGGTCAAAACTGGTCTTCAATGGCATTAAAACGATAACAACGATGATGTAGTTAAAAAAGATTGCATGCGCAGAGACGCTAGCTTTTTTTTTTAACATGAGAGTCTATGGGACAATTTCCCTTGGATTCTATTGGCTCTAACGGTCAGAAACAGATGTCACATGTCAAAATCCAGCAGGGGGAGCGAGAGATATGGAAAATCCACCCAAATGACCCCAGAAGAGGTTTATTTTGCTAAACCTCTCTAAAAAGGTCAAATATCACTTGTTTTGCATCAATCTTGATACAGGGCACTTATTATCCATCCATCCATCTTCTCCCGCTTATCCGTGGTCGGGTCGCGGAGGTAGCAGTTCCAGCAGAGAGCCCCAAACTTTCTTTTCCCTGGCCACATCAACCAGCTCTGACTGGGGGATCCCAAGGCGCCCCCAGGCCAGAGAAGAGATATAATCCCTCCATCTGGTCCTAGGTCTACCCCTTGGTCTCTTCCCAGCTGGACGTGCCTGGAACACCTCTCTAGGGAGGCGCCCAGGTGGCATCCTAACTAGGTGCCCGAACAACCTCAACTGGCTCCTTTCGACGTGAAGGAGGAGCGGTTCAACTCCGAGTCCCTCCCGGATGACCGAACTTCTCACCTTATCCCTAAGGGAGACACCAGCCACCCTGCGGAGAAAACCCATCTCGGCCGCTTGTACCCGCGATCTCGTTCTTTCGGTCATGACCCATCTTTCATGACCATAGGTGAGGGTAGGAACGAAAATGGCCCGGTAGACAGAGAGCTTTGCCTTCTGGCTCAGCTCCCTTTTCGTCACAACGGTGCGGTAAAGAGACTGCAGTACCGCTCCCGCTGCTCCGATTCTCCGACCCATCTCACGCTCCATTGTTCCCTCACTCGAGAACAAGACCCCGAGATACTTGAACTCCTTCACTTGGGGTAAGGACTCATTCCCTACTTGGAGTGGACAGTCCATCGGTTTCCTGCTGAGAACCATGGCCTCAGATTTGGAGGTGCTGATCCTCATCCCAGCCGCTTCACACTCGGTTGCGAACCGATCCAGTGAGTGCTGAAGGTCGCAGACCGATGAAGCCATCAGAACCACATCATCTGCAAAAAGCAGTGGTGCAATCCTTAGTCCACCGAACTGCAGACCCCCTCCCCCACGACTACGCCTCGAAATCCGATCCATGTATATTACAAACAGGATTGGTGACAAAGCGCAGCCCTGGCGGAGGCCAACCCTCACCTGAAATGGGTCCGACTTACTGCCGAGGACCCGGACACAGCTCTCGCTTTGGGAGTACAGAGATTGGATGGCCCTGAGTAGAGACCCCCTCACCCCATACTCCCGCAGCACCTCCCACAGTGACTCCCTGGGAACCCGGTCATACGCCTTCTCCAAGTCTACAAAACACATGTAGACTGGATAAGCATACTCCCAGGCCCCCTCCAGGATCCTTGCGAGAGTAAAAAGCTGATCCGTCGTTCCACGACCAGGATGGAATCCGCATTGTTCCTCCTCAATCTGAGGTTCGACAATCGGCCTGACCCTCCTTTCGAGTACCTTAGAGTAAACTTTCCCGGGGAGGCTGAGTAGTGTGATGCCTCGGTAATTGGCACACACCCTCTGATCCCCCTTTTTGAAAAGGGGAACCACCACTCCGGTCTGCCACTCCTTCGTTACTGTTTCCGACTTCCACGCAACGTTGATGAGACGTGTCAACCATGACAGTCCCTCAACACCCAGAGCCTTCAGCATTTCTGGGCGGATCTCATCCACCCCCGGGGCTTTGCCACTGTGAAGTTGTTTGACGACCTCAGTGACCTCCCCCCGGGAGATTGGTGTCGATCCCCCTTCATACTCCAGCTCTGCCTCTAACATAGAGGGTGGAGTTGTCGGGTTCAGGAGTTCCTCAAAGTGCTCCTTCCAACGCCCTAACACTCCATCAGTTGAGGTCAACAACGTCCCATCCTTACTGTACACAGCTTGGATGGTTCCCTGCTTCCCCCTCCTGAGGTGTCGGACAGTTTTCCAGAACAACTTTGGTGCCGCCCGAAAGTCTTTTTCCATGTCTTCTCCGAACTTCTCCCACACCCGCTGCTTTGCCTCGGCCACGGCTGAGGCTGCTGCCCTTCGGGCCTGTCGGTACCTTGCAACTGCCTCGGGAGTCCCCCGAGATAACAAATCCCTGAAGGCCTCCTTCTTCAGTCGGACGGCTTCCCTGACCACCGGTGTCCACCAGGAGGTTCGAGGGTTACCGCCCCTTGAGGCACCTAGGACCTTGAGACCACAGCTCCCCGCCGCGGCTTCGGCAATAGAGGCTTTGAACACCGACCACTCTGGTTCAATGTCCCCAACCTCCACAGGAATGCCCGAAAAGCTCCGCCGGAGGTGTGAGTTGAAGGCCTCCTGAACTTGGGCCTCCTCCAGACGTTCCCAGTTCACCCGAACTACACGTTTGGGCTTACCAGGTCTATCCAGAGGCTTCCCCCGCCACTCGACCCAACTCACCACCAGATGGTGATCAGTTGACAACTCCGCCCCTCTCTTTACCCGAGTGTCCAAAACATACGGCCTCAGGTCCGATGATACGATAACCAAATCGATCATGGACCTTCTGCCTAGGGTGCTCTGGTACCACGTACACTTATGAGCATCCTTATGTTCGAACATGGTGTTTGTTATGGCCAATCCATGACTAGCACAGAAGTCCAGTAACAAACCACCACTCCGGTTCAGATCAGGGGGGCCGTTCCTCCCAATCACTCCCCTCCAAGTGTCTCCATCATTGCCCACATGTGCGTTGAAGTCTCCCAGCAAGATTAAAGAGTCCCCTTCAGGAGCCCCATACAGGAATCTTTCCAGGGTCTCCAAGAAGGCCGTATACTCTGAACTGCTGTTGGGTGCATAAGCACACACAACAGTCAGAGTTTTCCCCCCCATAACCCGCAGGCGTATGGAGGCAACCCTCTCGTCCACTGGGGTAGACTCCAACAACGAAGCACCCAACCGGGGACTTGTGAGTATCCCCACACCCGCCCGGCGCCTCACACCTTGAGCAACTCCGGAGAAGAATAGAGTCCAACCCCTATCCAGAAGTAAGGTTCGAGAGCCGACGCTGTGCGTAGAGGTGAGCCCAACCAGATCCAACTGGTAACGCTCCACCTCCCGCACAAGCTCCGACTCCTTCCCCCCCAGAGAGGTGACGTTCCACGTCCCCAAAGCCAGCTTCTGTCGCCCGGGTCTGGTCCCTCGAGACCCTCTGCCTTCACTGCCACCCTTCTGGCAGCGCACCCGACCCCATCGCTGTTTCCCGTAGGTGGTGGGCCCGCGGGACGGGGCACTTATTATATGTTGTAATTTGGATTCCTAAAGCTTTTAGTCTACTAACCCATCATCCAAGATTAGTTTTCACTATAAGTACAAAATATATTTTGGACGGACACTATAATTTACAGTTTTTTAACATGTTCAATCTGAATTTTCTTTAAAATAAAAAACATCTATATTGATTCTGACTTTTCTACATCCAACTCACAGGTTTATCATTACTTTAAAAAACAAGATTATTAATTTAACCCTTTTAGAAGGGAAGATATGGTCATTTGTTCTGGGAATGTCCTTTTCGACCCTGAAACCTGAAAAACAGGCTTGGGGCCTAACAGGTTAACAGTGTCTGTTTATTAAATTAAACTCCAGCCAGATGGCCTTGGCCTCCTTCTCTGTTCTCCTCTCTTTTTCCAGACGGTCATGTTGGCCTCACCTGAGAGGAAGTTTAAGAGCTGCCACTTTTCCATTTAGTTTTTTTTTAGGCAGCCCCCTGATAAAAACGCTCTCAGTAAAAGAGAAAAGAAACCTGTGAGTCTCTTGCACTCTATAAAAACATGGAACACATTCATCACAAAAAATCACAAAATGGACATTTGTTAAAAACAGCAGGACTAATAACAGAAATAAAATAATTGTAGGCGATTGCACGGTGTACAATTCTCCACTGGAGGTCGGAAGTACGTTTTTTTTTTAGGGGAGGTTTATATAAAATCCTCCACTGTGGGCCTGGTCCGCTTCCTGCACCCAGTCTGGTGCTCCACACAGTGGAGGCCCTGTCCTTCTGTGCATTTTTATTAATGCTTTTTACAATGTTAATGTAAAGTAAAAGAAGGAAGCCCACTTAAAATAAACATTTTGAAATCAGTTAAAAACAGAGCAGCACCCAGCCCCCGTTACTCACGCGTCTGAGAATGCAGCTGTGCTCCCATCCCTCCACACCAAATCAGCCGGGCCGGTGAGATATCTTTGTAAAAACTGTATTCTAAAGTTGGCTGTTCGGCTGGCCAGGTGGGCAAGGCCCTCCTCTCTGGATAACAACAGCACCCCCTGTTGCACCATGTGCAGACCATCCCAAATAAATCTACCCTTTTATTTTTGAATTGTGGCTTGATTGTCACTGCAACCGTTGGGTACACAACCCCCCTCAGCAGCGGCCGCTCCCCCCGAACCTGGTCAGAGTCGGATCTCCTAACCCTGAATGACTGTTTCCATGTAATACAACTTGAAGGGATCCATTTGTTTCCTAAATCAGGCTAACTCCCTCAAATATATGAGGAACCTGCAGTCAGTGTGTCCATACCTGAGAGTCTCCAGTCTCCAGAGTGGATCCTCCAGTCCAGCAGACAGCAGCTTCTCTCCTGAGTCTCCTGGATGATTGTAGCTCAGGTCCAGCTCTCTCAGATGGGAGGGGTTGGAGCTCAGAGCTGAAGCCAGAGAAACACAGCCTTCCTCTGAGACCAGACAGCCTGACAGACTGGAACCAGGGAATACAGTAAACTCAGTGTTCTTAAAAGTCACGTCAGCGGGAAAATCATAAGCGGGTTGACCATCATCATTAGCATGAACAAAAAGCTGTATACAAATAATCAAAAGTTAAATTGCTTGAAAATAAAAAGCTGAACTCTGACCTGAGAGTCTCCAGTTCACAGAGTGGACTCTTCAGTCCAGCAGACAGCAGCTTCACTCCTGAATCCTGCAGGTCGTTGTTACTCAGGTCCAGCTCTCTCAGACTAGAGGACTGGGAGCTGAGGACTGAGGACAGAGCTGCACAGCTTCTCTCTGAAAGGTTGCAGTCACTCAGTCTGGGGAAAGATCAGCAGTGAACACAAAGAGTTATATTCTCATGTCTCAACCTGTTCCTAGTTAAAGTAGTTTTATCTCCACTTACAGAGCTTTCCTGGAGGCTTTGACCACTGGCAGCAGCCTCAGAAGAGCCTCCTCTGAAGCAGAGTATTTCTTCAGCTCAAACACGTCCAGATCTTCTTTTGATGACAGTAAGATGAAGACCAGAGCTGACCACAGAGCAGGAGAAAGATTATCTGTGGAGAGACTTCCTGAACTCAGGGACTGTTGGATCTGCTCCACTAGAGAATGATCATTCAGTTCATTCAGACAGTGGAACAGGTAGCAGGGCGTCTCTTCAATCTTTTTCTTGATGTATTTCACTGTTTTCTGGTTAGTCTGTGAGCTACTTCCTGTCTGTGGTGTCAGCAAACCTCGGAGGAGTTTCTGATTGGTCTGCAGTGAAAGACCCAGGAGGAAGCGGAGGAACAAGTCCAGGTGTCCGTTTGGACTCTGTAAGGCCTGGTCCACAGCACTCTGGTAGAGATTTGTCAGTTTGTTTTTGGGTCTGAAGACTTTAGGCAGCCTGGAGGTTGTTAGTTCTTCTGCCAGCAGGTTGACTCCAGAGGTGATGAAGGTCAGATGGACATGAAGAGCAGCCAGAAACTCCTGAACGCTCAGATGGACGAAGCAGAACACCTTGTCCCTCTGGTACAGTCCTCTCTCCTCTCTAAAGACCTGTGTGAACACTCCTGAGTAAACTGAGGCTGCTCTGATATCGATGCCACACTCTGTCAGGTCGGACTCATAGAAGATCAGGTTGCCTTTCTGCAGCTGCTCAAAAGCCAGTTTCCCCAGAGACTCCATCATCTTCCTGCTCTCTGGACTCCAGTGTGGATCTGTCTCAGCTCCTCCATCATACTTGATGTTCTTCACTTTGGACTGAACCACCAGGAAGTGGATGTACATCTCAGTCAGGGTCTTGGGCAGCTCTCCCCCCTCTCTGGTTTTCAACACCTCCTCCAGAACTGAGGCAGAGATCCAGCAGAAGACTGGGATGTGGCACATGATGTGGAGGCTTCGTGAGGTCTTGATGTGGGAGATGATGGTGCCGGCCTGCTCCTGATCTCTGAACCTCTTCCTGAAGTACTCCTCCTTCTGTGGGTCAGTGAACCCTCGGACCTCTGTCACCATGTCCACACACTCAGGAGGGATCTGATAGGCTGCTGCAGGTCGTGTGGTTATCCAGAGGCGAGCAGAGGGAAGCAGCTTCCCCCTGATGAGGTTTGTCAGCAGCACATCCACTGAGGTGGACTCTGTGACATCAGTCAGGATCTCAGTGTTGAGGAAGTCCAGAGGAAGTCGACTCTCATCCAGACCGTCAAAGATGAACACAACCGGGAACTGATCAAACCTGCAGATTCCTGCGTCTCTGGTTTCAGAGAAGAAGTGATGAACAAGTTCCACCAAGCTGTACTTGTTCTCTCTCACCACATTCAGCTCTCTGAAGGTGAATGGAAATATGAACTGGATATCCTGGTTGGCTTTGCCTTCAGCCCAGTCCAGAGTGAACTTCTGTGTTAAGACTGTTTTCCCAATGCCAGCCACGCCCTTTGTCAGCACTGCTCTGATTGGTGCATCTCTTCCAGGTGAGGCTTTAAAGAGGTCTTCTTGTCTGATGGTTGTTTCTGGTCTGTCTGGTTTCCTGGATGCTGTTTCAATCTGTCTGACCTCATGTTCAGCATTGACCTCTGCAGACCCCCCCTCTGTGATGTAGAGCTCTGTGTAGATCTGGTTCAGAAGGGTTGGGTTTCCTGCTTCAGCAATGCCCTCAAACACACACTGGAACCTCTCCTTCAGGGTGGATTTGAGTTCACGCTGACAGACTGCAGCAATGGTTCCTGGAAAGAGTAAATCATTGATTAAATAAAAGAGAGGATGTTTTCCCAATTCCATGTTTAATGTGTTAAACCCTCTTACTGCTGTGCAGCCGGTCAGCCAGCTCCTCCTGCTTCATGCTCCTCAGGAAGTGCAGAGAGATGTTCAGAAATGCCTCTCTGCTGCTCCTCCTCTGCTCTTCATCCTCACTGTCCAACACCTCCTCATCCTCCCTCTGACTCTCTAAGCCTTCTGGGTAATCTGAACTCAGGACTCTCTGGATCTTCTTCAGCTCGTCCTCCACAAATCTGACGATGTTTCCCTGGAGCAGCTGGAACAGAATAGGTTGTAGAGTTGAACTGGTAGAAGTCAACATCAGATCATGTGTGAGACAGAAAGCCTGACTATCTGCAGACTGCAGCCTGGACTCTGGATCACAATGCTGCTTCACTACTGAGTGTGATTCTTCTTTTGGAAATTGTTGAAAATGTTTGAGCACCAGGAAATATGCTTGGAAGTAAACAAAAAGGCAACCAGTTGATGTTTTCTATATTATTAGTTAATGAATTTAGTGTGTACTGTAGATAGCAAGTTGTGTTGTGTTTATACTTTTACGCACCATGAATACGGAGTCCAGCTGGACAGACTGGTTAATGGGAACCTCTGATCTCTGTCGAGGAACTCTGTGAAGATAATGATTTTCAACACATACAGAGTTACATGTGCTGTTAGTGGATCCTTCTTCAAACAGGACATACGATTCCTGATAGAACCACAAACACTGATGAATATGATGGAGATAAAACGCTGCTGAGAATAATGTTATACTTCAAAAGATTTGAATCGCAAACAAAAATAACTTCCAGTTGAATTCTTACCTTGGACTAACAGCTTGCTTTCCATCTCTAAAATCCATAGGTTTGTCCATAGACCGGTCACTCTTCATGGACACACAGCTGGGTCCAGGTTGCTCATGTTGGATCCTGATAGAAACACAAACACTGATCAATACAAGTGTATACTAAAGTTCTGCCATCATTTGTTTGGTTATTTTAACGTTTTGATACTGATCACAACAAGGGAGAACGTCTAGTTTAAATTCTTACCATGAAAATTCAGAGTGCTTTCCGTCTGTAAACTCAATAGGGTTACCCATAGACCGGTCACTCTTCATGGAAACACAGCTGGGTCCAGATCCAGAATCAGGTCCAGTTTCCTCATGTTGGATCCTGATAGAATCACAAACTCTGATTAATGCAAAGGTACACTGATATTCTGTTAAAATGCTGATCTCTAATTTTTTAATACTAATAACAACAATTTCGATAATGTGTTACTTTGGATCAGAGTGGTGTCCATCTTTCAACTCAATAGGATCCATAGAGAAGTCACTCTTAGACACACAGCTGGGTCCAGGTCCAGGTTTCCAATGTTTGATCCTGATAGAAATACAAACACTGATTACTGAATACTGCACACTTAAATGCTGCTGGTAATGATGTTGAAGTCAGAATGTTTAAATACTGATAACAGCAGACCTGAATGTAAACCTATTGAGAGCTGACCTGTGCTAAAAGCTCTCCAGTGAAACCAGGTCAGAGTCAGTGTTTGAAGGTGGCTGTATCATAGCCCTTCACACTTCATCCATGCACTTAACTTCAGAGTGTTAAGAGTTAAAGGTGGGTAGGTAAGTTTGAGAAACCGGCTCGAGATACAGTTTTTGTTATATTCCATGGAATGCTCTTAACATCCCGATAGCAATGAATATCTGAAGAGCTTTGACAATAAATCCATAACAAAATGTCATCTGTGGAAGCTGTGGTACTTTAAAAAGCACGACCAATCATCTGAGCCGGCTAAAGTAACTGGATGGCCTACCTGCCTGTCAGCCTTCCATCTGGGCACAAACTCATCTCGTGCCCTCATTGGTCATGTGCGCGTTCGTGTGTGTTGGAGGAGGGGCTCTGTGAGGAAGTGGCAGATTCGTTCCGGTTGTGTTTTTTCTAATTCTAGCGCACTCAAGCTGGTTTCTCTAAAATGACCGACCCCACCTTTAAATATACTGTTACGTAAACTGAGTTGTCGGACAGGTTTAGACACGTCCTGCATTCTTTACTGATGATGTGATCTAAGAAAACAATCAAACTGCTGCTCTTTCTAATCAAGAAACACTGACTGAATCTTTCTAAAACCATTCAACTTTAACTATTTGACTTTAAGAGAGACATTATACACACTACTTCAAACAGATATTAAGAATCAGCTTCAAGAGTCATGTGACCTGTCCAGGTAAACAGTGACACAGCACAATGTGATCAGAGTGATCCTGATGATGGAACAGATTCGTCTGGGAGGATTCTCACCTGCTGAACTCACTTCAGGTCCACGTCCAGACACTCTGCAGCTTCATGTGTGGAGGACACTCTGCTCATGTGTTCCTCTGCCGTCCTGTGTCTGCATGCATCTGATCCGAGGACACCGTCACACCCTGATAACTCTTGAGATTAAAAACACTTCAGAGTCACGTGGAAACCGGTGTAACAAGTATCAGAAACAGTGTGAGAGGTGATGTAGTTCTACTAACTGTCCACTAGATGGTGCTAGCTCACAGTTTAATGCTTTAACAATCTGCCCTGACATGTGATGAAGCAGCAGCGTGGATCATGTTGGTACCATGGCTGTGGTCCAATCGTAAACAAAAAGTTTAAAAAAAAGAGATCCTGTGTATTTTCCTTATATTGTTTCATGCCGACTTGTAATTGTAATGAAAAACAAAAAACACTCTTTGGTTATCTTTTTTTTTTTTTAAATGTTGGCGTCCAGAGAATGATGCAAAAGGTATTTGTTTATTTCTCCTCACAAAGTAAATTATCACAATATAACACAAAGGTAACTTTTTAAACCCAGACTCAAACACATACTTTGGACAAAGACACAAGAAGTCTGTTTCAGTCTCTTTGCATTTATTGTATCTTCAGAACCCTCCTCAAATAATGTGTGTGACTCCTCAGTCTTCAGGCTCCCCTCATCATATCTGTATTTCCATCAAACTAAGTGGTATCACATCTCGTGAGTCAGACCTGAACTCATTGGTGTTTTCTGGCCTCTTCAGAGATGTCCCTTGCAGCTGATATGAATAATCACTGCTTCTTGATGCAGACGTAACCTCGACTGGCTGTCACACCACACGTAGTTAGAACCTGATGTTTGCATAAATTACCAGATATAAATGTCCAGGATTAGATTCCTCACATGATATGAATCAATCCATTGTATACCCAATTATTTTACAAATGCTATCATTGTTTCGGTCACAAAGAAACCCACCCAGGGGACCCTCACTTTGCACCCCTCTCTTTATTCTTCCATGTTTAGAGACGCTGCACCTGGCTGGAAGTTCAGGACAATTTTTTCAATGGATACAAAAATAAACTGAAAAACTCATTCATATAATCTATTTTGTTTTTAGGGATTCTTAAAGGGGTCTTGATACAGCACTGAAGTGAAAAGGTCTCGGTGTGCATCAAGCGTAAAAACGAGTTTGCACGAAAATAAAGGAAAAGCCATGCAGTTGGTTTATAGCGTTAAGCTCCTCCAGCGGGAACATCTGATGTTTTTGTTTTACGGACACAGAGTGAGGCACGTGCTCTATACCGGTGCAAATATCTTGCATGTTACGATCATGGATAAGTGTTTTTTGGGATTGTCATGGTGCTCTGCTTAAGGTATCAATCTCTGCTTTGTAAAGAACACCAAGATATTTAAATCTAACTATAGATCTGATAATCGTTGGTTGTAGTGAATGATTTATTTATTCATCAAAGTCAAACAATTAATATAATTGTGTCTTTCTGAAAAGGGTGGTCCACCATGACATGATTTAAAGGTCCCATGTCATGCTTTTCCGGTTCTGACCCGTCCCCTTGTGTTCTGTAGCTTCTGCATGTGAACGGTCTGCAGAGTCAAAACCCTCAAAGTACACCCTGTAGGAGTAAAACTCTAACACAGAGAAGACCTGTCTGTGCTGCCCCAGAACGCCTCGTTGGACATTTCTCATGTTCTTCCGGGGCATCGTGACGTCTGGATACCCAGAAGCCACGCCCGGAGCTATGACGCACCCTCTGCCAGCCAAGCATATATACTGTTGGAATCTCAGGTTCAGTTCAAAACAATGCTAACAGGGCTAACAAAGTTGCTAGCGTTTACATATATCAACTACAATATCAGCAGATGGCCTTACATGTTTCTCATAGCACGATAATGTCTGCATTCAGACACAAAATACTCATAGACAGTATACTCCGGGTGATTTACCGTACGGTCAGTCGCAAAACTGAATTACATTATAGTTGGCTTTCCTAGCGTGTATGCTACAAAGCTAAACAACAAGGCTACCTAGAGCTAGACATGCCAGGGAAAACATTGTTTTTATGCAAGCTAAAAAGAATGACCGACACGTAGCAGACTGCCGTATGAGATTCCAATTGTAAACACGTTATTGCTAGCCTAATATGAACCACTAGCTTTTGTTCATAGTAGGTTGGCATATTACACTGAACAACTGGCAGACGTAGGTTAGCTTATACAAAAACTGATGCTCCGCTCAGAGCTGAAAAAACACAGTGTTAGACATGGGCGGAGCCTCTCTGGTGGTTGACAAATCAGAACAGAGTGGGCGAGCTGACCAACCGGAGCACACTGGGCTCACAGGGAGGGGCAGGCAGGAGCTCAAACAAGCCGTTTAGGACAGAGAGTGAATACACATACTTTACAGAGATGCTGTATGAGAAACCAATATGAGTTTGGAAAATTGCACAATATAAATCTATTTTAGTAGACCTCAACAATGGAATTATGATATGTGGAAATGGCCATGACATGTCTCCTTTAATGTACATTTGATCACATTGGGTATTGTAAATAGCTATTATGATGATAATTACATCTGAATGCCATTTCTGTCACAATCTCTCTTTGCTTTCCCGTTTTATTCTGAAAGGTGAGCACCCCCCTAGTTGTGTCTGCTCTTATTTCCTGTGTCTGTGTTTTCCTCCTGTTTGATCGTCTGATTGTGTTCACCTGGTGGTCCTGTGTTTCTCCTCCCTCCCCACTTGTGTCTTATCTTGGTGATCACCCTTGCTGGCATTTAAGGCCCAATTCCACACCACCCCCTACACCTCCGGTTGCGTGTTCGTGCGGAGGGTCTGCCACATTAAGTGCTGTTTGAAGGTGGCTGTATCTTAGCCCTTCACACTTCATCCATGCACTTAACTTCAGAGTGTTAAGAGTTCAAAAATGAAAACACCTCAGTTACGTGAACCGAGTTCTCGGACCAGTTTAGACACGTCCTGCATTCTTTACTGATGATGTGATCTAAGAAAACAATCAAACCGCTGCTCTTTCTACTAAAGAAACACTGACTGAATCTTTCTAAAATCACTCTACTTTAACTCTTTGACTTTAAGAGAGACATTATACACACTACTTCAAACAGATATTAAGAATCAGCATCAAGAGTCATGTGACCTGTCCAGTTAAACAGTGACACAGCACAATGTGATCAGAGTGATCCTGATGATGGAACAGATTTATCTTGGAGGATTCTCACCTGCTGAACTCACTTCAGGTCCACTTCCAGACACTCTGCAGCTTCATGTGTGGAGGACACTCTGCTCATGTGTTCCTCTGCCGTCCTGTGTCTGCATGCATCTGATCCGAGGACACCGTCACACACCCTCATAACTCCAGAGATTAAAAACACTTCAGAGTCACGTGGAAACCGGTGTTACAGGTATCAGAAACATTGTGAGAGGTGATGTAGTTCTACTAACTGTCCACTAGATGGTGCTAGCTCACAGTTAAATGCTTTAACAATCTGCCCTGACATGTGATGAAGCAGTAGTGTGGATCATATGGCTGTGGTCCAATGATAAAAAGACTTCCTATGTATTTTCCTTATATGGTTTCTTTTGTTATTTTGTTATGTTTAAAAAAGAAAAGAAAAGTTGGCTCCCAGAGACTGATTACAAAGGTATTTGTTTCTTTCTCCTCACAAAGTAAATTATCACAATATAACACAGTTAACTTTTTAAAACCAGACTCAAACACATACATTTGGACAATGACACAACAAGTCTGTTTCAGTCTCATTGCATGTATTGTATTAAATATGCAACACATGACAATGATAAGGTCAATTCTCGTTTGATTCAATGTTTCATGTCTTGTCTTGAATTATTCCATAAACAATAGCTGTAATTCATAAAGTTGACCGGCAGATGGCGGCATTTAGACTCCATCAAACCCTTAGAAATACTAAATATATGGCACTGTGCACAGAGGGTGCTGTTTGCTGCACAGATTGTAAAGTCCCTGGAGGTATAGATTTTTAAATATAGGGCTAACTAAATATTTTGGATGATAGTTTTAACTTAAAAGGTCTGATAGCCATTGTTATGCATTTTAAGCCGCATCCATGTGGTGACCCGTGTGAAGTACTTTTTGGTACATTTTTGAAAATGTTGCATTATTAATTTTAGCATAATCTTTGGTCAAAACAACATGTATGATTCCACTCCTACACCAGCCAAAGCAATTTTATCATGAAAGTGGTATTTGAGTACATTTTAGATTTGTTTTTATATTTGGCTGGACCTTTTTAACAAACATGGAATCTTTTATCAGTCTCCTATTTGTGTGATCATTGACAATGTTTTTTTGCCTTTAAACCTTCATTAAACCCAATGACAATTACTACAGAAAGTATTAAAAGCTTTTCCTCTTTGTGATGAATGAAACCAACTGTGGATGGCATTAATTTGGCCTCCAGTGAGACTGTAAGGAATCTTGGTGTTATATTTGATCAGGATTTATCCTTTAATGCCCACATAAAATCAATTTCAAGGACCGCCTACTTCCATCTACGTAACATTGCAAAAATCAGGCATATCTTGCCTCAAAACGATGCAGAGAAACTAGTCCATGCATTTGTTACTTCAAGGCTGGATTATTGTAACTCCTTATTATCAGGGTGTACCAAGAAGCCAGTCAAGTCGCTTCAGCTGATTCAAAATGCTGCAGCTCGTGTACTAACCAGAGTTAGGAAAAGGGACCACATTACTCCTGTTCTGGCTGCCTTACACTGGCTCCCTATAGAACACAGGATACAATTTAAAATTCTTCTTCTCGCCTACAAAGCCCTTAATGGGCAGGCGCCATCTTACCTTAAAGACCTCATTATACCCTACTGGCCTACTAGGGCATTGCGTTCCAAGAATGCAGGGTTGTTGGTTGTTCCTAGAGTCTCTAAAAGTACAATGGGAGCCAGAGCCTTTTCTTATCAAGCTCCACTTTTGTGGAATCAGCTTCCAGTTTGTGTTCGGACGGCAGACACCCTATCCGTTTTTAAGAGTGCGCTTAAGACCTTCCTTTTTGATAAAGCTTATAGTTAGGGCTGATTAGATTCAGCCCCTAGTTTTGCTGATATAGGCTTAGTTTGTCGGGGGACATCTTACTTCTCCCTTCTCTCTGTCTATACCTGTGTACTCTCATGTTCCGATTAACCCAGCTTCCCCAAATGTCTTTCTTTTTGGTGTCTATATACGCCGGGATCCGGAGTCATGGATGATCCTGCGGTCCTGTGTCATGGATTGCGAGCCCTGGATCTTGAGTCTTGGCTGTGGTCCTGGATCATAAGTCCTGGATGGATATCCTCGTGGATTCATCTTCCTATTATACACACATGCATTTCAAAACATTTGGACTACCTATGTTGCAAATGTATTATCTTTTCAATTTACACACAGCATCTATTGCACGTCTATCCGTCCTGGGAGAGGGATCCCTCCTCTGTTGCTCTCCCTGAGGTTTCTCCATGTTCCCCTTTAAACTGTGGGTTTCTCTGGAAGTTTTTCCTTGTACGATGTGAGGGTCTAAGGACAGAGGGTCTAAGGACAGAGGGTCTGAGGACAGAGGGTGTCGTATTGTCATACTGATATTCTGTACAAACTGTGAAGTCCACTGAGACAAATGTAACATTTGTGATATTGGGCTATATAAATAAACATTGATTGATTGATTGATTGAACTGTGGCAGTAAAGGCACAATCAGTGAAGCCTCGTCCACCACCAACATTTACACCACGGGACAGGAAGTGACCTCCTCCGAGAGAGAACACAGAAGCTGTGTCCCAATTCAGAGGCTGGGTCCTCCTGAGGACCCAGCCTCGCAGACTGCGAAACGAGACGGTCTACGGAGCATGTCCTTGTACGTCACCGGCAGTTACCCCTACATTTTGCCGCCCCCGTCACCTAGCAACCAGCTGCAGTCACAAGTGCCGGTAATATTTTCTGACACTAGGCAAAATATTTTCAAACTGTTTTCAAACTGTTTTCAAAACTGTTTTCAAAACTGTTTAATATGGAGTCAGATCTAGCTGTACTTATTTTGGTGTTATATAATATGTTTAAATTATTTTCCCGAGGTCGCAACAGGCGCACCATCTACTTCCGATTAATGGAAGACCATTTCCAGGTAATGATACTAATATCTATTATCATATGATAATAGATATTATATCAATTTAAATGTACTGTATTTTTAACTAACAGTAATGTTAATATTAGCCTATAATACATGTTTAAAATGTTATTTCTCAGGTTGAGTATAGCTTGTGTATGTATATATATATATATAGCCTATATATGTATATATATATATAGCCTATATATGTATATATATATATATAAACATGTCTATAGAGATATCTTTATACACAAACACAGAATATATGTATCTGTATTTTTAGCTAACAGTAATGTTATTAGCATATAATACTGATACAAATTTAATTTCAGGTTGAGTATATATGTATATAAATATCAGTATATATATATATATATATCAATATATATATATAGTATATATATTTATGTGTGTATATATCAATACACATATATATATACATTCATTTGGATATTTGTTTTGGGAAATCAGAAGCAGAATCATTAAAACAGCAAAACGACATGATGATTGGAAACCTCCTCAGAGAGTTTGTGCCCATTAAGATCTAATGCGGGAAAATGACTCAGTGACACTGTTTTCTTTTCTTTGGGTATCGTAAAAAGTCATCAGTCATCCTATCTCGTATAAAATCGTTAACAGGAAGTAATTCACGGTTCTTTATAAAAGTAAATATGTTACCTTGTTTTATTTTCTTTGGGAATCATAAAAAGTCAAGTAGGCATCTTATCAGTCATTATAGCTGCACAATGAAAGGATACATCTTTTCATGGAAGTAGGTCACTATTGTTTACAACAATACATATTTCACCTTATTAGTCTGGAGCGTATGATCTGTTATCTGCTCTTCCTTCAGTCAGAGAGCACTGCATTGATCCCCAACACTCCACACCCTGAAACAACATCACAAATCAGAATCTGGTTTTCTTAGCAGGTTTTATCACACTTTATTTCTCTGATAACTCTAGTTTGTTGTTTATCTTGAAAACAGCAGGAAAGAATAAACCATCCAGGTGGGAAGGCGTATAGTGTTAAGCCAAAGAGAGAGAATGAAAGAAGATTTTAAAGTGAGCTACTTGCAGCATTTAGAATTTGCAGCGTTTCTACAGTTGCAACCAAAACAATTCAACCCCCTTTGCACATTAGGTTTATTGAAACATGTTTTTAACATTTGTCAGCTGTTTGAAATAAACACAAGAACTGTTTCAACAGAAAATGTTACTTGACATGACTGCAGTCTCAAACTGATTGAACCCCCTGTCTCAAGCACACCTGGTGGACATAATCAAGGGCTCCATGAGTTCAGGGGGGTATACTACGAAGCTGGTTCAACCTAACCTGGATATGTTTGAGTTAGCCGGTTGGCCTAATCCAAAACATACGAGCTCTCGCTAAACGATCCTACGACACGGGTTATCAAGTGGATCGCTCAAGCCAGCCGTGTCCTCTCTAGTTAGGAGCGTTCACATGAAAGGGGTGGTATCTGGAGCATTCGACCAATCACAAACATGGAGAAGCGTACTGACAGCACAGCGTCATACTTCCTGAATGAAAAGTCAACTATAATATTAGACATATAAAGAAGTTAAACTTTAAACATCCATGACTTAAACACTTGATCCAGGATCAAAGCCACATAGCTGCACCTGCAAGGTGAATACAGCTGGTAACAGAACAAGTGTTTGAATGCGTACATGAACAGGTTTATGATATCACTGCCCCGTCTAAGACACCATCTGACTTTCATTACATTTGACTCGAGTGTTTCCTCAACTTAATGTGTTGCTTCAAATAATCCTTCTGCATCCAGTATGTGACACTGTGAGTGTTGCACGGCCAGATACGGCTCAGCTGACTCAGATAAGGAGATGATACATTATGATGTGATATGCCGCGGACTGTACTTAATGTTACTCTGATCCGGTTACTTATGTTGTGGCAGATATTTAAGTAAGCTTTCTTAACGCTAATGTTCTAATAGTCAGATTGCTCTGAAGATGGGAGGTGATATTCTATTAATGTTCACGTTCACACAGTCGCTGATTTTTGCCGGCCGTCTTTCCTGCAACGGCAGCTTTTCTGTATTTCCTTTCTCCTGTAATATGACTTGATCGCTTTAAACTCCGCACACTGAGCTCTGATTGGTCAGCAGGCAGTGCTTTCACTGAGTTGAGCTCTTAGCCTGCAACCTAACCTGCTCCGGGGCAGGTTAGCCGCTCAGCATCAGTTACCATGGAGATCTAGCCCGCTAAAAAGAGAACCAGCTTCGTAGGACCGGAAACCCAGAGTTAACCTGAAGTTAGCCGCTAAGAGAACATCCTGCTTCGTAGTATACCCCCAGGTGTGCTTGAGACAGAACACATAAATACCTGGATTGGCTAGGGGTTTGTTGAGAGTGACGTTTGATTGAATGTTATAAATATTGTCAAAGTCAAACGAATTGTCCAAAAAGTTCAGAGAAGAGATCAGTGCCTTGAACAAACAGGGAAAAGGATCAAAAGAGATGCTCTTAGTGTAACGACTGAACTGGAGGCCACGGCCCACGAGGAACGGACTAAGACCCCTCAGGAGCTCTGCCAGAAGCTGGTGTCTGGATATGCATCACGTTTGCAGCAGGTCAAAACAGCAAAAGGTGCTCTACTAAGTACTGGAGATGCTTGCCATGAAGGGCTTGAATCATTTTGAGACTGCAGTCGCCATTAAAGCAGTATTTTCTGTTGAATTTGGATAAAAACACTTGATATTAGTTTCATTGAATGACTTTGTGTTATTTGATTATTGCAAACAGCTGAACAATGTTACATTTAGCCAATAGACCTAATGTGCAATGGGGGTTGAACACTTGTGATTGTAACTGTATGCAGCGCTTTGTTTATTTATGTTTTGTCAATTGGTGAAGATGTTTCTTCATCTGCATGTGTCTCGGGCACATTTGTGTTTTTTATTTGTTCTCTTTAGAAAGATAGATAGATAGATAGATAGATAGATAGATAGATAGATAGATAGATAGATAGATAGATAGATAGATAGATAGATAGATAGATAGATAGATGGATAGATGGATAGATAGATAGATAGATAGATAGATAGATAGATAGATAGATAGATAGATAGATAGATAGATAGATAGATAGATAGATAGATAGATAGATAGATAGATGGATAGATAGATAGATAGATAGATAGATGGATAGATAGATAGATAGATAGATAGATAGATAGATAGATAGATGGATAGATAGATAGATAGATAGATAGATAGATAGATAGATAGATAGATAGATAGATAGATGGATAGATGGATAGGTAGATAGATCTTTAATTTGTCATTGTACAGGTACAACAACATTACAATGAACTCAAGGTGCCAACACGCAACAACAAGACAATATGAAAACAAGAAATGGGACTTACATAGACATGACAGGGAATATGTACATAAATAAATAATACATTCAATTACACGATTACATGGTTTTTAAACTGCAGTGCGTTTCCCCTGGTGGAAATGTGTTGGGCTGCTGTTGTGTTTTGCACCTGTCGGCCTCCATAGGAATAAGGTTGACTTTAAAAAGTGCATAAAATACAAGTGAGACATTTTGTGGGATTTGTTTGTGGGGAAAATCAGAATCAGAATCCCTGAAACAGCACGATGACTTGATGATGGAAACCTTCACAGAGAGTTTGTGGCTATTCAGATCTAATGCGGGAAAATGACTCACGATACTGTTTTTTTTGGGAATCATAAAAAGTCATCTAGAATAACATGTTTTACAGGAAGTAATTCACTGTTCTTTATCAAAGTAAATAAGTGACCTTGAAAGCCATTTCTCCCTCATCTGTTATCTGCTCTGTCTTCAGTCAGAGAGCTCAGCACGCCTTGCTTCTCCCAACACTCCCTTTGACTCTGCATCATAAATCTGAATCTAATCCAGCAACTTCCTTTGGGATGTTTCATTGTAGTTCATCTCTGGGATTACTGTAGTTCTTGTTACTTTATTTTACAATTCTAAGCATGAAGCATTGTCCCAGCTGAAGCCGAGCAGCCTCTGTTCTCTGAGAAAACTCTGAAACGCGTTTAAAACATTTAAAGCTCACAGAGAGCGAGAACTTTTGGAACAGCGTGATTTGAGTTCTGTGTGCTTAATGGCATTGGTGGAACATAGATTCAGATAAGTAGAAGTACTAATACCATACTGTAAAATACTCCATTACAAAGAAACAAGTGTTACATCCAGGATGGTGCTTAAGACAGCGAAATGAAGTCTGATCAGGAAGATGTAGTTAAAGAAGAAGTAAAACAGTAATTCCAGAATAAAAATTGCATTTTTTAAAAGCAGCAAATCTTTACTTTTGAGAATCGGCAACCCAAAAAATGAACTATTATCAACAGATTTTCTGTCAACCCACTCGCTGTGAAAAAGAACACGTGAGGATAGATGAATCTAGAATAAACATCATATTTAGAAAATTCTCTTTTGTGTGTAAAAATCTAAATCCATAAAGTTACGAGTAACTAAAGCTGTAAAACAACGGAAGTGCAATGTTTCACTTGTGATGGTCGTGCAGTAGAATATAAAGAGAAACAGAAAGAAATACTCAATTCAATTCCAATACCTCAAATGTGTACTTAAGTAGAGTCCTGGAGTAAATGTACTGAGTTACTTTCCACAGCATATGAGAAAGATGAAACCCTAACTGAACATGTGGAGGCTTTTTTTATCCAGCTCTTACACTTTAGAGGATTTCAACATTGGAATGAGATCTGCAGCAGTGTCTGCTAATAGACAGCAGGATGCTGGTGTAGCGCATTCAAACTAAATGATTATTATGATCTTTATTGGGTTCCTGATAGAAGTTAAACACAAGATCAAAATTGTGCAGATAAGTCATGACTATGGTTTTATTCAGATGCACTCACACCTCACACATTTCTCTGTGTTGTATATAGGGTTGCACAATTCAGGGAATTTTCAACGATGGAAACTTTCCATGGAAATTAACGGGAATTTTCCAAATTGAAACTTACATATAGTTGGGGAAAGTATAATTTAGCTTAATCAATTAAATCGGACTTCTGCGTATCTATTTTACGCATTTCCAAAGTCGTGTCATTTGACTGTGAGACTGGGTTGGTTCCTACAGGAGGCTCCATTTAGAAAAGAGTGAGGGGGTAGAGAGCTCCTGGCCTTGGGACACTGGTGAAAGGAACATTCCCAGCAGCCAGACTTCAGAGGACACCCTGCCTCTACTTTTATCAGAAGGAAGTATTATTGTGTGTTCATAAACGTGTGTGAGCTCTAACAGACAATAACACATGATATTCTTCCATCAATGATTGAGGTAATGATGTGAAGAAAGATAAGCCGCTGGAGCCTTACAGGAACGACCAACAGACTTTAGACTTGTAGCTCTTGATGGGGGGGGGGGGGGGGGGGGAGGTAGTTTGATTGCTGCAAAACTAAGTTCAAAATCTGCCATTAAAAAGCCTAAATATACTGTACATCAAAAATAGCATTTTGTGGAATGCTTTTTCAATACTATGTGTAATATGTGGTCATGCCAATAAAGCCCCTTTGTTTTGTCATGTATTTTAGTTGATTCAAAATTGATCCTAAATAAAAAGAAACAGGTTGGACTGCTCTGCTGAGTAAGTTTCTTGGTTCTCCATAGTAGGGCTGAAACATTGGGGCTGCATCCTTTACAGCGCCAAATATGAATGCAATAATATCATGTGTGTGATGCATTAACACAGAGGCCATTCCTCCGGAGAACACATGATGAATACGTTCATACACAGGATACTTCAAGTATATGTTGCTGCTTGTACTTCTGTATTTCACCTCAGTATAGTTTAGAATAGTATAGTCATTTTTCAAATATAATATCAGAACACACACCTGACACACACACACACTTTGAGTGTTGGTATTGGGCCCGGTTTGATTTGGTTAACCCATTAACCTGAGCTCACAACAACACTGCAGGGCAAACTGCTGACCTGCTGCTGTCAGGAAACAGATCAGAGTTATGGTTCATATCTTTATGGGCTCACTGCATGTTCCCGCAGACCGGACTGAGTCACAGACAAACACTCGACCCGCCCACATGAGCTGTGTGTTTCAGGTGTGTGTATAAAGAGCAGGGAGGCCTGATCCTCATCACTGCATCACTCAGCTGACTCCTGAAAAACTTCTCCTCACATTTACCTGACAGGTAAGACACCTGCTGTGTTTCTGTTCCTCAGTGAAGCTCGTGGTTCTGCTCTCCCTCCGGATCTTCATCTGCACTTTGTTCTTCTCCACACAGAACAACCAGTTGCTCATAACCATGAAGATTGTCGTGGTCCTCTCAGTCCTCCTCTGTTCTGCATTTGCAGGTCAGCTTTAGACAGAACGCACACACCATCACACATGTGCTCATGATGAGTCCTCAGCACACGACCCTGTGAGGGAGGAGAGTAACTAGGGCACTAATGTTACTGACAGTGTTGTGTTTTATTCTGCAGCTCCAGCTGAACACAAAGAGAAGGCTCCAGGTCAGTACTGAAGGGCTTTGCTTTGGAACACACACACAGTCCTAAATGTTTCTCACACCAACATGAATGTGATTTATCCACAGAAGCAGCGGTGGCTGCCCTGATGGAGCAGATGGTTCCTGCACCTGGTTAGTGTCCTCTTTTTATTTCAGGTTTCACCTCCTGCAATCTGACAGCCATGTTAGAAAGTCAACTAAATAATGGATCAAAACAGAAGAAGATAGTTGTGTTGGATTAGAATCCAAGGACACATGTTGACATACAGCAGTTCCCTTTGCAGGACGGAGCAGTCAACAACTACAGCTGCTCTGGTTCATGATATCTAAGCATCACAGGCAGGCTCCTGGAGAGGAGCTCTGTAGAATCCAGCTGTTACTGACTTTATATATCTGACATACCAGAGAACATTTGGGTTCTTTTCCTTCAGATTCTGTCAAGTTAAATAGTGAGCTGTGGACACTGAAAGATAAAAGTAACCATCATAATTCAAGACTGAATGTCAAATTGTGGCGTACGGGGAACTTGGAAGTGTAACCTGTATGTACTTTCACGCCTACAGCATTATTGGAGGTACAGAAATGTTCCCATCAGCCTCAGCTGTGTGTTAGATTTATAATGTTAGTAAAATACCTTAACAGGCAAACTAAAATGGTTATCGTGGTGAAAATGCATGCTGAACATCAGTATGTTAGCATTGTGGTTCTGAGCATGTTAACATGCTAACGTTAGCATGTGGGTTCCACCTCATAGAGCCTATGTCTAGCTCATCTTGTGTCCGTTTGATGATATTGTTTTTCCGTACATCCTTAGGTTAAGTAGTTGTGATTCAATGTAGCTGATGTGAAATACTTTGTCACTGTTTCAGAGATGGAGGCCGAGATGAAGAAAGTTGAGGAAGAGTCTGTTCCAGAGGATTCTGTCCCTGTTCCCAGAGACGGTAAGACTCACGTCCCTCTGAAGATATACTGTGTCTGCTCATAGTAAACTCAGGGCTACATGTACATAATCAGTTATACTTGATCTACAGTTCCACATGTTGTTGTTGCCTATTAGAAACAATATTCATTTTAATAAAGACCTTTTTAAACAGCAATACACACAATATTACGGAGCACCCTAGGGGACATGGAGAAGAAAAATTAAATTATTTGAAAAATAAAATAAAATATGTAAAAATAAAAAGTTCTCCATGTCCTAGGGGCTCTGAGTGTTCTCTTGAGGTGTCTCCACTAATGTGAAACCCTTTATATATACAGTCTATGTGTGGGACCCGTGCCTATTGCCAAGCACTGATGTTCTATCTTTATATTTAAGGCCAAGCTCAAAGTAAAATCGATGAACCGCTCCATTGTTGTGGTTTCTGTGTTGCCGAACTGACCAGGAAGTACATTGAGCTAAATGAAAAGTATTGCGAGATCTCTCCATGTCCCCTAGGGGGCTCCGTACAATATGAACAAAATGTGACCAAAATGTGATAACCATATATAAATACTTGCATATATTTTACACAATACATCTGATCATTGTGTTCTCTCTTTCTCTGCAGCACCGGTGTTGGAGGAGGCAGCAGCACCTGAATGTAAGGACCACAAAACACTTTTAATATTCCCTTTTTTCCCCTTCATGATTGTCATGGCAAGAAATATGGTACAATTTAAAAAGAAGATTAAATAAAAGTCAAACACCTCTCTCGAAATATCCTGCCATATAGAGTTTGAGGGAAATGAGTAAAAGCATGACTTGTTGGAAGCCCCACAGCAGTATGTGTGCATGTTAGGCTAATAACTATAACCTGCTAGCTCTTACTCCCCTGCTAACTGTTCTGTGAACACATGAGGTCCACGCAGACTGAAGCTGGTGTCAGTGGAGCAGCTGTGTGTGCAGCAGGCTGAACAGAGTGTGTTTCAGTCAGTGAAAGCTCTCTCTTCTCTGTGTGTCTGCAGCTCGCTTTAACTACTGTCCTGACGGCTGGTACAGCCACAACTCTCGCTGCTTCATCGTCAGCAACACAGCCAGCACCTGGTTCAGTGCTGAGGTAACACTACTGCAACACTTCACTGTGTTATCGAGAGCAGGCAGACACATTGAACTTGTATGAGGCTTTAAAAGTAGATCTGTGTTGTTCCTGTCATCTTTCATATCCATTCCATTCTTTAAGGAAGTAAATGAAGACATTAAATCACACAGCTGTTTATCTGCATGTCCACAAAGAACCCTATGTGCCCCCTCTGTCCCACAGGAGCACTGCACCGGCCTGGGGGCCCACCTGGCCTCGGCCACCAACCCCAGAGAGTACGCTTTCCTGCAGGAGATCACAAAGAGATCCGGTCTGAGCACCGCATGGCTGGGAGGCTTCAGGCTGCAGGTCTGTTTTTTAGAAAGAAATACCAGCAGCTAGTCCAGGACCTGGTCTAGAGGGGGTCCTAGAGAACAGCAGAACAGATAAAGAGACTGCAACGACACCTCCTTACAGCCATGCTCTTTGTGTTTCAGAGCCGCTGGATGTGGATTGATAGTCAGGGCTTATACTACACCAACTGGTACTCCCAGTCCTCCTCCAGCAGCTACCCCTGCATGTACTTAACCACCGGCAGTAAGTACACCTGTTTGATCTGACTGGTTACTGAGTATAAAACCTAGTTGTAAATGTTGCTGTTGTGTTAATTAGGTTTAATTAACTATATGTTAAGGTGGTGCCTGGCTCTTTGTTCAAAAGGGCAGCCTCATCAATGAATGTAAAATATGAATGCTGTGATATTGTAATATTTGTCTGTCCAGCTGGGAATGTGTATATCCATAGAGTTGTGAGAGATGTGTATGTTGTACCTGGGTTCCTGTATTGATTTCACAGAGTAGATATCTGTATTTATGTGTCCTGACAGGAGACAATGCTTAGATCATAGCGAGCATGACATTATTTTTGTCCTTTCTGCTGATTAACTCTGGATAGGAAAAACAAGTGATATAACAGTGAACATTGTGGAGCATCTCTTGTTAAATAACATATTTATTGAACACTTTTGTTTTTCCTTAACATTTCAGATGGTTGGTGTAACACCCAGTGCACCAGTAGCCTGCGCTTCATCTGCTCCAAGAATCCTTTCACCTGTTAACTTACAGGCTGAACATCTGGGCTCTGTTTCTGTTTGAAGCCAACCCATATCTTTCTGAATGTATCATTGTGTATTCTTCACTGTTCTTTAATAAAAACCAGTAAGAATGGGATGTCGTGTGATTTTTATTTTAGTGCTTGGTTTAAATGTTGTTGAAGATGAATGGTTATTAATCTCAGAGTAAGTGGACTCAACAGTCCTGGGTCACAGATAGAAATGTAACAAAACAATTCAAATAATGTCCTGTGAACCATCTCAGAATGAATGCTATGACCCTGATTTTGGTGCTATACAAAGTATGATAAATCACAAGGAGCTAATGGCTGTGAAACATACAGATCACAAAGGTCAGAAGTGGAGCTTGAAGCTGTTCCTCTGTGGGTATTGTGTAGCCAGCTGTGTAACCTGTCTCAGGTTATCCCAGGGTGCATCCCAAGTCTCTTAAAAAATGTTCCCATTATTATCTTAGATGTTTATATACGCCTGAAACCATTGCCCTCCCATTGGCAAGTCTTTATCCAGATGTTAAAGGAAACCTTTATTGGTACCTTTTCACGTTATTTTGTGATAATACATTTTAATAACAAATACGACAGGAAAGAAGAAGAATTTAGATTGAATTTGTTATAATTTTGGAAATATGGAATTCCATCCATCTTCTCCCGCTTATCCGTGGTCGGGTCTCGGAGGTAGCAGTTTTACGACAAACTGTGACTTTTTTGACATAGAAATGATTTGTTAAGATTGACAAACATCATATGTGTAAATCATGGCACAATTCAAACGGGATCGAAAGATAAGTTTTCTCTCTCCATTGACTTCAATACATCATTTTTCAGAAATAAGGTCCCATGGACCGGAAGTAGATGGGCGTGACTTCGCCTCTCTATAGGTACCATGGCTCTAGTCCAATGGGTCAAAAAAAAGAGTTCCTACGTATTTGCCTTATATTGTTTCATGCCGACTTGTAATTGGAATGAAAATCTTAAAAAAAGACAAATATTTGTGTTTAAAATGAATTATTTCACACGTTAACCTTCAGATACTGATTACAAGGTATTTGTTTCTTTCTCCTCACAAAGTAAATTATCACAATATAACACAAAGTTAACTTTTTAAACCCAGACTTAAACACAAACTTTTGGACAATGACACAAGAAGTCTGTTTCAGTTTCATTGCATGTATTGTATTAAATATGCAACTCATGACAATGATAAGGTCAATTATCTTTTGATTCAATGTTTCATGTCTTGTCTTGAATTATTCCTAAAACAATAGCTGTAATTCATAAAGTTGACCGGCAGATGGCGGCATTTAGACTCCATCAAACCCTTAGAAATAATAAATATATGGCACTGTGTACAGAGTAGGGGTTTCACAACTACCAATATTTACTAGTCGACACGTTTTTCAAAATAGTAGTGGACTAGTCGTTACGTCATAATAAAGACACACAGAGAGAGAGAGGTTTACAACTGTATTTTCTATTGGAACTCATACAGTAACTTTTTAAACCCAGACTCAAACACATACTTCGGACAAAGACACAAGAAGTCTGTTTCAGTCTCTTTGCATTTATTGTATCATCAGAACCCTCCTCAAATATTGTGTGTGACTCCTCAGTCTTCAGGCTCCCCTCATCATATCTGTATTTCCATCAAACTAAGTGGTATCACATCTCGTGAGTCAGACCTGAACTCATTGGTGTTTTCTGGCCTCTTCAGAGATGTCCCTTGCAGCTGATATGAATAATTACTGCTTCTTGATGCAGACGTAACCTCGACTGGCTGCCACACCACACGCAGTTAGAACCTGATGTTTTCATAAATTACCAGATATAAATGTCCAGGATTAGATTCCTCACATGATATGAATCAATCTTATATACCCAATTATTTTACAAATGCTCTCATTGATTTGGTCACAAAGAAGCCCACCCAGGGGACCCTCACTTTGCACCCCTCTCTTTATCCATGTTTAGAGACGCTGCACCTGGCTGGAAGTTCAGGACCATTTTTTTAATGGATACAAAAATAAACTGAAAAACTCAGGCATATCATCTATTTTGTTTTTAGGGATTCTTAACGAGGTCTTGATTCAGGACTGAAGTGAAAAAGTCTCGGTGCGCATCAAGCATAGAAATGAGTTTGGTGGTAAAAGCATGAAATAAAGGAAAAGCCATGCAGTTTGTTTATAATAATAATAATAATGCATTTTATTTATATAGCGCTTTTCACGACTCAAAGACGCTTTACAATATGAGGGAGGGTAGACAAACAAGGACAGGCAAACAAGTAAGTATAGTAAAATAAATAAAAAGGCAGTCAAGAGGAAATTGATTGAGAGGAGGGGGGCTTATGGGTAGGCAGAGTTGAAAAGATGTGTTTTGAGGCGGGACTGAAAGACTGTGAGGGACTCAGAGTCACGGAGATCTTGGGGGAGGGAATTCCAGAGCCTAGGAGCTGCCACTGAGAAGGCTCTGTCCCCAAAGCTGCAGAGTGTGGATGTGGGAATGGATAGGAGTCCGGCTGCGGTGGATCTGAGGGACCGTGGGGGTTGATAAGGAGTGAGAAGGTTTGTGAGATAAGGGGGGGCCAAATGGTGGAGTGCTTTGTAGGTGAGGACCATCATTTTGTAATTGATGCGATGGGAGACAGGAAGCCAGTGGAGCTCTTTGAGGACTGGGCTGATGTGATGCCATGATTTGGTATGTGTGAGGAGACGTGCAGCTGCATTTTGAACCCGTTGGAGTCTGTTGAGGGATGTAGTGCTGATGCCGTAAAGAAGTGAGTTGCAGTAGTCAAGGCGGGAGAAAATGAAGGCATGGATTAGTCGTTCGGCTGCAGGGCGGTGAGAGAGGGTAGGAATTTTGCAATATTGCGGACGTGGAAAAATGAGGTTTTGACTGTTTGGCGGATGTGAGGTTCGAGGGAGAGGGTGGGGTCAAAGATTACGCCAAGGTTGCGTGCCTGATTGGAGGGGGAAACAATGGTGCCATTGATGGTGAGTGTCATGTTAGTGACCTTGCTGAGGGTGGATTTGGAGCCAATTAGGAGGAGTTCTGTTTTGTTGCTGTTCAGTTTGAGGAGGTTATGTTGCATCCAAGTTTTAATAGCTGTCAGACAGGAATCGATGTGGGTAAGGGGTGGGTTATGGAGGGATTTGGTGCTGAGGTAGATCTGAGTGTCATCAGCATAGCAGTGGAAGTCCAGGTTGAAGTGGCGGAGTATCTGACCGAGGGGCAGGATGTAAATGATGAAGAGGAGGGGTCCAAGTACTGATCCTTGAGGAACACGTTGGGTGACTGAAGCTGTGGCAGAGGAGTGGTTGGGGAGGGAGATGAAGTGGGATCGTTCACTGAGGTAGGACTGGAGCCATCTGAGTGCAATACCTTCAATACCAATGTCCCTGAGTCGGGTGAGCAGGATGTTGTGGCTCACGGTATCGAAGGCTGAACTCAGGTCGAGGAGGATTAGAATATTGAGGGAACCAGTGTCAGCAGAGGTGAAGAGGTCATTGAGGACTTTGACGAGTGCAGTTTCTGTACTGTGGTGAGGACGAAATCCAGACTGAAGGGGTTCATAAAGCTGGTTGGTTTGGAGATGGCAGTGAATTTGATTGGCTACAATGCGTTCAAGAGTTTTTGAGAGTAATGGTAGGTTGGAGATGGGGCGGTAATTAGTGAGGGAGGAGGGATCAAGACCAGGTTTTTTGAGGATTGGAGTAACGGCAGCAGTTTTGAAGGCAGAGGGGATGGTTCCATGGGACAGCGAGGATTTAAAAAGGTTAGCAAGATAGGGGCAGAGGACGGGGAGGCAGGACTTCAGGAGAGGAGTGGGTAGAGGGTCAAGGGAGCAGGTTGTGGGATTTGAGGAACCAATCAGATGGAGTATTTCAATTGGGGTAACGAGGTTGAACTGGGAAAGGCGGCGCTGGGGAGGAGGAGTCAGGAGGTCAAGGGAGATGGGGGGAGAAATGGTGGAGGTTGGGGGAGATGCTTGTATATCAGATGGAGCTGAGAAGGAGTGGTTAATGGCGTTAATTTTGTCTCTGAAAAACTGGAGGAATGAGCTGCAAGTAGCGGAAGTAGAAGTAGGGAGGTTATCAGCACGAGGTTTGAAGAGCTTGTTAACTGTGGAGAAGAGGGTCCTGGGGTTACGGGAGGGGTCAGTGAAGATGTTGGAGAGGTAGGCAGATTTAGCGGCAATAAGAGCGTCTCTGTATGCATTGAGATGGAGTTTGTAGCTTATGTAATGGACTGTGAGGGATGATTCATTTGAAAGACGTTCACGTTGGCGGCCTCGCTGCTTCATTTTACGCAGTGCGGGTGTGAACCAGGGTGAGGAGGTCTTGAAAGTAACAGTTTTATTTTTGAGGGGGGCTAAAGTGTTGAGGGAGGTGAGTAGGGTGGAGTTGAGGTGGTTGAGCAGATCGTCAGGTGAGCTGAGGGTTGCGTCCAGGGGGAGATTAGACGATAGCAGTTCAGAGAGATGGTTATGGTCAATGGAATGTAGATTACGGAAGGTGATGTTTCTGGGTGGGCAGGGGTTTCGGGTGGGGGAGGCAATGGTGAATTGTATGAGTTTGTGGTCGGAGAGGGGAAATGGGCAAGGGTGGAGGTCAATCACTGGGAGGTTGGTAGAGCAGACGAGATCAAGAATGTGTCCTTTGTCATGGATGGGGAAGATGACATGTTGGGTGATAGAGAAATTGTCCAGTAGGGTTGTGAATTCGGATGCCAGCTTGCAGGTGGGTGAGTCAATGTGAATGTTGAGGTCACCAAGTAGTAACAGACGTTGAGACAGGGATGAGGCAAGTGTGAGGAACTCAGTGAAATCGGAGAGGAAGGAGGGATGATGTTTAGGAGGCCGGTAGATGAGGATGACTGTCAGTGAGGGAGGGGCTTTGAAGGCAATGAATTCAAAGGATGATACTGAGGGGAGGGTTAGTTCTGTGATCTGGATGTTCTGATTGTGGATTACAGCAAGGCCGCCACCACGGCGGGAGGGGCGGGGTTTAGTGATGTATTTAAAGCCAAGGGGGATGTTTGGTTGAGGGAGAAGAAGTCATCGGGCTGTTGCCAGGTTTCGGGGAGCAGAAGGAAATCAAGGGATTTTTCCAAGATTAGTTCATGGAGGATGAGGGCTTTCTTGTTGAGTGATCGGATGTTAAGGAGGGCAATATTAGTTGAGTGGGAAGGGCGTGGTATGGTCACAGGCTGAAGAGGTGAGAGGTTGTCCAGGTTGACAGTGCGGGGAGGAATGTGAGATGGGGGGGAGGAGCGGAGAGGAGGTGGAAGGAAGTGTGTTATTATCAGTTTTTGGTGGTTGAGGGCGGTGGAATCCACTCCAGGTATTTGGGCCAGCTCTGAGCAGAGGGCAGTGGAATCCACTCCAGGTATTTGGGCCAGCTCTGAGCAGAGGGCGGTGGAATCCACTCCAGGTATTTGGGCCAGCTCTGAGCAGAGGGCGGTGGGATCCACTCCAGGTATTTGGGCCAGCTCTGAGCAGAGGGCGGTGGAATCCACTCCAGGTATTTGGGACAGCTCTGAGCAGAGGGCAGTGGAATCCACTCCAGGTATTTGGGCCAGCTCTGAGCAGAGGGCAGTAGAATCCACTCCAGGTATTTGGGCCAGCTCTGAGCAGAGGGCAGTGGAATCCACTCCAGGTATTTGGGGCAGCTCTGAGCAGAGGGCAGTGGAATCCACTCCAGGTATTTGGGCCAGCTCTGAGCAGAGGGCGGTGGAATCCACTCCAGGTATTTGGGCCAGCTCTGAGCAGAGGGCAGTGGAATCCACTCCAGGTATTTGGGCCAGCTCTGAGCAGAGGGCAGTGGAATCCACTCCAGGTATTTGGGCCAGCTCTGAGCAGAGGGCGGTGGGATCCACTCCAGGTATTTGGGCCAGCTCTGAGCAGAGGGCGGTGGAATCCACTCCAGGTATTTGGGACAGCTCTGAGCAGAGGGCAGTGGAATCCACTCCAGGTATTTGGGCCAGCTCTGAGCAGAGGGCAGTGGAATCCACTCCAGGTATTTGGGCCAGCTCTGAGCAGAGGGCAGTGGAATCCACTCCAGGTATTTGGGCCAGCTCTGAGCAGAGGGCAGTGGAATCCACTCCAGGTATTTGGGCCAGCTCTGAGCAGAGGGCGGTGGAATCCACTCCAGGTATTTGGGCCAGCTCTGAGCAGAGGGCAGTGGAATCCACTCCAGGTATTTGGGCCAGCTCTGAGCAGAGGGCAGTGGAATCCACTCCAGGTATTTGGGCCAGCTCTGAGCAGAGGGCAGTAGAATCCACTCCAGGTATTTGGGCCAGCTCTGAGCAGAGGGCAGTGGAATCCACTCCAGGTATTTGGGCCAGCTCTGAGCAGAGGGCGGTGGAATCCACTCCAGGTATTTGGGCCAGCTCTGAGCAGAGGGCAGTGGAATCCACTCCAGGTATTTGGGCCAGCTCTGAGCAGAGGGCAGTGGAATCCACTCCAGGTATTTGGGCCAGCTCTGAGCAGAGGGCAGTAGAATCCACTCCAGGTATTTGGGCCAGCTCTGAGCAGAGGGCAGTGGAATCCACTCCAGGTATTTGGGCCAGCTCTGAGCAGAGGGCAGTAGAATCCACTCCAGGTATTTGGGCCAGCTCTGAGCAGAGGGCAGTGGGATCCACTCCAGGAATTTGGACCAGCTCTGAGAAGAGGGCAGTGGAATCCACTCCAGGTTTTTGGTACAGCTGGGATTGTAACGGACCAGTGGTGGGTGTATAATATGGAGTAATAAGTGCGCTCAGATGACATGACAGTTGTGGGACATGGCGGTTAGTCGACCAGATAGATGTTATGGATGATTTTCCGGACTGGGAGTAAACAAATCTGCGTTTGGAACCTCTATGGACATACCTCGGTCTGCGTAGAAGCCCGAGGCAATTGATGACAGACAAGCTTAGAGGAAGCGCAGAAAAGTTGTTGAGATTAAAAAGTTGGGAGACAGAGTATCGTAACATTGTAGTGCCGCGGTAGGATGCTAGCGTTAGCACAGCGCTGGCTATGGTTGTAGACCAGCGGCGCTGAAAGTGGAGCTGTTGGCAACCGTCAGACAGGATGAGAGGTCAGTTGCAGGCTGTCCTTTACAGCAGATGGGGGGACCGGCAGGAAGAAGAACCAGAGTCAGGGCCCACGGGGAGGGGCAGGACGAAGAATGGGGCTGGTTATTTGATGGATGGAGCAGCGTTAGCAGGTAGGTGTACCAGGGTAGAGAACCAAGCGTCCGTCAAAAATGGCAATCGGGTGTAACAAATGTGTCCAGATCAGAACAAAAAAACAACAGAATAGTTAGCAATCTATAGCTGTAGAAAGTGGTCAGAAACTCTTAGATTAACACAAAGAAAGATGAGATTTTCGGACAGAGAAGCGGCGAACAGTCAGCGCCAGCGTCCTCTCACGCCGAATAAAAAAAATATAGCGTTAAGCTCCTCCAGCGGGGATCAGCTCACGTAGTATTTTTGAGAAATGAGATGCTATATATTTCAGCCTTTACTTGCTCTTCAAATGATAACTGTGGGTTGGAGGGAATGATTTCATTATTTATGAAACGATGAAATATGTATTATTATTGATTATTATTAATAATTATTATCAAACATGTTCCTTTCTCAAAGGGTGGTCCCCCATGACATGATTTCATGGAAGTTAATTCACATTGAGCAATGTAAATATTAGCTATTTGGGTATTTACGTCTGAGAGCCATTTGAAGGCCTTTTTTAGCTGCTGTAACCAAATCAGGTTGGTTCCCCGTGTGAGGCACTGTTGGGCCAATAGTCTGCATTCTTATATCAAACAGTTAACTCCATGAAGTTCAAGAATACAAAGATCACATTTTTCATATTAATGCAATCTTTTCTGCAAACCTTTATTAAATTCAGTTTCAATCGGCAAATACATTAGCAGCTACATGTTGCTCGAAGCAAACTTTGTTATTTACACACTCTTGACTAAAAAGGCACAAACACTGAGCCAAATGTTAACTATAGTGAAGCCTCGATTTAAAACACCAACGTTTACACCTCAGGACAGGAAGTGGTCTCCTCCTACAGAGGACACAGAGACACTGAGGAGTCATCAGACCAGACCCCAAACCCAGCGTAGAGAGGTTCAGTGAATGTGGTTCTGAAGGTGTAGAGGTGGATCAGTGTGTCAGAGCAGACTCTGTAGAAGGAGAGAGAGCCAGCAGGGTGATCCAGATACACTGCTACTCTACCAGAGGAGGAGGAGGAGGAGGAGGAAGAGGAGGAGGAGGAGGAGGAGGAGGAGAAGCGTGTTTCTCTGTTATTGTGCCTGACATAGTAACCTCTACGAGAGCAGATCAGACTCCAGGACTGATCATTCTCTCCAAACTCACAGTCCTTACTGTCTCCTCTCCTCCTGCTGATTCCTCTGTAAGTCACTGATATGAGAACCCCTCCTCTCCACTCGACCTCCCAGTAACAGAGACCAGTCAGAGCTTCTCTACACATCAGCTGAGACCAGGACTCAAACCTCTCTGGATGATCAGGATATGGCTGCCTCTCTTTCACACATGTCACCGTCCTGTTGTCCTCAGACAGTTTGAGGTATCTGCACACTGTGTTTGAGTCCAGGGTGAGTTCACAGGAATCTGATGAGAGACACAGACAGCAGTTTATCATCAGACTCACCTGAAGGCTTTACTCTCTGTTAGTGGTCCTTTCTCTAAAGCTTCAAGATCAGTCATGTTCTAATGGCGTGTAGCGCAGTGGACTAGTGCGTTGGTGTTGGGATCAGGGGGTCACAGGTTCAAACCCCACTACAGTCAGCATGTCGTTGTGTCCCTGAGACACTTCACCCCAAATTGCTCCTGTGGGGATTGCCCACAGTGTTGAATATGGAAGTCGCTTTGGATAAAAGCGTCTAACAAGTAACATGTGATGTGATGTAATGAATAAATACCACCTCCATCATCTGTCTCTAGAGAGAAGCTGACTGATCCACACTTACACTTCCTCACACCTGGTTTCAACATCTGCTCTCCACCATGGTCCAGCCTGGAGGGAGAAACACAGTCAGGATGATTTTCTATCCAACAGGATTCCTAGCTGCTGTTCAGCCTGAAGCAGAGCTCAGTCTGTAGAAGAAGACCTTTAGTTTTGACTTTTGCAAAAACACGTTTACATATTTAACAAATATACATCTACTTCAATTAAAGTTGATTAACAGTGTCTGTTTATTAAATTAAACTCCAGCCAGATGGCCTTGGCCTCCTTCTCTGTTCTCCACTCTCTTTTTCTTGCTAAGGCAGACGTTCATGTTGGCCTCACCTGAGAGGAAGTTTAGGAGCTGCCACTTTTCATTTCATTTCAAACCTTTATTTATTCAGGTGAATCCCATTGAGATCATTGATCTCTTGTTCAAGGGTGACCTGCTGCAAGTAGGTTCCACATGAATACATATGAACATAACAGAAAAACAAAAAGGATATCATACAGCATATTTACAGCGTCTACCGTTTACATAGCTAGTAACATTTACAGGTTCCAACAGTTTCCGATTGGATAGCATCTATCTGTGTTTTAAAAACATTTAGTGGAACCAGATTGCTCAGCTTCCATTCCTTTTGCAGACTGTTCCAAGTTAGCGGAGCTGCGCATCTCAAGTAAAAGAGACTAAATATGTGTTCAAAGAGAAAAGAAACCCGTGAGTCTCTTGCACTCTGAACAAAGATGGAAAACATTCATCACAGTAAATCACAAAATGGACAGTTTCTCCACTGGAGGTCGGCAGTACGTTTTAAGAGGGAAGGTTTATATAAAATCCTCCCCCTGTCCTTCAGTGCATTATAATGTTTGCTTTTTACAATGTTCATGTAAAGTGTTTTCTTGTCAGCTCTGTGTATAAAAAGGAGGAAGCCCACTTAAAATAAACATTTTGAAATCAGTTAAAAACAGAGCAGCATCCAGCCCCCGTTACTCACTCGTCTGAGAATGCAGCTGTGCTCACATCCCTCCACACCAAATCAGCCGGGCCGGTGAGATATCTTTGTAAAAACTGTATTCTTAAGTTGGCTGTTCGGCTGGCCAGGTGGGCAAGGCCCTCCTCTCTGGATAACAACAGCACCCCCTGTTGCACCATGTGCAGACCATCCCAAATAAATCTACCCTTTTATTTTGAATTGTGTCTTGATTGTCACTGCCACCGTCGGGCAGAGTCCTGCACGGGTCTGATTTTCAAGACCTGCTCCCGCCCCGCACCCGCGACGTGCAATACCGAACCCGCCCCGCTACCCGCACATATTGACAATTAGTTCCGCAACCCGACCCGACCCAAACCCGCATTTATATGAGCAGTGAAAACGTGCAATTATTATTTCACGCAGTTTTATATTTGTCTCAAAAAGCGTGGGATGTTGGTTATTCTCTCCATCTAGGATGACACCAAAAGCCTCCCAGACGTTGGATTTCGCTCTTGAGGAAGTGTTATTGAAAATGCTGTATTCTCCGCTAGAGAGCTTCACCTCAGCCATTTCGAATGTGGCGCGCTCAGCAGCAGATTGAAGCGCTGCAGAGGTTATGATTATTCGCGGTCCCGCGGGGGAGAGGTCTGAGGATTTAAACATTAAACTAAATTATTATTATTTTAATATATATAACCTGCAGTCTGTGTGTCCATACCTGAGAGTCTCCAGTCTCCAGAGAGGATCCTCCAGTCCAGCAGACAGCAGCTTCTCTCCTGAGGCTCCTGGATGATTGTAGCTCAGGTCCAGCTCTCTCAGATGGGAGGGGTTGGAGCTCAGAGCTGAAGCCAGAGAAACACAGCCTTCCTCTGAGACCAGACAGCATGACAGACTGGAACCAGGGAATACAGTAAACTCAGTGTTTTAAAAAGTCACGTCAGCAGGAAAATCATACAGAGGTTGACCATCATCATTAGCATGAACAAAAAGCTGTATAAAAATAATCATAAGTTAAAGAGCTTTAAAATAAAAAGCTGAACTCTGACCTGAGAGTCTCCAGTTCACAGTGTGGACTCTCCAGTCCAGCAGACAGCAGCTTCACTCCTGAATCCTGCAGCTCGTTGTTACTCAGGTCCAGCTCTCTCAGACTAGAGGACTGGGAGCTGAGGACTGAGGACAGAGCTGCACAGCTTCCCTCTGACAGGTTACAGCAAGTTAACCTTGAAAGAAATGAATAAATATGACAACATTCCTTTAATATTAAAAGTGATTGAGCGCAAGATTTCAATCATACAATCTTTTTTAGTTCCTTTATCAAATGATACCATCTGTTTGTCTGTGCATGTTTGGGTTTGTCAATCAGTCAGATACATTGAGATGTAGATAAGTGAAGCCATCTTTCTTGAAATATAATCCGATTGTTACCATGGTTTTGTTGTTCAGATGAACAAAAAAAAAAACAAGCTGAAGGGAAATCGAAATATATCATAATTCGGCAACACTTTATATTAAGGTACACAAATTAACCATCAACTAGTTGTTAATTAACATGCATATTATCAGTATATTGACTCTTTATTAGTCATTATAAAACACTTATTAATGCCTTATTCTATATTCTTATTCTCAATAACCCTCTAATGAGTGCTTATTTATTGCAAGTAAGGAAGTTGTTGTACATGAGTGTTGGTCTTAATATGCTCTGCTCAATATGGGCCTAATAAGGCAGCAGTACCACTAGAATAGTAATTCTCCCATAATAACACTTAACAGATATGATCTATTCTTATGTAACAAGACATGAAACTATAAGTGTTAATTGTGTCGAAATAACACATTTTTAACCAAACTAAAACAAAAATTTGATATTTATATCCAAGAATATGTGTTGGGGTAGGCTATTGACAGTTCAGCTACCAATAGCAAGGTGATATTGACCTGTATGTTTCATATTTGCACATTTATATTTTTGTAAAATGTGTAGCCTACTGAAGGCAAGGCAGGATCCTGTCTGGTCCTGTACCCGGTTTCAAAACCGGGTACAGGACGTAGGAGAAAGTGAACTGAATAGCATGGCAGTAGACATCCATGAGTAGACTGCTACTAATTGTCCCTATGCAACCTGAAGAGTAAAAGGGTCAATTCCGTCAGAAAGCAATGACTGCAAGTGTGAGTGTGAGCCTTACACTTACACTGTAAGGATTAGTAACATGTATTGTGTTTATGTGATGACATTTGGAGATGTTTAAACCAGGGCTGCCAACACTCACGCATTGAGTGTGAGAGTCACGCAATTAACCCATATCTCACGCATTCACGCCACACTTGCCTTTCCTCACGTTAAGTTTTCGTCCAAAATAAATGTATATAAAAATAAAGTGAAGGAACAGCAAACCGAGCGGTCTACGAAATGAGACGGTCTTCTGGCTTAGTTCAGTAAAGTTGGAACGATATTTGGAGATTCTGATTTCACGGATCAATAACTCATGAACAAAACGTTATTCAGACACAAATTACGTCTCCTAAGTACCGTGGTACGGTTGTCAACGAACTACAATCACATTTTGATCAAAAAAAGCCAATACGCGCCGTCCTCCGAGCTGGACACATTACATTGGTCTCTATCCGCAGCCGGAGAAGAAACGAGTGCTCAGGGACCGTCTGCAAAGTGCAACTCCGAAAAAAGAGAATACAATAATATTCAATCACTATTATACAGATTATTACTATAACTCACCACACACATCAAGAGTCTCCTGGTGGTCAGACTACAGCAAGGAGTTTGGAAGAATATGCTTTTGAATAATTTTGGGGAATATTTATAATGTGAAATCTTCAATAAATATGGCATCATCTTAAATACTTTACTATTATACAGTATATTTCTACCAAACTCACTATCTGCATTGTTATTGTTAGCATCTGGTTAGCTAGCTGCGCTAACGGATATTAAAAGCTGTTTCTCAAACAAGGAGAGGGAGAGCTCTGTCCTGTCAGACTGAGAGAGATAACTACAGCTCAGTGAGGTAAGGGACTCTCTGTATAGATACTTTAGTCTAGTTATCTCAGTGGGTCTCAAACGGTTTGGTCACCATTTATGAGAATAAATGAAAAACATTTATGAAATACTATATGACAGTAAAACAAGAATACAGTTTAAAAGGGGAGTGATTTGTAAAATATCCATAAAGAAAAACTAAATCTGTTTCCAGTTCTGTTTCATATGGGTGTTGAGAGATGTATCCATAAATTAATGTTGCTCTCAAAGTGCACCAGGTTGATGCATTTCACTTCAATATTTAAAAAAAAAATCTTCCCGGGGGAGTATGCCCCCGGACCCCCCTTGAGGAGGTGAGGACCCCCCCCCCCCCAACTTGTAAAATAGCACTTTACCTCTGCTTACAACTATAAGCCATTTTATATGCTGTGAGCTGATTATCGAGCCTTCATTGTAAGAGTCACGGGTACATAGGTGTATGTGCGTATTCCACTGTAGCGCCCGGTACATTAATGGGAAACCCTAGTTTGTACATGTTCAATACATTTGTAAAACTGTACACATGAACATTTCGTTTTTCGGTTCACCAAAAAAAAAATGTCACTCCAAGCTGAACTGAAAGGTTGGCAGCCCTGTTTAAACACAATGAGAAAATGCTTTAGCATTTGCGCTAGCATTTGTATTAGCATTCGCGCTAGTGTTAGCATACATGGTAGCGTTAGCCATACTAGCCTTCACTTTAAAATAGGGAACATATTCTTCAATATAAATAACTAATTTTAAGTTATTTAGACTTAATTAAAACGTATAGTTTTATGTCTTGTTACATAAGAATAGATCATATTTGTTAAGTCTTATTATGGAAGGATTACTGTTCTTGTGGTACTGCTGCCTTATTAGGCCCATATTGAGCAGAGCATATTAAGACCAACACTCATGTACAACAACTTCCTTACTTGCAACAAATAATCACTCATTAGAGGGTTATTGAGGAAAAACTCTCAACTAGGCTTATTACTTGTAGAATATGGTCATGTAGAATAAGGCATTAATAAGTGTTTTATAATGACTAATAAAGAGCCAATATACTGCTAATATGCATGTTAATGAACAACTAGTTGATGGTTAATTTGTGTTATTCCCTTGTTAAACTTGTTACAACCTCTCCATCTTTGTTTTGTCCTTGCAGATAGGCAACAGCACTGTATGCCTTTTCGCTGGCATCGCAGAAGATATGCAGTTTGGTTGGATCTCAATTTGTTACCACCTCGGAATGGCCACCAGGTGGAGCTTTGGCAGCTCTGCACACCACTGATCCCATTGTTCAGCCAGGTCTGAAGGCAGCTGCTCATCCCAACCGATTGCCCTCTCTCACAGTTCTTGAAACAGGCACTTTACTCTTATAGTGAAGGGAGTCAGGAAACCGATAGGGTCAAACACTCAAGCTGATGTCTGTAGTACACTTCTCTTTGTATTTTCTTTGCCTTTTAAAATGTCCAGCAGTCCCTTTAGGTCAAATACAAAATGATCCATCTCTGCTTTCCATACTAATCCAAACACCTTCAGTACATTTCCACAAGTGGCTGTTTCTGTTGTGTGCTCCACTTTCTGTCCACTTGGCTCTCAGATCTGGTGAATGTGTCAACCGTTTGCAAAGGTTCATGCCGGCGTGAGACAGAATCTCCTTTGCTGTTGTGGTAACTGAAAAGGCTTCATCCACATCGCATGAGCTGGAAATGAAATCATCCACATAGAGAGACTCTCTCAGTGCTTCCACTGCAACATGCTGCTCTGTTTCATACTGCTTGATATGGTTTCTTATTGTTGCAGCTAACAGGAAAGGGCTAGGGGACACTCCAAATGTCACTATTCATTCTCGTGATACGCAGCTCATCTTTACCGTCTTTGGTTGGAGGCCCATGTAGCCACAGGAACCTAACAGCATCTTTATCCTTTTCTGCTGGAGCTACCTGCAAGAAAGACTTGGTAATATCTGCAGTAAAGGCTATCTGGTGGAGTCTGAACTTAATGAGCACATCTAACAGATTTGGGTTAAGGTTAGGACCCGTCAGCAAACAGTCATTTATTGAGGGGCAACCCTCTTCATGTGATGATGCACCAAACACAATTCTTAGTTTAGTTGTTGCTTTATCTTCTCGGATCACAGCATGATGTGGCATGTAATATTTCACAGCCTCCGGTTGCTCTTCTGCTGATGTGTTCACTGGTACATCCTCACAGATGCCCTGCTGCAGGTAATCCTGTATGACATCATTGTACCTTGTGTACAGGGTCACATCTGTTTTAAGTCTCCTCTTAAGACCTTCAAACCTCCCCTTTGCTACTCTGAAGTTGTTTGGGAGATCTTGTCTCTCTGGTCGCCATGGCAACTCAACTTGATGGCAGCCATCTTTGTATTTTACAGTCTGTTCAAAGTTTTGAAGAGCCTCTGTTTCCTCTGGGCTCTGGGTTTTTTCATGAACGATGCCCAGTGACTCCACCTCCCAGAAAGCGTGTAGCTGTTTGGAGATCTGAGTGTCCTCTTCTAGACTTATGTGCATACAAGTGGCTTCGGTGACACCTGAGGTTGTTACTGGCCCTTGCAAAGCCCACCCAAAGCTGCCAGCGATTCTGTTATCCTCTGGACCTTGCCTGTCACTACTTTCCAGTAATAGTCTTCTCCTATTAACACAGACAGTTCTGGATCATCAGCGCCTTCCAATGGAAAATCAGCAAGCTGCAGACCCTTTTTCTTTAATCCGTTTTGGATTGGTTCGCCTGGCACTTTTATCACAGCACTGCACACTTGAGGGGTTTCCACTGCTTCGATCTCTATTCCTTGCTGTGAATTCCACACATTTTTTAGGGACACTTTCACAACGTTGCGCTGTACTATTATTGGAGAGGTGGCTCCAAAAGTGTGAAGATGTAGCGTCTCCTGCCTTACCACTGGTAGTCTTAGTGCTTTTATCATCTGTCATGGCCAGTGCTGTCACAGCTCTGGCTGCTGCTCCAGTCAGATAGGATCTCAGGTAAGTGAACTTCTCCCTCTTACACAGTGCATCGTTGTCATGAATAGCCGTTTCATATTGGGACCAGAATTCTTGCCACTGGCCTATTTCTCCACCGTATTTTTCTATTAGTAACTTGGGCAGTTTAACAGCCTGTTTATGCTGTAATCTGACGGAAGGTGCACTCACATCGCTCACCCGCTCAGTCCCGTGCCTTCTGAATGTATCTGGTGGCCCGGGCTTTCCATGTGATAATGCGGTCCTGGTATTCCTGAGTGTTTTCAATCTCTGCCTCCAGATTGTCCATCGGCGTTTCATCCTCAATGCCTTTGTCTAAGTCTAATAAACTTTCTTCCTTGTTCGACAATAACATTAGCATTTCACGGAGTCTATCAGAGTCTGGTTCATCTTTGCTCACCTCCTCTTATATACGAGTAATCAGCTTCGTTGTCGAGGCTCGTATTGTTCTCCGCTTCCGTCTAATCCGTTCGTAGCGCTCAGTCATTTCAACAGCAAGCATTAGCCAGTTACCTTCCAACTACGACACAGTTCAAAGTCTTAAAAGTCTTGACATCCCGGGTTCCGGGACCAAAATGTTGTGTAATAGAAGCTTTGGATGAGGAACCAAGCGCAGTCTTATCCAAACTGAACTTTCACTTTATATTCCTTAAACAGTTTCCAACAAGAACGGTGGAAGAGAGAGAAAATGCACTCCACATGCTCGTATACAATTTTCATAACACCAGGAAGGTGTCAGAGGAGGACACATACTTACACTTCAAAATAAAAGCATTTCCTGTGAAAACTTTGAACCTCTATCAAGAATCAAATAAACTAATGTTTTACTGCCTTAAAGAAAACAAGTTACAACAGATGGCCTTGGCCTCCTTCTCTGTTCTCCTCTCTCTTTTTCCAGACGGTCGTGTTGGCCTCACCTGAGAGGAAGTTTAGGAGCTGCCACTTTTCCATTTAGTTTTTTTTAGGCAGCCCTCTGATAAAAACTCTCTCAGTTAAAGAGACAAAATACCAATGTTAAAAAATAATAGTAACTTGTGAGTCTCTTGCACTCTGTAAAGACAAGGAAAACTCAGGTGACTTTTGGCAGTGATGTTCCGCCGTGGTTGTGCTCATACCGATAAGTCCTCCAACTCATACGACAAAATGGGCCGTTTGTTCAAGCACTTAATACGTCCTATAATTACGTTTTAAAGTTTTCGCCCTCTAGTGCTCCCGTTGAATGCAAACGTTACAGATGGTCATTTATTCACAAATAACCCTCTTTGTAAGAACTGCCGCCAAAACTGAAAAACTTGATGTGGATCATAAATATACCAGCAGTTAAACAACATCTTCCATTTCTTTTCACACAATATGTCTCTTTGCAATATCAACACTAACTCAGCTGACTTTTATATTTGATCCAACCGGTAGATAGGCTATATTTACACCATAACGGTGCAGAGCTGATAGAAAGGGATTCTTTTGTAGTTTTTAAAGATATTATTTACTATCTTTCCAACTCCTCATGCAGTTGACTGTTACAGGTCTATACAGGTTCATGGTACAATGCATACGCTTCAAATCGAGAGACTGAAACTTTATTTTCCTTTACCGTTCTGTTTTAATTCCACAATCAAGTTAATAGTCATATTATGTTTGATATTATTATGTTTTAACTACACCACTGGTTTTTAACCCGCACCGCCTAGTGGTTAAAACACGTTATTGCATTTTGTTGTTGAATATGTTTTATTTGATGAAAACATTTAAATATTAAGAGTAGCATACATACAAAATTGTGGGAAAGTAGAAGGCATGATAGACATATAGAGTATAACATATCAAGAAGATACTGTAGTGATCTCTACATTAAAACAGTTTAGTGCAGGACGTCCAAAGATATGAACAGGAGGATGAGCAAAACAGACAAACTAATAAGGCTTTATTCAAACATTAAAGAATACTTTCAGTTAAGGTCTTCTTTTGAATAAGAAAAAAGTACTTAACTTCCAATATATTGCATAGTTTATTTTGGCACTGGACAATCACCTTCCCTGAATTTGACTCAGGTGTAACTAAAGTCTGATTTAAGGGTTGTTTATATTTCACATCATTAATCAGAATCTGAAAAGTAACAAAAATAAATGTAGTGGAGTAAAAATACAAGGTTAACCTCTGAATATAGTGGAGTAGAACAAAGTAGTACATGCTGCTGTAACAAAAACATTTCCCAACTTGGGATCAATAAAGTATATCTTATCTTAAGATGATCGATGGCTACTGCCATGTTTGCAAAATGTGCCTCTGAAGACAAGTGCATGTTTCAGGCTTATCAATGAACAACAGGAGGGGTCACAGACATAAGAGCAGCTGTTAAATAAAGCTCCTCTGACCTTAGCTGGCATGTGGGTATATTAATTCACCCGTTTATTAATTATATGTTTTAAATTTGTTAAAACCATTGTGTTTCATATCCCCTAAACCTGCAGGGTGTACACAGTTTAATACTGGCAACTTCTAATTGTGGGAAATATGAAAATGTCTTATAAAGAGACGTGCCATAGAACATGTTGCGAAACACACAATAGCCAGCATTTGTAGTTCTGGGGGGGGGGGGGGGGGGGGACCCGGGGGCTGGATCTGCTGGATCTAATCTGCCGTGGTTCCATTCCATTTCATAGAGCTATGACGCTCAGCGTAACCTTGTTGCACTGCCAATCCAACATCCAATCACAGGGCTTGATGATTAATCATGGGCTTTGTGAAGCAAGGCGGATGTTGTAGTCCCAACGATAGCTGGGGATTCTGGGTAGTGTAGTGTCTTCGGAAACTGTAGTGTCTAAACTCCGAAAAAACTATTTGTTTCTCTGAATCGAAGGTTAAAAACACAAAAGCATTGCACACAATTTAAACCAATCAATATTGTGGAATCAACAAGGATAAAGAGATGTTTTTTAGTGGATGAGTAATGCAGATATCACTGTGTCATCATTTGACAGTGAGGGGAATATATCCGGTTTTATTATGAAAACTTTGAGACCGGAAAAACTGTTTTCACCCACGCTAACTTTACATGGAAGCTGCATACACGTTATCCTGGCGAGGCCTCAAATCATCTTCGTAATATCTATCAAACTATAGATCCTACACATCGACTGGACGTGGATTATAAGAGTACAATATACACTTCTCGCCAGAAATCAAATCAAAAAGCATTTTAATGGCCAAACTATTATACAATTTAGGATTTTCCAGAGAGGGTTATTTGTGAATAAACGTCCCTCCGGAGCGTTTGCAATGAACGGGCCGGGAGCATGTTGTTTCTCACACGACCACTAGAGGTGCTCTAGTGGTCGTGTGAGAAACAACATACACTTTACAACGTGTCTCTGGGTCGTAAAAAGGGCATGAGCAATCGGCCTATATGGTCTTTTTTGTAGGAGGACAGGCTGGTTATTTCATACTTCACACCACTTCACTTCACCATTTTGAGCAATAAAATAACGCTCTTGACTAAAGAGGCACAAACACTGAGCCGAATGTTAACCAAAGTGAAGCCTCGTACACCACCAACGTTTAAACCCCAGGAAAGGAAGTGGTCTCCTCCTACAGAGGACACAGAGACGCTGAGGAGTCATCCAACCAGAGCCCAAACCCAGCGTAGAGAGGTTCAGTGAATGTGGTTCTGAAGGTGTGGAGGTGGATCAGTCTGTCAGAGCAGACTCTGTAGAAGGAGAGAGAGCCAGCAGGGTGATCCAGATACACTGCTACTCTACCAGAGGAGGAGGAGGAGAAGAAGCGTGTTTCTCTGTTATTGTGACAGACAGAGTAAAGACCATCAGAGCAGATCAGACTCCAGGACTGATCATTCCCTCCAAACCAACAGTCCTCACCGTCTCCTCTCCTCATGATTCCTCTGTAAGTCACTGATATGAGAACCCCTTCTCTCCACTCGACCTCCCAGTAACAGAGACCAGTCAGAGCTTCTCTACACATCAGCTGAGGACAGGACTCAAACCTCTCTGGATGATCAGGATATGGCTGCTCCTTTTTCATCCATCTCACTGTCCTGTTGTTCTCAGACAGTTTGAGTTCTCTGTGTGCTGTGTTTGAGTCCAGGGTGAGTTCACAGGAATCTGATGAGAGACACAGACAGCAGTTTATCATCAGACCCACCTGAAGGCTTTACTCTCTGTTAGTGGTCCTTTCTCTAAAGCTTCAAGATCAGTCATGTTCTAATGAATAAATACCACCTCCATCATCTGTGTCTAGAGAGAAGCTGACTGATCCACACTTACACTTCCTCACACCTGGTTTCAACCTCTGCTCTCCACCATGGTCCAGCCTGGAGGGAGAAACACAGTCAGGATGATTTTCTATCCAACAGGAGTCCTAGCTGCTGTTCAGCCTGAAGCAGAGCTCAGTCTGTAGAAGAAGACCTTTAGTTTTGACTTTTGTAAAAACACTGTTACATATTTAACATAATGTAAAGTTGATTAAGAGTATCTGTTTATTAAATTAAACTCCAGCCAGATGGCCTTGGCCTCCTTCTCTGTTCTCCTCTCTTTTTCCAGACGGTCATGTTGGCCTCACCTGAGAGGAAGTTTAGGAGCTGCCACTTTTCCATTTAGTTTTTATTTACAGATGTAGCGATTCATTTCAGACGGTTTGAAACGCGAGGGCCGTGATTGGTACGTGATCTGCCCTCGCTCAAGGGAAAACCTCCAGCTTGACTTGAGACCGCCCCCGTGATAGATAAATGTAATTATAATGAAGCCAGCTGCAATGGATCATTGATCCACCAGGGGGTGCAGTGGGGTTCCACACTGGAGCTCATGTGAAATAAAGTCAGATACAGTACGCTGGATGTACAGCGGAACTTTGTTAAGATCCATATGTCACGGATATCATACTCTGTGCTAAATAAGACACATGTAATCATTTACAAAACATCACCATGTTGTTATTTAACAAAATAATTGTGTTTAGTCGAAAAAAACGAACGGGAGGAAATGCAGCCCGGCTCTCGATTTTTAATCCTAATTTAATCATCATCTTCACCACGATCATTTATGTTTATGTTCGCCGAATTGACATGAAATCACTGACACATATGAATATACTGTATTCAACTTCATTAAAACGTTATTAACGTGCCTAAACTCAGTAATTCACCAAAAATATGTATATTTTAATGGAGTTTCGTCGGCAGATCAGGATCCCAAAGTGCGCGGAGGGATCCTCATCTGGATGAAGGGTGTTATTTTCCCCATAAGGAACAAGTCGCTGCAAATTATCCCGCTTATTACACGGCCACATTCTCAACAAAGTAACGACATGACTCCCAATATTAATTGAAATGCTTTTATGGATTTAGAAAATGTTTTTATTGATTTAAAAAATAGTTGTATGTATTGATTTAAATTCACATGCATCCGCTAAGAAAAATAGTCCGTTGTTACCGTTTTTTAAACAGTCTGAATGAAACGGCAGCTCTCAGCTGTGTATTTACACAACTAATGGCCCATCAACCACAGCTCTCTCCCCCCCTCCTCCCCTGATCTTTCTTCTCCAGCAGCTAAATTAACAGTAGGTTACTCTGAGTGACCATAGACTGTATGTGACAAGCTTACAGTTAGTGACGTAACAACACCATAAAAGCTGGTGGGTTGAAAGCAATACGGGAGGTAAAAATAACTACAATAATTGTGACTTATTTATTGTGGCTTTTATGTTTTTAGGTATAAAATGTTATGTAATTCAGGCTTATAGTTCAACCTTCTCTAAAAGCCTTCAACAATGACAATATTCATTGTAATTTAATAAATCCTTCCAACACACATTGTAAAAAATAGCCTACTGTAAGTTAAGAAATCATTTCAATATGTACATCTTCTGATGTAACAACATGGTATTGCACATTTAGCTTTGAGTGTTACTGACCTGAGAGGTTTTTATTACATGAATTAAGGTGACTGAGGCTTTTTAACATACAGGGATGCAAACTCATCAGGTATGAAAAAGGTGACAAGGATCCGAGCCCCCGGCTCCCCCACCCCACGGAATGACAGAGGATTTTAGCAGAACAACTAAAGCAGCAGTGTTAATAATAACAGAAACGCCAAAGAGTCACGTCTAATAGAAATATATAAAAGCATTTATTTTAATTGTGTAGCAGTCAGTTTATAATTTTGGCAGCACTGTTGAGCATTTTGAAAATGTATTTTCAGGCCTCTGTGCAAGGCTTAGTCTTTCTATCTTTATAGCCACATGGTGTAAAGTAACTAAGTTCATCAACTCAACAAGTACTATACTTGGGCACAATTTTGAGATACTTGTACTTTATTTAAGTATTTCAATGTTTTGCTACTTTGTTCTTCTACTCTCTACAGTTCAGAGGTACATGGTGTACTTTGACTCCACTACATGTATTTAATACCTTTAGTTACTTCAAAGATGTGGATGAATTATGTGAAATCTAATCAAGTGTTAAATCAGACTTTAGTTCCACCTGGAGTAAATCCACCAGCTACCCTGCAGTATACAAAGTCATTCAAACTAGCTGCACCTTTACCAGCTTTGAGAACACTTTCATGATCAATCATTATAAAACATATCATATATATTATTCTGAAATGGACCAATCAAACAATGACTACTTTTACTGTCTTTCACTATATTTTGATGAGAATACTTTTCTACTTTCACTTGAGGAACATTTTGAATGCAGGACTTTTACTGTAACAGAGTATTCCTACACTCTGGTACTTCTACTTTTACTCAAGAACAAGATCTGAGTACTTCTACTTTGACTCAAGTACAAGATCTGAGTACTTCTACTTTTACTCAAGTACAAGATCTGAGTACTTCTACTTTTACTCAAGTACAAGATCTGAGTACTTCTACTTTTACACACACGCACACGCACACACACACAAACACTTCACTGTGCACGGCTGAACGATGTATGTGCAGTTTGACCTTGAAGGCTGTTTCTTCTGCTCTGAAATTGAATATATTTGTTACATATTAATAGAATTTTAGATTTTTTGATTTGATTTTTGATTTGTGAATGGGAGAAGTAGTAGATGGAAAAAATACTAAACACTAATTATTCAAAGTAGAGTATTTTTATTTTAAATATGGTAATACTAAGGAGGAATAGGCCTTCTGATGATATCATGTTTGACATTATTGATATTAAAAAAGTGATTTTTTTTCCATGTCATTCGTGTGTTTTTCTGATCAAAAAGTGAAGTTATTTATTTCAAGCTCCAAATCCAAATGATTCCCTCAATAGCCTTTGTGCCCTGGCATGTGGCCTTTGCGCCCTGAAAAAATGTGTAACACCAAACGCCAAATGGTCTTGCCCCTAAAATGACGAAATTCCAAGCCTGAGTTACATGACGCTCTAGTCTCTTCCCAGAATACGAACACCCTGTGATGGGACAGGGTTTGGTCCGAACATTTATTCTGTCATCTCTCGGTCCTATCCTCCAGGCAATGCGGTTGCAAGAACTGGGTCAAAATGACAAAAATGTAAAAAAAAAAAGAGTTTCAATTCATCCATAGAAAAGGGGTGAAAATGAAAAAAAGTATCCAAAAATAGTGCCTCATGAGCCCGCAAAAGTCCCCTGTCAACTCCCCTTGCATTCCTCCAGTCTAAAAAAAGTCTGAGTTAACTTTTTGGAGATCCATAAAAAAGGGGTGAAAATGAAAAAACGTATACGAAAATAGTGTCTCATAATGCGGGTAGAGTCTCCTCAAACTCACCTTGCATTCCTCCAGAGACCAGTTCAAAAACTTAAAGTTTGGTAAGAACCAGGCTGGGGGGTCTCCGGGCAACAAATTTATCCGAGCCAGAGTGCACATGGAGCGGATGAATTTCTCCAGGACATCAGACAGCCGGTTTTTTTCTGAGACCTCTCAAAAGCCGGGTTTCCGATTTCGTGCAGACAGAAGTGGATAAATGAATTATTTTTGACGGAGAAGGGGAAGCTTGGTTTCCCCTCTCCGTTGTAAGTTGCAACGGAGAAGTGGAAAAGTGTCCAGGGCTTCGGTTGAGCTTTTTTGAGCCCCTTCTCCGTTGGCACTCAGCGGTGTTTTCGAGAATTTTTTTAAACTTCATTTTTGATTATTTTAAGATATAATTGACCTCTTTCTTTACTTTGTTCTTCTTTCCACGGGTGGGTGCACATGCCAGGCCACCTATGAGCACCCAAATTCAGCCTGGAACCTGCAGGATTTGTGGGCTAAGCTCCATAAACTGACAAAGTCACCCAGAAATGTCACTTTTATAGCCCAAAAATATATAATACAAATACATTTAAATAGTAAAAGGTACAATTGTGCACTGAATTTCCCGGAATTGTATTTATAGGGCCCCATGATAGTGATTAAAAATCATTTTCATGGGAAAAAGTGTTAAAACGCCTGATTAAAGCATATGCAGGACCCCAGTGAGCACCAGACCATTTGCATTGTGTTAGGGAACCATATTAATGATACAATAAATCATTTAAATAGAAACATAATGATTATAATTCATTTTTAGGGGGACAACTGTGGAGAGGAGCCTCAAAAAGACTCTCCAGCACCCCGGAAAAGCAGGGTCTGAGACTCACAGAGACCCACAGAGACCCAGAGACCCAGAGACCCATAGACCCAGGGCACATCACCCCCCCTCGATTACCCAGGGAACAGGGCTCTGATGTGGGCTAAAGTATTGTTTGAAACTGATCAATCAGTTGATAATGCTGGCAGCTGGGTCACTGCTGTTAGCAGGGTCTGAGACCCACAGAGACCCAGAGACGAACACACCCAGACACCCAGACACCAGTAGACCCAGGGCACATCGCCCCCCTCGATTACCCAGGGAACAGGGCTCTGATGTGGCCTACAGTATTGTTAGAAGCAGTGCCAGTTAGAACATGGCTTTTCTACCCAGAAATAAGTGTTTGAAATGTGGGGAAAAGTGGTGTGAATAGAGGCAGAGTGGACCCAGAGAGTTCCATGCTGCACATGGCTTTTCTACCCAGGAATAAGGGTTTGAAATGTGGGGGAAAGTGGTGATAGTGATAGCAGAAATAGTGATTATAATGCAAAGAGAGTTTAACCAGAGAACAGGCTGCTCCACAGCACTTTACAAGCCAGGAAAAGTGATTGAATCCTGGGTATACATGTTTTAAATAGTCTGATTCGTCCAGGGCGCATCACCGCATTTTACAAGCCAGGGAAGGTGCCTGAATCCTGGGTAAACATTGTTTAATTGTTTAAGTGTTTTTAAATGTGGAATAGTGTTTTGTCACTTTCAAAACTCTCCCGTCATTGGCCGGAGAAATGGGGTCGATGTTGTATTCAATCTGACCGTTAATATTCCAGTGAGACGAAGTACGTACAATGACCGGAGTGATCCCATGTTAATTTTGTCCCAAAACCGGAGCATTCCCTCACCCGGAATGACTGTTTCCATGTAATAAAACTTGAAGGGATCCATTTGTTTCCTAAATCAGGCTAACTCCCTCAAATATATGAGGAACCTGCAGTCAGTGTGTCCATACCTGAGAGTCTCCAGTCTCCAGAGAGGATCCTCCAGTCCAGCAGACAGCAGCTTCTCTCCTGAGTCTCCTGGATGATTGTAGCTCAGGTCCAGTTCTCTCAGATGGGAGGGGTTGGAGCTCAGAGCTGAAGCCAGAGAAACACAGCCTTCCTCTGAGACCAGACAGCCTGAGAGACTGGAACCAGGGAATACAGTAAACTCAGTGTTCTTCAAAGTCACGTCAGCAAGAAAATCATACAGAGGTTGATCATCGTCATTAGCATGAACAAAAGCTGTATACAAATAATCAAAAGTTAAATTGCTGGAAAATAAAAGCTGAACTCTGACCTGAGATTCTCCAGTTCACAGAGTGGACTCTCCAGTCCAGCAGACAGAATCTTCACTCCTGAATCCTGCAGGTTGTTGTTACTCAAGTCCAGATCTCTCAGACTAGAGGACTGGGAGCTGAGGACTGAGGACAGAGCTGCACAGCTTCTCTCTGACAGGTTGCAGCAAGTTAACCTTCAAAGAAATGAATAAATATGACAAAATTCCTTTAATATTAAAAGTGATTGAGCGCAAGGTTTCTATCGTGCACTCTCTTCTAGTGCCAGTTTTTGTTTGACAATCAGTCAGATATGTTGAGATGTAGTTAATTGAAACCATCTGTCTTCAAATATAATCCGATCTTTACCATGTTTTTGTGGTTTATTGTTTAGACGAAAAAAACAAAAACAACATGCCCAAGGGAAATCGAAATATATCATTATTCTATTCTGATAGAACTTGAAATTAGTCAATAGAAATGGCTGACCAAAACCACTCTGACAGTTAACATATCAGCTGAACTCTGACCTGAGAGTCTCCAGTTCACAGTGTGGACTCTCCAGTCCAGCAGACAGCAGCTTCACTCCTGAATCCTTCAGGTCGTTGTCACTCAGGTCCAGCTTTCTCAGACTAGAGGACTGGGAGCTGAGGACTGAGGACAGAGCTGCACAGCTTCTCTTTGACAGGTTACAGAAAGTTAACCTTGAAAGAAATGAATACATATGACAAAATTATTTTAATATTAAAAGTGATTGAGCGCAAGGTTTCAAACATACAATCTCTTCTAGTTCCTTTGCCAAATGCTACTATCTGTTTGTCTGTGCAAGTTTGTGTTTTTCAATCAGTCAGATATATTGAGACATAGATAATTGAAACCATCTGTCTTAAAGTATAATCCAATCTTTACCATGGTTTTGTGGTTTGTTGTTTAGATGAACAAAACATAACCAACAAGCCGAAGTGAAATCAAAATATATCATTATTCTATTCTGATAGAACTGGAAATTAGTGGATAGAAATGGCTGAACAAAACCACTGTGACAGTTAACATATCAGCTGAACTCTGACCTGAGAGTCTCCAGTTCACAGTGTGGACTCTCCAGTCCAGCAGACAGCAGCTTCACTCCTGAATCCTGCAGGTCGTTGTTACTCAGGTCCAGATCTCTCAGACTAGAGGACTGGGAGCTGAGGACTGAGGACAGAGCTGCACAGCTTCTCTCTGACAGGTTACAGCCACTCAGTCTGGAGAGGAATCAGTTACACAGAATAAATCAATTACAACTGTTATTTGTTGCTGAATAAATAAAACTACATTTAACCTGGATAGTTATGTGTTCACGTACAGAGCTTTGTTGGAGGCTTTGACCACTGGCAGCAGCCTCAGAAGAGCCTCCTCTGAAGCAGAGTATTTCTTCAGGTCAAACACGTCCAGATCTTCTTTTGATGACAGTAAGATGAAGACCAGAGCTGACCAATGAGCAGTAGACAGTTTAACTTTAGAGAGACTTCCTGAACTCAGGTACCGTTGGATCTGCTCCACTAGAGAACGATCATTCAGTTCATTCAGACAGTGGAACAGGTTGATGCTTCTCTCTGCAGAGGGCCTCTCTTCGATCTTCTTTCTTATGTACTGAACTGTTTCCTGGTTTGCATTTGAGATTTTCCCTGTTTCTTTAATCAGACCTCGTAGGAGAGTCTGATTGGTCTCCAGAGAAAGACCCAAGAGGAAGCGGAGGAACAAGTCCAGGTGTCCGTTTGGACTCTGTAAGGCCTGGTCCACAGCACTCTGGTAGAGATGTGTTAGTTCAGGTTTGGGTCTGAAGACTTTAGGCAGCCTGGAGGTTGTTGGTTTTTCTGACAGCAGGTTGACTCCAGACTTGATGAAGGTCAGATGGACATGAAGAGCAGCCAGAAACTCCTGAACGCTCAGATGGACGAAGCAGAACACCTTGTCCCTCTGGTACAGTCCTCTCTCCTCTCTAAAGACCTGTGTGAACACTCCTGAGTACACTGAGGCTGCTCTGATATCGATGCCACACTCTGTCAGGTCGGACTCATAGAAGATCAGGTTGCCTTTCTGCAGCTGCTCAAAAGCCAGTTTCCCCAGAGCCTCCATCATCTTCCTGCTCTCTTGACTCCAGTGTGGATCTGTCTCAGCTCCTCCATCATACTTGATGTTCTTCACTTTGGACTGAACCACCAGGAAGTGGATGTACATCTCAGTCAGGGTCTTGGGCAGCTCTCCTCCCTCTCTGGTTTTCAACACCTCCTCCAGAACTGAAGCAGAGATCCAGCAGAAGACTGGGATGTGGCACATGATGTGGAGGCTTCGTGAGGTCTTGATGTGGGAGATGATGGCGCCGGCCAGCTTCTGATCTCTGAACCTCTTCCTGAAGTACTCCTCCTTCTGTGGGTCAGTGAACCCTCGGACCTCTGTCACCATGTCCACACACTCAGGAGGGATCTGATTGGCTGCTGCAGGTCGTGTGGTTATCCAGAGGCGAGCAGAGGGAAGCAGCTTCCCCTTGATGAGGTTTGTCAGCAGCACATCCACTGAGGTGGACTCTGTGACATCAGTCAGGATCTCAGTGTTGAGGAAGTCCAGAGGAAGACGACTCTCATCCAGACCGTCAAAGATGAACACAACCTGGAACTGATCAAACCTGCAGATTCCTGCGTCTCTGGTTTCAGAGAAGAAGTGATGAACAAGTTCCACCAAGCTGTACTTGTTCTCTCTCACCACATTCAGCTCTCTGAAGGCAAATGGAAATATGAACTGGATGTCCTGGTTGGCTTTGCCTTCAGCCCAGTCCAGAGTGAACTTCTGTGTTAAGACTGTTTTCCCAATGCCAGCCACGCCCTTTGTCAGCACTGCTCTGATTGGTGCATCTCTTCCAGGTGAGGCTTTAAAGAGGTCTTCTTTTCTGATGGTTGTTTCTGGTCTGTCTGGTTTCCTGGATGCTGTTTCAATCTGTCTGACCTCATGTTCAGCATTGACCTCTGCAGACCCCCCCTCTGTGATGTAGAGCTCTGTGTAGATCTGGTTCAGAAGGGTTGGGTTTCCTGCTTTAGCAATGCCCTCAAACACACAGTGGAACCTCTCCTTCAGGGTGGACTTGAGTTCACGCTGACACACTGCAGCAAAGGTTCCTGGAAAGAGTAAATCATTGATTAAATTAAAGAGAGGATGTTTTCCCAATTTCATGTTTAATGTGTTAAACCCTCTTACTGCTCTGCAGCCGGTCAGCCAGCTCCTCCTGCTTCATGCTCCTCAGGAAGTGCAGAGAGATGTTCAGAAATGCCTCTCTGCTGCTCCTCCTCTGCTCTTCATCCTCACTGTCCAACACCTCCTCATCCTCCCTCTGGCTCTCTAAGCCTTCTGGGTAATCTGAACTCAGGACTCTCTGGATCTTCTTCAGCTCGTCCTCCACAAATCTGACGATGTTTCCCTGGAGCAGCTGGAACAGAATAGGTTGTAGAGTTGAACTGGTAGAAGTCAACATCAGATCATGTGTGAGACAGAAAGCCTGACTATCTGCAGACTGCAGCCTGGACTCTGGATCACAATGCTGCTTCACTACTGAGTGTGGCTGTTCTGTGCTTCTACATTTACACACTGTGAAGTCAAACAGAGCCCAAGGCTCTAATAATTATAAAATTAATACAGATTACAATTAGTCGAAAAATAATATATACAAATACATATCAATAACAACATTTTAATATAATAAGAAATTAAATCATTATTGTTACAAATATGTTATTTAAATACAAATTACCCCAATAGGGATAGAAATTGAGTGTGTAATGATCGCAGGCGGTCCTGCCTCCTCTGGCAGGCCGGGTGCAGTCACACTAATCAGAAAGCACGGTGCTGCATCCTGAAGGAGATTAATAGTTGGTGCGTGCGAGCCGGGTAAACTGAAGCGTGCAGACGGGAGGCATTCCACCAAGTCAGGACCGACAGCCGGTAAGACACTCAGTGTTGTGTGAGAGCTCCGCAGAGCCACGGTGCGCTAAAATGCATGATGTGCTGGTAAATTGTTTGCGTGTGTGCCAAGTGTCCTTTAACAACTCTGCGCGCAATTGTTTATATATTAAGTATCAATTTGGTGCGCTCATTTTGCAGAACATTCTGAGCTTATTATATTATTTATTGTAAAAAGGATAGGTAAACGGAGGACTTCTTTTTGTTATAATTTGACATCCTGCAATTAGCTTACTCTGATAGGTGTTAAAAGGAATACGATTTTAGGAGTTTAAATACATTGAATTTAAGAAGAACAATAAATAAATACAATAAAATATGTATTGTTAAAAAGTATTAATTTCGATTTACTAAAATACGTTCTAATAAAATCCTGTTCATTAAGTTCACTGAATATTCCTACTAAAATGGCGGAAATAATCTTTCTTGTTATAAAGCATTCATTTGATTTATTAAAAACATTGCTAATAAAGTCTTGTTTAATCTGTTGAATACTTCTGTTAAAACAGAGTAAAGAATATTTCTTGTTTAAATATAATTCATTTTATTTGTTAAAAACAATTCTAATAAAATCCAGTTAATTAAATCTGCTGAGACTTTAAAAGATAATGGATTTCACATTTAAAATAAATATTTCTGTACCTATCAGTTTATTTGTAAAATATTCTCAATTAAGGCAGCCGTGTCAGTGTATTGTTTGCACGCTTTACTTATTTTAATAACTATTGCAAGTTGTCTAAATTCATCGTTCTTGTTTTCAAAGGTTTTTCACACTAAATGACCCATTCAGCAAGTAAATGGACTTCTGTTTTAAGTAAACTGCTGAAATAAAAGACTGAAAAGTAAAGCTGTGTCATTGGAGTGGAATCCTGTTTCAAAGTCCAGTAGATTTTCAAGTCCCTTTCAAGTGTGGAAGCTGCACCAAAATCTGAGGAGACTTGACACACACCATGAATATGTAGTCCAGGTCAGTTTGATGCTGCTGGGCGGACTGAACACTGGGGACCTTCAAGCTCTGCTGAGGAACTCTGTGAAGCACACAAGCGCACACACACACACACACACACACACACACACACACACACACACACACACACACACTTCTAAGGTAGAAACACACAATTAGCTTTCACTATAAAAAAAATGAAAGGAACATTTTCCTATTTTCTAACCCAGGAAAATGTTTATTTAGGTTGACCGCCAATGCTTTCATCATTTGTGCAGACGCATGATGGGAGGCCCATTGTTCCAATACATTCTCAAACAGGCAGCCAGCTGTTTGTGGATTTTAAACTTGTTTTGAAATGTAAACTACGATGAGCTAAAGTTATGACAACATGTATAGCTCAAGACATATCAAACCTCATCTCAGGAAAGACTGACAATAACAGACAAACATTTCACATTCTTACCTTTCATCAGCTGAGGGGGCTCCTTCGTTAAAGAACATACGTTTCCCCATAGAACAGTCACTCTTCATGGACACACAGCTGGGTCCAGGTCCAGGTGGCTCATGTTGGATCCTGATAGAGTCACAGACACTGATCAATGCAAGTGTATACTAAAGTTCTACCAATGCCTTTTGGGTTATTTTAATGTTTTGTTACTGATCACAACAAGGGAGAACGTCTAGTTTAAATTCTTACCTTGGACGATCAGAGTGCTTTCCATCTCTGAACTCAATAGGTTTGTCCATAGACCAGTCACTCTTCATGGACACACAGCTGGGTCCAGGTCCAGAATCAGCTCCAGGTCCAGTTTCCTCAAGTTGGATCCTAATAGAATCAAAAACACTGATGAATACACTGAAATTCAGTTTAAATGCTGATTTCTAAATCTTGTAATACTAATAACAACAATGTTGATAATGTGTTACTTTGGATCAGAGTGGTGTCCATCTTTCAACTCAATAGGATCCATAGAGAAGTCACTCTTAGACACACAGCTGGGTCCAGGTCCAGGTTTCCAATGTTTGATCCTGATAGAAATACAAACACTGATTACTGAATACTGTAAACTTAACTTCTGCTGGTAATGTTGTTGATGTCAGAATGTTTGAATACTGATAACAGCAGACCTGAATGTAAACCTATTGAGAGCTGACCTGTGCTAAAAGCTCTCCAGTGAAACCAGGTCAGTGTCAGTGTTTGAAGGTGGCTGTCTCTTAGCCCTTCATACTTTATCCATGCACTTAACTTCAGAGTGTTAAGAGTTAAAGGTGGGGTTGGTACGTTTGAGAAACCGGCTTGAGATACACTTGTTATATTCCATGGAATGCTCTTAACATCCCGATAGCAATAGGCGCGTTCACACCGCAGTACTTTTCCCACTATAGTTCATCAGAACTCTTTAGTTCTGATGAACTAAGTACAGATCGCGTTCACACTGGAATAAGTCCCTGAGGGAGGATTAGTCAAATGAGCCGATGACGTCACTTCTTCTTCTTCTTCTTCTGCTTTGGGTTTACTGGCAGGCTGCAAACAACTTCACGGCGTATACTGCCACCCGGAGTCCCCGGCCGGAAGTCCCCGGAGTTGTGGAAGGCTTCAGTCGAAGCTGCTGGAGCCTTCTGAGTAAATCGCCAGAACGCTGACACCTCCTCATCTCCACCGCTCCCATGTTTTATTTTGTGTTGCCATAAGTTAGTCTCTCTGCGTTTGTGCGCTGGGCTAATGCTAATAATGCGAGGATAATAAAATGGCGGCGTCACAAAACTTTTTGGGAGTTTTACGGGATGTGGTTTGCAATCCGCCCAGCCAATCAGACATAAGAACCTTTGCGCATTCGTGTGTGTTGGAAGAGGGGCTCTGTAAGGAAGTGGCAGATTTTATATGGCCGTGTATTTTCAAATTCTAGCGCACTCGAGCTGGTTTCTCCAAAATTACCTACCCCACTTTTAAGTATAAAAACACCTCAGTTACGTGAACCGTAACTCGGACCGGTTTAGACACGTCCTGCATTCTTTACTGATGATGTGATCTAAGATAAAAATCAAACTGCTGCTCTTTCTACTAAAGAAACACTGACTGAATCTTTCTAAAATCACTCTACTTTAACTCTTTGACTTTAAGAGAGAAATGATACACACTACTTCAAACAGACATTAAGAATCAGCTTCAAGAGTCATGTGACCTGTCCAGGTAAACAGTGACACAGCACATTGTGATCAGAGTGATCCTGATGATGGAACAGATTCGTCTGGGAGGATTCTCACCTGCTGAACTCACTTCAGGTCCACTTCCAGACACTCTGCAGCTTCATGTGTGGAGGACACTCTGCTCATGTGTTCCTCTGCCGTCCTGTGTCTGCCTGCATCTGATCCGAGGACACCGTCACACCCTGATAACTCTTGAGATTAAAAACACTTCAGAGTCACGTGGAAACCGGTGTAACAAGTATCATAAACCGTGTGAGAGGTGATGTAGTTCTACTAACTGTCCACTAGATGGTGGTAACTGAGCGTCTAATGACATAAAGATCAGTGTGCTCCCTCTCCTCATGGACATTATCATAGAGTCCAGGTAAAAAGTCACAGTGAACATTTTCCCATCATATTTGAAGAGTAGAAAGTGAAAAAAATGGGGAAATGATCTTTTGTCCTAATTCTCAAAAATGGGTGATGTATCTTTAGATGTTTAAATAATGACACAAGTTGAAGAGAGACACAAGGTAGGTGACATGTTGTCTTCTTTTGGGGGCTCCTGATGGCTGAGGGGCCCTAACCCACCTGCTGGCTCTGGTCCATAGTGGAAGGATTTTGAAGCCTGTGGGACAGTTGAGAGCTGACCTGTGCTAAAGGACTTTCAGTGAAACCAGGTCAGAGTCCGTGTTTGAAGGTGGCTGTCTCTTAGACCTTTATACTTCATCCATGCACTCAACTCCAGAGTGTTAAGAGTCACAAAATAAAAACACCTCAGTTACGTGAACCAAGTTGTCGGACCGGTTTAGACACGTCCTGCATTCTTTACTTATGATTTGATCTAAGAAAACAATCAAACTGCTGCTCTTTCTACGAAAGAAACACTGACTGAAGCTTTCTAAAATCACTCTACTTTAACTCTTTGACTTTAAGAGAGACATTATACACACTGTACTACTTCAAACAGATATTAAGAATCAGCATCAAGAGTCATGTGACCTGTCCAGGTAAACAGTGACACAGCACAATGTGATCAGAGTGATCCTGATGATGGAACAGATTCGTCTGGGAGGATTCTCACCTGCTGAACTCACTTCAGGTCCACTTCCAGACACTCTGCAGCTTCATGTGTGGAGGACACTCTGCTCATGTGTTCCTCTGCCGTCCTGTGTCTGCATGCATCTGATCCGAGGACACCGTCACACCCTCATAACTCCTGAGATTAAAAACACTTCAGAGTCACGTGGAAACCGGTGTAACAAGTATCATAAACAGTGTGAGAGGTGATGTAGTTCTACTAACTGTCCACTAGATGGTGCTAGCTCACAGTATAATGCTTTAACAATCTGCCCTGACATGTGATGAAGCAGCAGTGTGGATCACGTTGGTACCATGGCTGTGGTCCAATCGTAAACAAAAAGTTTTAAAAAAAGAGATGCTGTGTATTTTCCTTCTATTGTTTCATGCCGACTTGTAATTGTAATGAAAAACAAAAAAACCCTCTTTGGTTATCTTTTTAAAAAAGAGAAATGTTGGCTTCCAGAGAATGATGCAAAATGTATTTGTTTCTTTCTCCTCACAAAGTAAATGATCACAATATAACACAAAGGTAACTTTTTAAACCCAGACTCAAACACATACTTCGGACAATGACACCGTCACACCCTCATAAATCCAGAGATTAAAAACACTTCAGAGTCACGTGGAAACCGGTGTAACAAGTATCAGAAATATTGTGAGAAGTGATGTAGTTCTACTAACTGTCCACTAGATGGTGCTAGCTCACAGATTAATGCATAAACAATCTGTTCTGGTCCTGACGTGATGAAGCAGCAGTGTGGATCACATTGTTTCCATGGCTGTGGTCCAATCGTAACAGAAAGATAAAGACTTCCTATGTATTTTCCTTATATTGTTTCATGCCAACTTGTAATTGGAATGAAAAACAAAAAACCTCTATGGTTATGTTTAAAAAAAAAAGAAAGAAATGTTGGCTTCCAGAGACTGATGCAAAAGCAACCTGGTCTCACCAGAATATGTGACTCCACCACGACTCCTTAACACCGCAGTGCGTGGTGGAGTCACGAACTTTGCTACATGTACGTGTCTGCTCCACGCAAACAACGCCAATGTAAAGTGAATGAGGCTGCTTTGTCGTGGTGCACACATGCATTTCTATAACGTCCAGCAGTGAGCTTTTATTTTATAAAACCTTTTTAAAACCTACTTTATAGCTTGTAGTAACTCACGGGAGGCTTCTTTTATTTTATTTGTATTCATAATAATTTGTTTTTTTTCATCAGAATGTATTATGGTGAATTAGTTACACATTTTTGTTCTCAAAAATCAGTGCATTGTGTGAAATACAACTGTGATTTTTATTAAATTAGTTAGTTTTTAAGGAAGGCCAGAGCTTCAGCTCTGTCGAATAGATTGTTCCCTTTAGTTAACATTTTTTAAAAGAACATTATATTCCGATTTGATCATGTCCCCTTTATTGTATTACGGAGTATAATGTGAGCATCCATTCCCATTGGATAATGCAGGATTTTACACCAGGAAGTAAGTATTCCCCTTACTGTCGATTGATTTGTGATATATGCACTACTCATCGACTAAAAAACACCAGATCATCCTTGTTGATTACACAACATTGATCGGTTTGAATTGTGTACAATGCTTTGGTATTTTTCCCCTTCGATTCGGAGAAACACATATTTGTCCAGGTTAGGATGGCCGAAGACACTACACTACCCAGAATCCTCAGCTATTGTTCTGTTTTGCCTCAAGCTCTGTGGTTGGTTGACCTCCAACTGGATTCCATATGAAAAAAACGTTTCGTAAAAGATACAATCATACTTTATTCAGCAGTGCTTGCTTTACTCTTTGAAAGTCATCACATGAATGCATTGTAATAAATGGTTCGGCTGCATTAAATATATTACACATCTGTCGTAGTTCTTTATTTATCTACAGAGATCGGGCTCAGAGTAGACCGGAAACTATTCTTTTACCGTTCTGTTTTAATTTCACAATAAAGTTAGTAGTAATGATTTGTTTTGATATTATTGTTTTTTATGAACTTCTAGACCGCTGGGTCATGTTAAGACCATCTTTTCTGTGTTGCTGTGGGTTTTTTCCATCGCTTTGTGTTACAAATATCAAAACAATAACTAAATATATCCGTCGTAAACTAAACCAGAAACAGCAGTATATTTTATTTTGTTAACACTGTAAACTTGACAGCTTTTGAACCCAAACCACCTACTGGTTAAAGCACGTTATTACACATTTAGAGTAATGCAATGCAGGTAGATTGTGTTGCTTTTTAATGACTGTTTTAAAATGCCTTTTTCTTAATGTCTTTTATTTTTGTAAAGCACTTTTGAAAGTGTTATATTTTATGAAAACATTTAAATATTAAGAGTACATACAAAATAGTGGGAAAGTAGAAGGTCAATGATATAAATATAGAATAGAAAATATCAAGAAGATACTGTAAGTGATCTCTACAATAAAATAGTTTAGTGCCTGATAGGAGGATGTGCAAAACAGACAAACTAATAAGGCTTTATTTAAACATTAAAGAATACTTTAGGTGAAGGTCTTCTTTGAAATAAGAAAAAAGCTTTGGGGGTATCTATATTAAGCCTGACAAAGTACTTAACGTCTATATTGCATGGTTTGTTTTGGAACTTGACAAACAACTTTCCAGCAATGTTAACAACTGTATGTTGAAGGACTTATTTTAACTGATATTATACATATTTATTATACTCTTATAAGATGTATGTAGATAGAATAAGACATTTGTAGAATATGTTTAATGCTGGAGGTATACACACATATCGATATATGTCTTGTTGACATATTTTAGTGTCAGAGTACTGACTGAATCTACACTGAACAAAAATATAAACGTAACACTTTTGTTTTTGCTCCCATTTTTCATGAGATGAACTCAAAGATCTGAAACATTTTCTAAATACACAAAATAACCATTTCTCTCAAATATTGTTCACAAATCTGAACAAATCTGTGATAGATAGTTTTTCTAATGTGTGATAGTGAGCACTTCTCCTTTGCCGAGATAATCCATCCCACCTCACAGGTGTGGCATATCAAGATGCTGATTAGACAGCATGATTATTGCATAGGTGTGCCTTAGGCTGGCCACAATAAAAGGCCACTCTGAAACGTGCAGTTTTGCTTTATTGGGGGGGTCTGGGGGGGTCTGAAAACCAGTCAGTATCTGGTGTGAGGGTTAGGGCTAGGGAATGCTCCGGTTTTTGGACAAAATTAACATGGGAGCACTCCGGTCAATGTACGTACTTCGTCTCACTGGAATATTAATGGCCAGATTGAATACAACATCGACCCAATTTCTCCGGTCAATGACAGGAGAGTTTTGAAAGTGACAAAACACTGTTCCACACATTTAAAAACACTTAATCAATGTTTACCCAGGATCCATGCACCTTCCCTGGCTTGTAAAATGTGGTGATGCGCCCTGGAGGTATCCTACTATTTAAAACATGTATACACTCATGAACACCCTTCATAGGGTTCCCTAATACAATGCACACAGCCTGGAGCAGCGACTCGGCCGTTTTCCCCCTTTTGTCCATTTGCCTATCAGTTTGTTAACGAATTGGACAGAGCCGGCGTTTTCCCCCTAAAAGTGACTTTTAATCGTGGCCTTTGCGTTTAAATGATGGGTGCCATCATTAACCAGGCCCCCCGACACAATGCACACAGTCTGGAGCTCACTGGGGTCCTGCATATGCTTTAATCAGGCGTTTTAAGACTTTTCCCCACGAAAATGATTTTTAATCATTTCTTTGGGGCTATATAAATCTAATTCCGGGTAATGCAGAGCACAATTGTACCTTTTACTATTTTAATGTATTTGCATTATATATCTTTGGGCTATAAAAGTGACATATTTGGATGACTTTGTCAGTTTATGGAGCTTATCCCACAAATCCCGGAGGATCCGGGCCGAATTTGGGAGCTCATAGGCGGCCTGCCATAGGCCCCCACCCGTGGAAAGAAAAAACAATGAAAGAAAATTGTCAATTATATGTTAAAATAATCAAAAATGAAGTTTTGAAAAATTCCAACGGAGAAGGGGCTCCGAGATGCTCAACCCTTCGGCGCTACGGGCCGAAGCCCCGAACACTTTTCCACCCCCCCGTTGCAATTTACAACGGAGAGGGGAATCCAAACTTCCCCTTCTCCGTCCGAAAAAACCGTTCATGTTTTTCAAGCTACTGCCTGCACGAAATCGGAAACCCGGTTTTTGAGAGGACTCAGAAAAAAAACGGCTGTGTAACTTCATGGAGGAATTCATCCGCTGTATGTGCACTCTGGCTCGGATACATTTTGTTGCCCGGAGACCCCCAAGCATGGTTCTTACCAAACTTTAAGTTTTTGAACTGGGCTCCGGAGGAAGGCAAGGGGAGTTGCCAGGGGACTCTATCCGCCTCATGAGGCACTATTTTCGGATACATTTTAACACTTTTAGCCGTTTTGTACGGTTCTCCAAAAAGTAAAGTGTTACTTTGTGAGAGTGGAGGAATTCAAGGCGAGCTTTCAGGAAACTGTATCCGCATTAAGAGAAGCCTTTTCGGACACATTATTTTTGTACATACACCCCAACTGCATTCTGGCTTGAATACCACTTGTGGAGCAAACACACTCTGTCATGGTTGCAAACTTTGAGTTTCCCGGACACATTTGTTGCCTCGGAGACCCCCCAGCATGGTTCTTAACAAACTTTAAGTTTTTTAAATGACCTCTGGAGGAATGCAAGGGGAGTTTGATGGGACTCTACCTGCCTTATGAGGCACTATTTTGGGATACATTTTTTCATTTTCAGCCATTTTCTATGGTTCTCCAAAAAGTTGACTTAGACTTTTTCTGAGTCTGGAGGAATGCAAGGGGAGTTGGCAGGGGACTCTACCCGCATTATGAGGCACTATTTTGGGATACATTTTTTCATTTTCACCCCTTTTTTATGGATGTCACAGATCAAATGGCAAACATGACCCGCCATCGGAGGGCCTCTGCCGGCCCGGCCTCGTGCCGGTGATCTGGCGGTCGGTTCCTCCGAACTGCGGGTTCGACTCTGATGGCCGGGAGGGACGAGGGAACCGTCTGGGGGGTCTGCTGGAGGCTCCTGCTCCTTTCTTCCACAATATTACGTTCAGGTTATGTTCCAACCCTGAACCGATAGTGTCCTTTTGTTAATTCCACTTCAGGAAAAGCTAATAATCCTCTCAGTCTCCAGGCTCCCGTCATCAAATCTGTATTTCCATCAAACTAAGTGGTATCACATCTCGTGAGTCAGACCTGAACTCATTGGTGTTTTCTGGCCTCTTCAGAGATGTCCCTTGCAGCTGATATGAATAATTACTGCTTCTTGACGCAGACGTAACCTCGACTGGCTGTCACACCACACGTAGTTAGAACCTGATGTTTGCATCAATGACCAGATATAAATGTCCAGGATTAGATTCCTCACATGATATGAATCAATCTTATATACCCAATTATTTTACAAATGCTCTCATTGTTTTGGTCACAAAGAAGCCCACCCAGGGGACCCTCACTTTGCACCCCTCTCTTTATCCATGTTTAGAGACGCTGCACCTGACTGGAAGTTCAGGACCATTTTTTAATGGATACAAAAATAAACTGCAAAACTCAGGCATATCATCTATTTTGTTTTTAGGGATTCTCAACGAGGTCTTGATTCAGGACTGAAGTGAAAAAGTCTCGGTGCGCATCAAGCATAGAAATGAGTTTGGTGGTAAAAGCACGAAATAAAGGAAAAGCCATGCAGTTTGTTTATAGCGTTAAGCTCCTCCAGCGGGGATCAGCTCACGTAGTATTTTTGAGAAATGAGATGCTATATATTTCAGCCTTTACTTGCTCTTCAAATGATAACTGTGGGTTGGAGTGAATGATTTCATTATTTATGAAATTATGAAATATGTATTATTATTATTATTGATTATTATTAATAATTATTATCAAACATTTTCCTTTCTCAAAGGGTGGTCCCCCATGACATGATTTCATGGAAGTTAATTCACATTGAGCAATGTAAATATTAGCTATTTGGGTATTTACAGCTGAGAGCCATTTGAAGGCCTTTTTTAGCTGCTGTAACCAAATCAGGTTGGTTCCCCGTGTGAGGCACTGTTGGGCCAATAGTCTGCATTCTTATATCAAAAAGTTAACTCCATGAAGTTCAAGAATACAAAGATCACATTTTTCATATTAATGCAATCTTTTCTGCAAACCTTTATTAAATTCAGTTACAATCGGCAAACACATTAGCAGGTACATGTTGCTCGAAGCAAACTTTGTTATTTACACACTCTTGACTAAAAAGGCACAAACACTGAGCCAAATGTTAACTATAGTGAAGCCTCGATTTAAAACACCAACGTTTACACCCCAGGACAGGAAGTGGTCTCCTCCTACAGAGGACACAGAGACACCGAGGAGTCATCCAACCAGACCCCAAACCCAGCGTAGAGAGGTTCAGTGAATGTGGTTCTGAAGGTGTGGAGGTGGATCAGTCTGTCAGAGGAGACTCTGTAGAAGGAGAGAGAGCCAGCAGGGTGATCCAGATACACTGCTACTCTACCAGAGGAGGAGGAGGAGGAAGAGGAGGAGGAGGAGGAGGAGGAAGAGGAGGAGGAGGAGATGCGTGTTTCTCTGTTATTGTGCCGGACATAGTAACCTCCACGAGAGCAGCTCAGACTCCAGGACTGATAATTCCCTCCAAACTCACAGTCCTCACTGTCTCCTCCTCTCCTCCTGATTCCTCTGTAAGTCACTGATATATGAACCCTTCCGCTCCACTCGACCTCCCAGTAACAGAGACCAGTCAGAGCTTCTCTACACATCAGCTGAGGACAGCCAAACCTCTCTGGATGATCAGGATATGGCTGCTCCCACACAGATCTCACCGTCCTGTTGTCCTCAGACACTTTGAGGTATCTGCTCACTGTGTTTGAGTCCAGGGTGAGTTCACAGGAATCTGATGAGAGACGCAGACAGCAGTTTATCATCAGACCCACCTGAAGGCTCTACTCTCTGTTAGTGGTCCTTTCTATAAAGCTTCAAGATCAGTCATGTTCTAATGGCGTGTGGCGCAATGGGTTAGTGTGTTGGTGTTGGGATCAGGGGGTCACAGGTTCAAACCCCACTGCAGTCAGCATGTCGTTGTGTCCCTGAGACACTTCACCCCAAATTGCTCCTGTGGGGATTGCCCACAGTGTTGAGTATGGAATTCGCTTTGGATAAAAGCGTCTAACAAGTAACATGTCATGTGATGTAATGAATAAATACCACCTCCATCATCTGTGTCTCTAGAGAGAAGCTGACTGATCCACACTTACACTTCCTCACACCTGGTTTCAACCTCTGCTCTCCACCATGGTCCAGCCTGGAGGGAGAAACACAGTCAGGATGATTTTCTATCCAACAGGAGTCCTAGCTGCTGTTCAGCCTGAAGCAGAGCTCAGTCTGTAGAAGAAGACCTTTAGTTTTGACTTTTGCAAAAACACGTTTACGTATTTAACAAATATACATCGACTTCAATTAAAGTGCTTCATTATGCAAACAATGTATTCATTTAAAATAATAAATAAAAACAATATAATAAAAAGTGCAATTCCTCGTTAACAACTGAACATACAATGTCTTTATAGCACCAAGGTCGATTGTCACTGCCACCGTCAGGTACACAACCCCCCTCAGCAGCGTAGACTGAACCTGCTCAGAGTCGGATCTCCTAACCCTGAATGGTTGTTTCCATGTAATACAATTTGAAGGGATCTGTTGAGATCATAGTATCAAGTGAATACTTAAAACGAAAGTTAAATATAAATCAAATATGATCAATCATATTCTTGTATAAACCCATAATGAGAATGCTTCTTGATGGTTTTTGAATATGTATGTATGCTTACAATTTTAGTTGTTGCTGTTTTGATAACTTTACGTTTTTAAAAGAGGGTGTTGAGATCTTCATAGTATGTTGAATACTTAAAACGAGAGTTAGTTATAATCAAATATAATCAATTATATTCTTGTATAACCCACAATGAAAATGCTTCCTATTTTAGGTTTTTCTATATTTACAGTATAAACAAAAGTTTAGTGGTTTGTTAAATTGAGTGTAAGGCCTGTAATGGTTTATGAGTGTCGCTGATAAGGGAGTAGGCCGTTTCTTCCCTCTCCTCTCACAGCAGTACACAGGGAGGGGGGCTCCTGACTTAAGGAGAAACACACTGAGGCCCCAAATAGGTGGTTATGTCATAGCCAATAGAATATGTCTGGTCATGTCCTTTTTTACACAAACATGGGAAGGTGTGTCTCATGCCATAGCCAATAGAATCTGTCTGGTCATGTCCAGTCCTGTACATCAGAGGCCATGCCCAGTTTCCACAAATATGGGTGTGGAGGAGGTGTCTTAGGTTTTGATATCCTGTTGTTGAGCATAAAGACACTGGCTGAGAGGGGGAGAGGGAGCAAGCAAGAGAGAGAGAGAGAGAGAGAGAGAGAGAGAGAGGGAGAGAGAGAGGGAGAGAGAGGGGGGGGTTCCCCTGGTATACTCTCTCCCGGTAAAAGCTCTGTCCCTCAGAGTTGGGTTAATAGCTCTCGGTAAGGTTCTCTCAAACTTGGTAAATGTCTCTTGATTGAAAGCTGAGTGAATTTTCTTTGTAAATGAGTGGAATGAATTGATGTTTGTTGAAAGTTAGTACCCTGCAACCTGTGAGGAAAGGCCCTCCGAAGATTAGGGTTGTACCCTGCCACACTCACTCTTAGGTAGGGCCACACCTCATTACTGATATCAAAATCCTTCGGGATCACTTAAACAGATTTAGAGAGTTGTCTGAATTGAAACAGCAGTTAATTGAACCTGGTTCTTCAGGAGTTAATAGAGGTGAGATCTTGCTGACGTTGGTGGATCTGAGCCAAGCAGTAAACTGACAGAGACTCAATATCTTCGGTTAGGTCAATTAGTAGGTCAGAGTCATTTCCCGGAATAAATTATCAGCCCTCACCGACTCTTACAGATGAATTTGTTTCCTAAATCAGGCTAACTCCCTCAAAGATATGAGGAACCTGCAGTCAGTGTGTCCATACCTGAGAGTCTCCAGTCTCCAGAGAGGACCCTCCAGTCCAGCAGACAGCAGCTTCTCTCCTGAGGCTCCTGGATGATTGTAGCTCAGGTCCAGCTCTCTCAGATGGGAGGGGTTGGAGCTCAGAGCTGAAGCCAGAGAAACACAGCCTTCCTCTGAGACCAGACAGCCTGACAGACTGGAACCAGGGAATACAGTAAACTCAGTGTTCTTCAAAGTCACGTCAGCGGGAAAATCATAAGCGGGTTGACCATCATCATTAGCATGAACCAAAGCTGTATACAAATAATCAAAAGTTAAATTGCTTGAAAATAAAAAGCTGAACTCTGACCTGAGAGTCTCCAGTTCACAGTGTGGACTCTCCAGTCCAGCTGACAGCAGCTTCACTCCTGAATCCTGCAGGTCGTTGTTACTCAGGTCCAGCTCTCTCAGACTAGAGGACTGGGAGCTGAGGACTGAGGACAGAGCTGCACAGCTTCTCTCTGACAGCTTACAGCCACTCAGTCTGGGGAAAGATCAGCAGTGAACACAAAGAGTTATATTCTCATGTCTCAAACTGTTCCTAGTTAAAGTAGTTTTATCTCCACTCACAGAGCTTTCCTGGAGGCTTTGACCACTGGCAGCAGCCTCAGAAGAGCCTCCTCTGAAGCAGAGTATCTCTTCAGGTCAAACACGTCCAGATCTTCTCCTGATGACAGTAAGATGAAGAGCAGAGCTGACCACAGAGCAGGAGACAGATTATCTGTGGAGAGACTTCCTGAACTCAGGTACTGTTGGATCTGCTCCACTAGAGAACGATCATTCAGTTCATTCAGACAGTGGAACAGGTTGATGCTTCTCTCCGGAGACAGATCCTCATCCATCTTCTTCTTGATGTACTGCACTGTTTCCCGGTTGGACAAACTTCCTATATGTGGTGTCAGCAAACCTCGTAGGAGTTTCTGATTGGTCTGCAGTGAAAGACCCAGGAGGAAGCGGAGGAACAAGTCCAGGTGTCCGTTTGGACTCCGTAAGGCCTGGTCCACAGCACTCTGGTAGAGATGTGTTAGTTTAGGTTTGGGTCTGAAGACTTTAGGCAGCCAGGAGGTTGTTGGTTTTTCTGACAGCAGGTTGACTCCAGAGGTGATGAAGGTCAGATGGACATGAAGAGCAGCCAGAAACTCCTGAACGCTCAGATGGACGAAGCAGAACACCTTGTCCCTCTGGTACAGTCCTCTCTCCTCTCTAAAGACCTGTGTGAACACTCCTGAGTACACTGAGGCTGCTCTGATATCGATGCCACACTCTGTCAGGTCGGACTCATAGAAGATCAGGTTGCCTTTCTGCAGCTGCTCAAAAGCCAGTTTCCCCAGAGACTCCATCATCTTCCTGCTCTCTGGACTCCAGTGAGGATCTGTCTCAGCTCCTCCATCATACTTGATGTTCTTCACTTTGGACTGAACCACCAGGAAGTGGATGTACATCTCAGTCAGGGTCTTGGGCAGCTCTCCCCCTTCTCTGGTTTTCAACACCTCCTCCAGAACTGAAGCAGAGATCCAGCAGAAGACTGGGATGTGGCACATGATGTGGAGGCTTCGTGAGGTCTTGATGTGGGAGATGATGGTGCCGGCCTGCTCCTGATCTCTGAATCTCTTCCTGAAGTACTCCTCCTTCTGTGGGTCAGTGAACCCTCGGACCTCTGTCACCATGTCCACACACTCAGGAGGGATCTGATTGGCTGCTGCAGGTCGTGTGGTTATCCAGAGGCGAGCAGAGGGAAGCAGCTTCCCCCTGATGAGGTTTGTCAGCAGCACATCCACTGAGGTGGACTCTGTAACATCAGTCAGGATCTCAGTGTTGAGGAAGTCCAGAGGAAGTCGACTCTCATCCAGACCGTCAAAGATGAACACAACCGGGAACTGATCAAACCTGCAGATTCCTGCGTCTCTGGTTTCAGAGAAGAAGTGATGAACAAGTTCCACCAAGCTGTACTTGTTCTCTCTCACCACATTCAGCTCTCTGAAGGTGAATGGAAATATGAACAGGATGTCCTGGTTGGCTTTGCCTTCAGCCCAGTCCAGAGTGAACTTCTGTGTTAAGACTGTTTTCCCAATGCCAGCCACGCCCTTTGTCAGCACTGCTCTGATTGGTGCATCTCTTCCAGGTGAGGCTTTAAAGAGTTCTTCTTGTCTGATGGTTGTTTCTGGTCTGTGTGGTTTCCTGGATGATCTTTCAATCTGTCTGACCTCATGTTCATCATTGACCTCTGCAGACCCCCCCTCTGTGATGTAGAGCTCTGTGTAGATCTGGTTCAGAAGGGTTGGGTTTCCTGCTTTAGCAATGCCCTCAAACACACACTGGAACCTCTCCTTCAGGGTGGATTTGAGTTCACGCTGACAAGCTGCAGCAATGGTTCCTGGAAAGAGTAAATCATAGATTAAATTAAAGAGAGGATGTTTTCCCAATTCCATGTTTAATGTGTTAAACCCTCTTACTGCTCTGCAGCCGGTCAGCCAGCTCCTCCTGCTTCATGCTCCTCAGGAAGTGCAGAGAGATGTTCAGAAATGCCTCTCTGCTGCTCCTCCTCTGCTCTTCATCCTCACTGTCCAACACCTCTTCATCCTCCCTCTGACTCTCTAAGCCTTCTGGGTAATCTGAACTCAGGACTCTCTGGATCTTCTTCAGCTCGTCCTCCACAAATCTGACGATGTTTTCCTGGAGCAGCTGGAACAGAATAGGTTGTAGAGTTGAACTGGTAGAAGTCAACATCAGATCATGTGTGAGACAGAAAGCCTGACTATCTGCAGACTGCAGCCTGGACTCTGGATCACAATGCTGCTCCACTACTGAGTGTGATTCTTCTTTTGGAAATTGTTGAAAATGTTTGAGCACCAGGAATATGCTTGGAAGTAAACAAAAAGGCAACCAGTTGATGTTTTCTATATTATTAGTTAATGAATTTAGTGTGTACTGTAGATAGCAAGTTGTGTTGTGTTTATACTTTTACGCACCATGAATACGGAGTCCAGCTGGACAGACTGATTAATGGGAACCTCTGATCTCTGTCGAGGAACTCTGTGAAGATAATGATGTTCAACATATACAGAGTTACATGTGCTGTTAGTGGATCCTTCTTCAAACAGGACATACGATTCCTGATAGAACCACAAACACTGATGAATATGATGGAGATAAAACGCTGCTGAGAATAATGTTATACTTCAAAAGATTTGAATCGCAAACAAAAATAACTTCCAGTTGAATTCTTACCTCAGACTAACAGCGTGCTTTCCATCTCTAAAATCAATAGGTTTGTCCATAGACCAGTCACTCTTCATGGACACACAGCTGGGTCCAGGTTGCTCATGTTCGATCCTGATAGAAACACAAACACTGATCAATACAAGTGTATACTAAAGTTCTGCCAACATTTGTTTGGTTTTTTTAACGTCTTGATACTGATCACAACAAGGGAGAACGTCTAGTTTAAATGCTTACCATGAAAATTCAGAATGCTTTTCATCTTTAAAATATATAGGTTTGCCCATAGACCAGTCACTCTTCATGGACACACAGCTGGGTCCAGTTTCCTCATGTTGGATCCTAATAGAATCACAAACTCTGATTAATGCAAAGGTACACTGATATTCTGTTAAAATGCTGATCTCTAATTTTTTAATACGAATAACAACAATTTCGATAATGTGTTACTTTGGATCAGAGTGGTGTCCATCTTTCAACTCAATAGGATCCATAGAGAAGTCACTCTTAGACACACAGCTGGGTCCAGGTCCAGGTTTCCAATGTTTGATCCTGATAGAAATACAAACACTGATTACTGAATACTGCACACTTAAATGCTGCTGGTAATGATGTTGATGTCAGAATATTTGAATACTGATAACAGCAGACCTGAATGTAAACCTATTGAGAGCTGACCTGTGCTAAAAGCTCTCCAGTGAAACCAGGTCAGTGTCAGTGTTTGAAGGTGGCTGTCTCTTAGCCCTTCACACTTCATCCATGCACTTAACTTCAGAGTGTTAAGAGTTAAAGGTGGGGTAGGTAAGTTTGAGAAACCGGCTCGAGATACACTTGTTGTTATATTCCTTGGAATGCTCTTAACGTCCCGATAGCAATGAATATCTGAAGTGCTTTGACAATAAATCCATAAAAAAATGTCATCAGTGGAAGCCGTAGTTCTGTAAAAAGCACGACCAATCATCTGAGCCGGCTAAAGTAACTGGATGGCCTACCTGCCTGTCAGCTTTCCATCTGTGCACAAACTTATCTCGTGCCCTCATTGGTCATGTGCACGTTCGTGTGTGTTGGAGGAGGGGCTCTGTAAGGAAGTAGCAGATTTGTTCCGGTTGTGTTTTTTCAAATTCTAGCGCACTCGAGCTGGTTTCTCTAAAATGACCTACCCCACCTTTAAATATACAGTTACGTAAACTGAGTTGTCGGACCGGTTTAGACATTAAGTGCTGTTTGAAGGTGGCTGTCTCTTAGCCCTTCACACTTCATCCATGCACTTAACTTCAGAGTGTTAAGAGTTAAAAAATGAAAACACCTCAGTTACGTGAACCGTAACTCGGACAGGTTTAGACACGTCCTGCATTCTTTACTGATGGTGTGATCTAAGAAAACAATCAAACTGCTGCTCTTTCTACTAAAGAAACACTGACTGAATCTTTCTAAAATCACTCTACTTTAACTCTTTAACTTTAAGAGAGAAATGATACACACTACTTCAAACAGACATTAAGAATCAGCATCAAGAGTCATGTGACCTGTCCAGGTAAACAGTAATACAGCACAATGTGATCAGAGTGATCCTGATGATGGAACAGATTCATCTGGGAGGATTCTCACCTGCTGAACTCACTTCAGGTCCACTTCCAGACACTCTGCAGCTTCATGTGTGGAGGACACTCTGCTCATGTGTTCCTCTGCCGTCCTGTGTCTGCATGCATCTGATCCGAGGACACCGTCACAGCCTGATAACTCCTGAGATTAAAAACACTTCAGAGTCACGTGGAAACCGGTGTTACAGGTATCAAAATCATTGTGAGAGTTGATGTAGTTCTACTAACTGTCCACTAGATGGTGGTAACTGAGCGTCTAATGACATAAAGACCAGTGTGCTCCCTCTCCTCATGGACATTATCATAGTGTCACCGCACACAGCTGCTACAGGGCTGCTTTACTTTTGTTGTTGTGTTGGTTTTGCTTCTTTTTTTGTCTTTGACTTCCCCATTGTATTCTGTACATGGATACAGAGTCTTGTGAGAGGCGCTCCAGAGTTGACGTGGCAACTCTACCGTGAAGTCAGAACCTCTGGCTCTTGGACTTGTGATGTGAATTCTCCGGTCGAAGCTCCTAAATAAACCATCAGTGTTTGACGTCAAAGCTCCTCATCCCGTGACTCCTTCATGAGTCGGTGACTCCCACTGCATTGCTACACAGAAGTTTCCCCCACATCTTGCATTCACACTATTCAATAATACAAGGGCTAAATACTGCAACCCGCAAATAGTAACCAGGACTGTACTATGTACTTGTAGGCCTACGTTACCATTAATAGTATGCATGTTCATACACATGCCAACCTTTTACTGTGATATCTTGTTTCAATAGTTACTTTATCACTTTATCTCAGGTCTTCAAGGACTGGTCAGCTTTCTGTCCCCACAGTCAGAACTAAACATGGAGAAGCAGCGTTCAGTTATTATGCTCCAAATATCTGGAACAAACTTATCTTATCTTTTCTTTTTAATGACGGTTTTTAAATGCCATTTTCTTAAAGGTAGGGTATGTACGTTTGAGAAACCGGCTCATGATCGCTAGAATTTGAAAATACACGACCGGAGCATTGGCGGATTTAGGATTGTAGGAGATCCGGGGCTTAGCCCAGGAGTTGTTGGGGGGGGTGCAGGGGTAAAGTGCTATTTTTTACAAGTGGGGGGTGGACCGAACATCTTTTAGGGGGGTCGTCGCCTCCTTTAGGGGGGTCCGGGGCATGCTCCCCTGGGGAAGATTTGTTTTTAAATATTTAAATTAAAAGCATCAATCTGGTGCACTTTGAGAGCAACATTAACCCTACCTTAATAATACCTTAAAGCTGACAAAAGGTACTGGAGAACACTTCTTCATTAACATCCTTTAATGAAGCAAACTAATGCCTTAACTCACTCAAACACAGTCGTTTACTTATTTTGGTGAAACGAATGTGCGTAGAGTTTTAAAGGATAGTCTCACCTTGATTCTGGCGCATTGCTTATCGTTTTATAGATCTATTTTCATCCACCATCTTTGTTTGTGATGTAAACAGTTTAAGAGTCACGTTTCTGAATCGGACACTCTGAGTGGATGCAGTCACAGCCAATCGGAGTCTGATTCAGAGGGTTGCCTGTCAGTTCCGTTGCCTGTCAGTTCCATTGCTATGGATTCCATTGTTAAGTGTACTGAAACGAAAGCCGGTATAATTCCAAGCGCGAAAACAAAATAAAAATTGGAATACGTTATTTTAGTGTCTTAAAAGGTAGACTGAGGTATGAAGGGTTAACGTTACATCTTAGGATAACTTTTAGCCATGTTCTGTATACATACTAACATATGAGGGTATACTTAGTGTGGTTACTCCATGTTTACTAGCTATAACGTTACCTCACTCTTTTTCACTTCTTACTCAGTCAGCCAGACTGCAGATATCACCATTAGATTCACAAACCTGAAACATCATCCATTTCTTCACTGCTGGTGATGACATTGTTGTCAGCTGCTGATACTGCTGCTGCTGCAGCTTGTCGCGCCTGCTTCGATTAAAATAACTTTCTCATATCCATAACTTTATAGGCTATTAGCTTAAAACTCGTCAGGCACGAGGAAGGATCACTTCTTCTTCAGGGCAGGGAAGGCTACGCAGTACGCAGGCTACTGTCCCGCAGCGGCAGCCTCTCTGGTGGACTCCGGTACTGCACATTACTCAAGAGACGTTTTCAAACTTTTATTTTTTTGTATTTATTTTTTTAAGTGAAACATCCAGGGCTTTTCAGAAAACATCCGGGGCTTAAGCCCAAGTAGCCACCCCCTAGCGCCGCCACTGGACCGGAGAAAATCTGCCACTTCCTTATAGAGCCCCTCCTCTAACACACACGAACGCGCACATGACCAATGAGGGCATGGCTAAAATAATTGGTCGTGCTTTTTACAGTACCACGACTTCCACAGATGACATTTTTTTTATGGATTTGTTGTCAAAGCACTTCATATATTCATTGCTATCGGGATGTTAAGCGCATTCCATGGAATATAACTGAAAGTGTATCTCGAGCCGGTTTCTCAAACGTACCTACCCCACCTTTAATATATTTCATTTTTGTAAAGCACTTTGAATTGCCTTGTGTTGAAAGGTGCTATATAAATAAATGTGCCTTGCCTTGCTTAAACAGTGACTCTGTCCAGGTAAACAGTGGCAGTGAACATTTCCCCATCATATTTGAATAGTAAAAAAAACAAGGTTAGACAAGGCAAGGCAAGGCAAGTTTATTTATATAGCACTTTTCAACACAAGGCAATTCAAAGTGCTTTACAAAAAAAGAAAGACATTCAGAAAATGGCATTTAAAATCAGTCATTAAAAAGAAAAGATAATAAAATAAACATTAAAAGAAAAATTACATGGATAAAAGTTACAGTGCAGTTTAAGATATGAATAGTTCAATTAAAAGCAGCAACAAAAAGAAAAGTCTTCAGCCTGGATTTAAAAGTAGTAAGAGTTGCAGCGGACCTGCAGGTTTCTGGGAGTTTGTTCCAGATATTTGGAGCATAATAACTGAACGCTGCTTCTCCATGTTTAGTTCTGACTCTGGGGACAGAAAGCTGACCAGTCCCTGAAGACCTGAGAGATCTGGATGGTTCATCATTTAGCAGGAGGTCAGAAATGTATTTTGGGCCTAAACCATTCAAAGCTTTATAAACCAGCAGCAGTATTTAGAAATCTATTCTTTGACACACAGGAAGCCAGTGTAAAGAGTTCAGAACAGGAGTGATGTGACCCACTTTCTTAGTGTCAGTGAGGAACCAGAGTAAAGACTTCAGAACAGGAGTGATGTGATCCACTTTCTTAGTGTTAGTGAGGACTCACGCAGCAGCGTTCTGAATCAGCTGCAGCTTTCTAATAGATGTTTTAGTGAGACCTGTGAAGACACCATTGCAGTAGTCCAGTCTACTGAAGATAAAAGCATGGACAAGTTTTTCCAAATCCTGCTGTCTTTTAATCCTAGATATGTTCTTTAGGTGACAGTAGGCTGATTTAGTAACTGTTTTAATGTGACTGTTGAAACTCAGGTCAGAGTCCATGACTACACCTAGATCTCTGGCTTTATCTGTTGTTTTGAACATTGCAGACTGAAGCTCAGCGCTAACTTTTAAACGTCCTTCCTTGGCTCCAAAGACCATTACCTCAGTTTTATCTTTGTTTAATTGGAGAAAGTTCTGAGACATCCAGTTAGTGATTTGTTCAATGCACTTACTCAGTGTTTGAATTGGAGCATAGTATCCTGGTGAAATTGTTACGTAAATGTATGTGTCATCCGCATAGCTATGGTAACTTATTTTGTTGTTCTTCATTATCTGAGCCAGTGGTAGCATGTAGATGTTAAAGATAAGAGGCCCCAAGATGGAGCCTTGAGGAACCCCACATGTCATATTTGTCAACTCAGATGTGTATTTACCTATAGAAACAAAGTTGCTTCTGTCCTTTAAGTAGGATTCAAACCAATGTAGAACTGTTTCCAAAAGTCCCGCCCAGTTTTCCAGTCGGTCTAGTAATATGTTGTGGTCAACAGTGTCAAACGCAGCACTGAGATCTAATAATACTAACACTGAAGTTCTGCCACTGTCTGTGTTTAAGTGGATGTCATTGAAGACCTTTACAAGAGCAGTCTCAGTCCTGTGGTTTGGACGAAATCCTGACTGGAACACATCCAAACAGTTATTTAAATGCGAGAAGTTACTCAACTGTTCGATCATTGAAAAACAACTTTTTCAATGATTTTACCCAGAAATGGCAGGTTTGATATGGGCCTGTAATTGTTCATTTCTGAAGCGTCTAGATTATTCTTTTTTAAGAGCGGTTTAATGACTGCAGTTTTCAGGGCCTGTGGAAAAACACCTGAGTGAAGAGATTTGTTTACTATGTGAAGTAGATCTGAGGCCATGCAACGAAAAACATCTTTGAAAAATCCTGTTGGAATAATATCAAGGCAGCAGGAAGAGGATTTCAGAAGTTGAATAATGTCCTCTAGGTTTTTATCATTAATCTGATGGAATTGTGTCATGGTGTTTGAATTGATATTAGGTGGACACAGAGACAACACACCTGCTGTACCTGATGCAGAGACACTGACTGCTTGTCTGATTTTCTGAATGTTGTCAGTGAATAAGGCAAAATCATTGCACGCCCTGGATAGAAGTTCAGAGGCTACTGACACTGGGGGGTTAGTTAGTCTGTCGACGGTAGCAAACAAGGCACGTGCGTTGTTTTTGTTTTTGGTAATGATGTCAGAGAAGAAAGACTGTCGTGCGTTTTTCAATTCCAAATTATAAAGGCCAAGTCTCTCTTTATAGATTTCAAAGTGAACCTGGAGATTTGTTTTTCGCCACCTGCATTCAGCTTTTCGATATTCTCTTTTTTCTGTTCTCACGGTCATGGCCTTTCTCCATGGAGATATTTTCTTGCCAGTCACTTCGTTTACCATAGTTGGAGCAATGGCATCTATAACATTTTTAATTTTTGAATTAAAATGACCTACTAGCTCAATTACTGAGATGTTAGCAGGGGCAAGTGTGGAAGAAACATTCTGATTAAACATTTCCCTAGTGTTTCAGTTAAGACGAGACACGGCAGGCAAAAACATCGTTTTTCATGCCCATGTCAATTTTGAGATTTTGTGCTATTTTGATTCAATAAGATGTTTTCTTTCAGGCTTTTGGAAGGAAAACGTACAAAATACACATTTAGGTGTTTATTTTACTATAGTTTGTCTATTTCCGTCGGTAGATTTCTCCTAAATTCACCAAAAGTTAGCAATTTAACGTAACATAAAGTGCCGTGACCGCTGTTTGCTCCATGTCATGAGAGGTACCGTTGGAAAGCTCAGGTTCTCCTGCACAATCACATCGGATCCAAATATGGTCATTTCCTTTGTATCAGCAACCAATCGTGAAAGTACAAAGGGGTCATCTGACCAAAGAACGGAATCTTATTGGCTGGTGTCAATTTCTGACAACGTGATTCGTTCAGATGCGTCACGTGGTGCGCCATGACACTTCCTTGTTTATATTTGCGCTGAAAATTTAAATCTCAAAATGCCGAAACATCCGCGAAAAAATCGTTCAAAGAGAAGAGGACAACAATTGTCACTTGCACGTAGCAAGGTAGAAGACAAAACAAATGACCCCGAACCTGAAAAACCTTCACTTAGTGCGTCAATGCGCAAGCTGTCACCCAAAGAGCAGGAGGGTTTAGATAGCGCCACACAGCAGTGGCTGATAATACATGTAGCGCGGCTGAATGAACTGCTCAGTGGGTTGATTTGCCCAAATTGCGCAGGGACAGGGCTCAAAGTTAACATCGATCCGCAAAACCATGGTTTCTGTAGCAGCTTAATTTTAGAGTGCAGTCTGTGTGATGGTGGGTACCGCAAAAGTGTGTACACATCTACACGTCTTCAAGACGAAACCAGGAAGGATGTTGCTTTTGATGTGAATGTAAGAATGGTGCTCTTAGCGCACGAGTTAGGCTTGGGCTATGCAGCTCTGAAGAAAATAAGCAAAGTGTTGGGGATTCCTGCACTTCATCTCAAAACCTATCAGAGACATGACAAGAGAGTGACAGGTATAGAAACAGGATTGAGACCAAGAAAACTTGAACTATTGAATTCAGAGTATAACTTATCAGGACATTCAGTTGACTTATTTTTTTCTCTTATTAGTGGCAGAAATAGAGAGAGGCCTGGAGTCACTTCACAGGACAAGGGAGCAGGTCAGGCAGGCTTATGCAGATGTGGACCCAGATGTTGCAGAGTTGCTGAGGGAGGATGCAGAGGCAGTTATAAACATCAGCGTGTCATTTGATGGCACATGGCAAAAGCGAGGCTTCACATCCCATTATGGGATCGGTGTGTGCATTGACATCCTTACTGGATTGGTGATAGACTATGAAATCCTATCATCCTATTGCCATGCTTGTGCTCTAAAGGGAAATGCCAAGCAAGAGCAAAAGATTACAGAAGAGGAGTATGACAGTTGGCGACAGACACATAGTGATTGTGCAATAAACTTTGCAGGGTCAAGCAAGGCAATGGAGCAGGAGTCAGCCAAGAGGATGTGGGCCAGGTCTGTGAATCGCCACCAGGTGCGGTACACAGAGATGTTGTCAGATGGGGATAGAGCAGCATTTAGGGAGGTGGTTGCACTGAACCCATACCCTGGGCATGAAGTGGTGAAATTAGAGTGCATTAATCATGCCCACAAGCGAATGGGTACAGCACTCAGAAAAATGAGTTCACAGAAAAAGTTAGGAGGGAAGGGTGTAGGGAAGCTGACTGGAAAGAAATGCAAAACTTTGCAAAATTATTACAGGGGGGCAATTCTCAACAACCAGGGTTCAATCGATAAAATGAAGGGAGAAATATGGGCAGGTCTCCTCCACGGCATGTCTACTGATGACAGCCCCTTACACACCAGGTGCAATCCCTCCTGGTGTTGGTATAGGAAAGCAGAGGATAATGGGGAAACACCTGGTAGCCACAAAGAACATGCTGGAAACTTTTTAAAGCGAGAGGTGGGGGAGAAGCTTATCCCTGTGTACCACCGCATGTCAAGTGACAGCCTGCTCCAGAGAATGCAGCATGGAGGTACTCATTACATTATTACATTACATTGCATTTAGCTGACGCTTTTATCCAAAGCGACTTACAATAAGTGCATTCGACCAGGAAGATACAACCTTTAAGAAAACAGAATCATATAAGTACATCAGGTTTCATAGAGCCAAACATTTCAAGTGCTACTCAACTGGCATTTAGAAAGCCAGCCCTTTATTAGTATATAAGTGCTTTGTTAGTAATTCTATCGCTCGAAGTGGAGTCTAAAGAGATGAGTTTTCAGTTTGCGTCGGAAGATGTGTAAGCTATCTGCTGTCCTGATTTCAATGGGGAGCTCATTCCACCATTTTGGAGCCAGGATAGCAAACCCACGTGTTTTTGCTGACGGGAACTTGGGTCCCCCTCGCAGTGCGGGTGCAGCGAGCTGTTTGGCTGATGCAGAGCGGAGTGCACGTGCTGGGGTGTACGGTTTAACCATGTCCTGGATGTAGGAAGGGCCAGATCCATTCACAGCATGGTACGCAAGTACCAGTGTCTTGAAGTGGATTCTAGCAGTTACTGGAAGCCAGTGAAGGGAGCGGAGGAGCGGTGTGGTGTGGGAGAATTTGGGAAGGTTGAAGACCAGACGAGCCGCTGCATTCTGGATGAGCTGCAGAGGTCGGATGGCACATGCAGGTAGACCAGCCAGGAGGGAGTTGCAGTAGTCTAGGCGTGAGATGACGAGAGCCTGGACTAGGATCTGCGCTGATGTCTGGGTCAGCTGGGGACGTATCCTCCTGATGTTGTAAAGCGTGTATCTGCAGCAGCGGGTTGTAGCAGCGATGTTTGCAGTGAAGGACAATTTGTTATCTAGGACCACACCCAGATTCCTTGCAGTCTGAGTCGGGGAAACAACAGAGGTGCCGATGTTGATTGTTAGGTCAAGAGTGGGACAATCTTTTCCCGGAAGGAAGAGCAGTTCAGTCTTGTCAAGGTTGAGCTTGAGGTGATGAGCAGACATCCACCGAGAGATGTCTGCTAGGCAAGCAGAGATGCGTGCGACGACCTGGGTCTCTGAGCGGGGAAAGGACAGAATTAGTTGGGTGTCGTCAGCGTAGCAGTGGTATGAAAAACCATGCGGGCTAATGACAGACCCGAGCGAGTTTGTGTACAGGGAGAAGAGGAGGGGACCAAGAACCGAGCCCTGAGGGACCCCTGTAGTTAATTGACAAGGGTCGGACTCGGACCCTCTCCAAGTAACCCTGTAGGTGCGGTCGTTGAGGTATGAGGTGAGGAGGGAAAGTGCAGTGCCTGAAACTCCAAGTTCTTGGAGAGTGCGAAGGAGGATCCGATGGTTCACCGTGTCGAATGCAGCAGACAGGTCCAGAAGGATGATGACAGAGGAGAGGGAGGCTGCTTTAGCAGTGTGCAGTTCATCAGAGACAGCAAGGAGAGCAGTTTCTGTTGAGTGACCTGCCTTGAAACCAGACTGGTGCGGATCCAGAAGGTTGTTCTGATGGAGATAACAGGAGAGTTGTTTAAAGACAGCGCGTTCAAGTGTTTTAGACAGGAACGGGAGGAGAGAGACGGGCCTGTAGTTAATAACATCAGACGGATTGAGAGTGGGTTTCTTAAGGAGAGGGTTTACTCTTGCCTCCTTGAGACTGTTTGGAAAGTGACCAGAAGTTAGAGAAGTGTTGATGAAATGGGTGAGAAATGGTAGAATATCAGGAGCGATAGTCTGAAGGAGGTTTGAGGGGATAGGGTCCAGAGAACAGGTGGTAGGACGGGCAGAGGTAACGAGGGTAAGAACCTCACTTGGAGAGAGAGGGGAGAAGGAGGTCAGTGTGTGGGTGAAGGGAGGGTCTGGTGACCCAGCGGTGAGTAAAGGTGAGTCAGAAAAGGAAGAGCGAATATCATCAACCTTTTTTTCAAAGTGGTTAACAAAGTCGCTTGACAGAAGGGAGGAGGGGGGAGGTGCTTTGGGAGGGTCCAAGAGGGTGGAGAAGATAGAAAATAGTTTTTTGGGATTGGAATAGGAAGATTGGATCTTATCTTGAAAGAAAGTGCTTTTTGCCTGAGAGATGGAAGCAGAGAAAGAGGAGAGGAGAGCCTGATAGGTTAGGAGGTCGTCATGGTACTCAAAATGCCAATGAGTGCCTCAACTCTGTGATATGGGCGCGGTGTCCAAAAACGGTCTTTGTGGGGAAAAGCAGGGTTGAGGCAGCTGCAAGTATGGCCATCTCCACCTTTAATGAAGGTGCCTCTGCCATGCTGGCTGTTATGGAGAAGTTGTGGCTCCAGAGCACAGCTGTTACTGTCAGCGCAATGAGACAAAGTGATTTGCTGAGAATTTCAAAAGCTGAGGCCATTACATCTGCCAGTTTGAAATATAGGCGCAAGAGTCTAAGCACAGCAAAAAAGGTGAAAAGACATCAGCAGGAGATGCAGGAGGGGCCTACTTATGGAGCAGGCATGGACTAGGGTGGCAGTTCTGCAGTGCGTGTGTTACTGTGGTCGTAGTGTGTGTGTGTTACTGTGGTTTTGTTCATCAGGTACATACTGTGTTACTCAGTTTTCAGTTGTATTGTGTTTTATATGTTCTATATTGTTGTTGTTGTAAGTATTAGATTAGATATTGTGTCTGAAAATAGTGTCTTCCAATAAAAAAAATATGGAATTTGACAATACATATCTTTAAAGGTCGTTTTCTCAAAATGAGTTTTTTCTCCTACTCTGAGCACAAAATTTCCACTTCAGTAGCACGTAGACACACCAAACCTTCCAGTTATATTCCTATCCATATTCTGAAGGCTTTTACAGAAGGGTTTGTTCATTTATCATTCATAGCCTGAATTATATAACATTTTATACCTAAAAACATGGCGAAAATTGATATTTTAGGGCTGTTGACAGTATTTTCTGATTTATTTAGTGATAAAAAGAGATATAAAAAATCCCTTCTGTAAAAGCCTTCAATTCTAATATGACAACAAAATGAAACAAGAATTTTGAACCTGGCTTTATCCAATAAAAAAAAATCGTTTCCTGAAATGTGTTAAAATATGCGCATATTTAATGAGATTATGGCTAATTTGCATATTTCAACATGCTATTTCTGAAAACTTGTAATACAAAAAACAATTGCCTCATTGTAAGTAATTAACTGGAGAAATTTCTAGCTGATATCTTTAAGTTAAAAAAATTACCCTATTCACCTGTAGTGTCTCGCCTTAAATATCGCTTTGTGGTTACCTCTTTTTGAACATTTAAGGTAAGTGACATGTTGTCTTCTTTTGGGGCCCCTGATGGCTGAGGGGCCCTAACCCACCTGCTGGCTCTGGTCCTAGTGAAAGGATTTTGAAGCCTGTGAGACAGTTGAGAGCTAAACTGTGCTAAAGAACTTTCAGTGAAACCAGGTCAGTGTTTGAAGGTGGCTGTATGTGAGCCCTTCACACTTCATCCATGCACTCAACTTCAGAGTATTAAGAGTCACAAAATAAAATAAAACACCTATGCTACGTGAACCGAGATGTCGGACCGGTTTAGACACGCCATGCAGTATTTACTGATGATGTGATCTAAGATAACAATCAAACTGCTGCTCTTTCTACTCAAGAAACACTGACTGAATCTTTCTAAAATCACTCTACTTTAACTCTTTGACTTTAAGAGAGAAATGATATACACTACTTCAAACAGATATTAAGAATCAGCATCAAGAGTCATGTGACCTGTCCAGGTAAACAGTGACACAGCACAATGTGATCAGAGTGATCCTGACGATGGAACAGATTCGTCTGGGAGGATTCTCACCTGCTGAACTCACTTCAGGTCCACTTCCAGACACTCTGCAGCTTCATGTGTGGAGGACACTCTGCTCATGTGTTCCTCTTCAGTCCTGTGTCTGCCTGCATCTGATCCGAGGACACCGTCACACCCTGATAACTCCTGAGATTAAAAACACTTCAGAGTCACGTGGAAACCGGTTTAACAAGTATCATAAACCGTGTGAGAGGTGATGTAGTTCTACTAACTGTCCACTAGATGGTGGTAACTGAGCGTCTAATGACATAAAGACCAGTGTGCTCCCTCTCCTCATGGACACTATCATAGTGTCACCGCACACAGCTTCTACAGGGCTGCATTACTTTTGTTGTTGTGTTGGTTTTGCTTATTTTTTTGTCATTGACTTCCCAATTGTATCCTGTACATGGATACAGAGTCTTGAATTCGCACTTTACAATTCTCCTACACAGATTACAATCACATGTATTTCTGAATTGACCTTAAAAAGAGATATACGGGGACACAGAGCCAGAACAAAGTAACACACACACACATTCTTTACTATATGCACCCAGCAGGCACACACACACACACACACCCACACCCACACACACACACACACACACACACACACACACACACACACACACACACACACACACACACACACACACACACACACACACACACACACACACACACACACACAGGCCTTAGAGTGTGAGCCTCTCAGGTTATTTTGGGGGTCAGCTGTCGTTGTGCCATCAGCAGGAACTCCTCCTCCTCCTTTCTGTCTCTTCTTCACCTCCTTCACTCCACTGATCCTGGTAAGAATATTTCTTCTCTCTGTCTCTTATCAAATATTTAGTTTCTCTAAAGTTTCTGATCACGTTTGCATTGATGTTGAGTTGTAGCCTAATATCAACAAAAGTGATTGTGTTGTTGCTACGTTGTACTTCTTCTGTGAGTTGACTTGTTGTGGAAAATGCACTTTGTATACCCTATAGGCATTGAAATAACCTGATAATACTTTACGGTCACTTATATGTTTATATACTTATATGGGTTTAGTGTGTAATATTACTATAATGTACTATAACAGGGTCAAATACATGAAGGGATTGGTAATGGCTGCCATGGCACGTTGAGTTGCTTTGTCACTGTCAGTGTCCGTAAGTCCAGGTCAGTGTAAAGATCTGTCCTCACCTTTTACAGTGGGATCATTATACAGGTTCATTTAATGCATTTAAACGTATTTGTCTTAGTTTAATTATTATGATTATGATTATGATTATGATGATGGTTTAAGGCATAGATATAGTTCAAATGTAATTTATTGATGTTTGTTGAATGTTTTGACCTTTTATATGCTGTTTGAAGTTGAATTATTGTTCTATAAAAACGTACGATAATTCACAAAACGTAACATATTTTATTTTAACTGTCTCTTTGAGTAAATAATGAATCCCCCTATATATCATTTGTATAGATGGCAAAAATTGGACATCAACAGAACAGCAGTATGGATTAACATTCTCATTTGAAGGGATTTTATTAATTATGCGTTGTTATAAAATCTCCAAATATGATGTCAACAAAACAGCAAGAAAACAAGGTTGCTGTTATTAGAGCCTGGAGTTATACAAAATAATATTTGTTAACAAAACTATAATCCTCAATTGACTTCATCTACCAATGCTGTTTACTTCTTTCAAGCTGAGATATGTTTTGAAGTTAGTTGTATTGGTCATGGTTATGTAACGAGAGGATTAAAAAGTATACATATATTTATAAAAGTTGTTAATTTTAAAGGGATTGACCGCTTGAAACTCAGGGGGAGGGCTTTGATTGGTTGCGTAACTTAGTGGGTGGAGTCATACTTTTTCATCAGGGGGGGTTGCTACAACAGGAATTTGGGGAGGGGGAGCATGAATGAGAGGAAGCAGGTAAACAGACACAGTTAGTACCTAAAAAAACACACAAATACCTTTTGTCGTGTGTGTGTGTGTGTGTGTGTGTGTGTGTGTGTGTGTGTGTGTGTGTGTGTGTGTGTGTGTGTGTGTGTGTGTGTGTGTGTGTGTGTGTGTGTGTGTGTGTGTGTGTGTGTGTGTGTCCATATTTGTACTCTCTCAGAATAGATGACACTATAACAGGTGTTGTCTTGAGTGTGTGTGTGTGTGTGTGTGTGTGTGTGTGTGTGTGTGTGTGTGTGTGTGTGTGTGTGTGTGTGTGTGTGTGTGTGTGTAAGTATGTGTGTGTGCGTGTTTGTGTGTGTGTAAGTATGTGTGTAAGTGTGTAAGTTTGTGTGTGACAAAGTGGGGGCTGGCTATTTTTAACTGACCAGATACAATAACGGTGACAGAGCGGTGAGGGCGGACACACACACACATGTTTATTTTTAGTCACTTGTGGGGACATCCCTTTTTTTGTCACTTGTGGGGACATCCCTTTTTTTGTCACTTGTGGGGACATCCCTTTTTTTGTCACTTGTGGGGACATCACTTTTTTTGTCACTTAGACTTACATTCATTTCCTGGAGACTTAACATAACCCTTGGTCATCATTAGAAAGTAACTCAGTGCATTTACTCAAATACGGTACTTGATGTCACGGCTGGATGGCGAGGTATATATAGTATGCAGAAGATATGTTGAAAGCAGTAATCCTTTATTTCCAGAACTAGGCCAGGCAAACAAAGTCAAAACTGGGCAAGACAAAACATAAAGTTGCTCAGAACATAAATCATCCAACAACATCGAGAAACTCACAATGACATACAAAAATAAAACAGAACTTAAATACACACAAGACTAATCACACACACAAGACACAGGTGAGGAGGGAGGAGAAAGCACAGGGGCACCAGGTGAACACAATCAGGTAATCAGGCAGGAGGGAACACAGAGACAGGAAGCAACAGGCAAGACGAGGAGCGAACACTTTTCAAGATAAAACAGGAAACCAAAGTCAGATCAAGACAAGACAAAACACAACACAGACAGATCGGGACACTTGATATATTATTGAGGCCCCTTTAAAAGTTCTGCACAAAGAGTACTTTAATTTGTGATGTTTAAAGTACATTTTATTGATAATACTTCTGTACTTTCATTACATTGCATTTAGCTGAGGCTTTTATCCAAAGCAACTTACAATAAGTGCATTCGACCAAGAAGATACAAACTTGAAGAAAACAGAATCATATAAGTACATCAGGTTTCATAGAGCCAAACATTTCAAGTGCTACTCAACTGGCTTTAGATAAGAGCAAATAATCACTATAAAATCTCACTGATTGAAATGAAATGTAAGTAAGATCTGTTTGATGTTGTTGTTGTGTGATCTAGCGGAAAATAACTTCATATTGCAAATCTGCAGCAATCTGAGCATGGAGACGGTGAAAGCTGAGCAGTTGGTGCCCCCCCCGGCTAAGGAAGCTCCTCTTGCAGCCTCCTCCCCCTCCAACAACCCCATGGACGAGTACAAGAGGCGGCTGGAGAAGATCCTCAGCTCCCACGGCTCTGCGTCCGGCCTCCTGGAAAAACAGGTGAATAAAACATATCAAAACCCCTCGTTTCTGTTGTGTGATTGTGATGTGAGCAGAGGTTGGAAGTAATGGAGTACAAATACTTCTCACATTTTGAACCCAAATACCTGAACTTTCTACTTCTTACATGTTGAACCCAAATACCTGTACTTTCTACTTCTTACATGTTGAACTCAAATACCTGTACTTTCTACTTCTTACATGTTGAACCCAAATACCTGTACTTTCTACTTCTTACATGTTGAACACAAATACCTGTACTTTCTACTTCTTACATGTTGAACTCAAATACCTGTACTTTAAACTTCTTACATGTTGAACACAAATACCTGTACTTTCTACTTCTTACATGTTGAACTCAAATACCTGTACTTTCTACTTCTTACATGTTGAACACAAATACCTGTACTTTCTACTTCTTACATGTTGAACACAAATACCTGTACTTTCTACTTCTTACATGTTGAACTCAAATACCTGTACTTTCTACTTCTTACATGTTGAACACAAATACCTGTACTTTAAACTTCTTACATGTTGAACACAAATACCTGTACTTTCTACTTCTTACATGTTGAACTCAAATACCTGTACTTTCTACTTCTTACATGTTGAACACAAATACCTGTACTTTCTACTTCTTACATGTTGAACTCAAATACCTGTACTTTCTACTTCTTACATGTTGAACACAAATACCTGTACTTTCTACTTCTTACATGTTGAACTCAAATACCTGTACTTTCTACTTCTTACATGTTGAACTCAAATACCTGTACTTTCTACTTCTCACATGTTGAACTCAAATACCTGTACTTTCTACTTCTTACATGTTGAACTCAAATACCTGTACTTTCTACTTCTCTCATTTTCCAAACAGGCTGGTTCCTTTAGTCTGAATGTGTGTTTGATGGCGTGATCATTATTATTTAGAGTCATTGCGTGCCTATTGATTTGAACACGATCCGTGTATCCATCATTTCCTGGTCTTCTCTAAAGAAGAGGGACCAATGGAAACGTTGTCATGTTGCCGTTGTTCAGCATGGAAACATTCATTAGCTAACAATGACATTATTGTTCTATTAATATAAAGGGAGGTCAGGTACTCTTTAAAACAGCTGCTAGTTATGGGTACTTTTTACTGAAGTACATTTCAAAGCCTCTTTACTTTGACTTGAGTAAAGAAGTTTAGTCAGTACTTCTACTTTTACCAGAGTACTTTTAAACACGAGTATCTGTACTTCTACTTGAGTGAAGGATGTGTGTACTTCTACTCGACTGAAGGATGTGAGTGCTTTGAACATCTCTGGATGTGCTATATGTGACATGTATGTAGTAACGTGTGTTGTTCTATCTACTTGTCTTTCGTCCTTTCTTTGTAGCTAATGCAGTTGATGTATTATGATTTTAAAAAGTTGTCTTTTATTATCTGGCCGGGGACAACAGCTGGATATTATCAGTGTTGGTGAAAGCTGCTCCATTCACTGTTTTTTGTGACAGTTGATCAATGGGGACTCTCCACGACACTATAAACAAACAAACTAAACTAAAAATGCAAATTCATTTGTCGCGTTTACGACTTCGTTTTAGGATTTAAAACATTAGACTCAAGACATTAGACTGAAGTTAATCCTGAATCAAATACAAAGTTGAATCCAGGATCAGATGTACCTTTAAGGGCCTTGAACAAGTTTCTCCTCAGTGATTACAATGTTGTGTTAAGGCTCCTTTGTGTCTTGTCTTTAATATGTGTCCTTGTTGATGTCCAAGCTGCTGTGATGAAGCATTTCAGACTTGATCAAAATGTTATCGGACTTTATTCTTAAAGGTTCATGTGGTTTTGATTGTAGAGTTTGATGGAGGCAGAGGTGGAAAAGATGAAGGCGGAGCCGAAAGAGGAACTTCCCGTTGCAATGGAGAGAGGTGAGCGAGGCGGTTTTTAAATAACAAAAACTAATCATATGTCAGTTTGATCTACTGTTAAAGGGAGCACTACAGGTGGAGAGGGTCAAACGTGTCAAATATCACCATTCAGAACTGGGGAGGCTGTGGCTCAGTGGGATAGTGCGCTGAACTTAGTGAATCCGGCGAGCTCGCTCCAAGAACTCTGCAAAGCAAATTATAGTTATTATTTATAGTCAAAATTCTGAGGAAAATAAAAGTCTGATTTTTTTCGGATAAAAAATACAGTTCTGAGAAAAAGAGAAAACTTAGAATTTTTTTTGAAAAAGTTAACCAAATAATTAGTGAACTTTTTGAAAAATTCAGAAAACATTTTTTAAAGTTAGAATTCTGAGGAAAACAAATATTGGAAGAATGTTGAGGGGGGGGGAAGTCAGAATTTAGAATTTTGAGAAAAATTTCAAAATTCTGGGGGAAATGGAAAAGTTAGAATTTTAAGAATAAAATGAAAAAGTTAGAATTTGGAGGGAAAAAAATGTGGAGAATCTTTTTTTTTAAAGTTAGAATTCTGAGAAAAAAGAAAATAGTCAGATATTTTTTGCTAAATCTGAATTTTGAGGAAAACGTGAAAAACTTTATTTTTTGAAAAATGTACATTCTGATACGCAGAGGCGTGTGGCGCAGTGGCTAGAGTCTTGGTGTTGGGATCAGGGGAGCACAGGTTCAAACCCCACTGCAGTCAGCATGTCGTTGTGTCCCTGAGACACTTCACCCCAAAGTGCTCCTGTGGGGATTGTCCACAGTATTGAGTATGTGAGTCTCTTTGGATAAAAGCTTCTGACAAGTGACGTGTGTGTGTGTGTGTGTGTGCCTGTGTGTGTGTCTGCAGAGGTGTCTCTCATCATGAAGAGTCTGAACAAAGGCTCTTCTCCAGCCAAGAAACTGGAAGAGGTGGTCAGGAAATATGCCGAAGTGGTGAGAATTATTCAATATTAGGACTTATTACTTTTAGAGACTTTTTACACAGCAAATCCATTCTGTCATAAACTATGCAATCTTCATTCAATGTGTGTGTGTGTGTGTGTGCAGGCGGTGCAGCAGCGCGGCGATGAGAGGAAGGTGTGTGTGTTGCAGCAGCAGATGTCCATGCTGCTGGAGGAGAGCCGAGGCAGCGCGGCGGCTCGCAGCGAGCTGGAGGCGCTTTGTAGAGAACTGCAAGGACACTACGACACACTGAGGGTGGGTAGATGTGTGTGTGTGTGTGTGTGTGTGTGTGTGTGTGTGTGTGTGTGTGTGTGTGTGTGCCTGATCCTGGTGGCCCTAAAGTTCATGGTTAGCAGCTAAAAATACATGCAGAATCTTAGAATACTGATACTGATATAGTAAAGCCTAATCCCCCCCCCCCTCCTCCCCATCCTCCCCCTTCAGGAGGAAACCCTGAAACGCTGCAGGGACGACGAGGAGAAACGGTCTGAAATCACCAGCCACTTCCAGAGCATGCTGACAGAAATCCAGTCTCAGATCGAGACGCACAGCACCCGAAACGACAAGCTGTGCCACGAGAACAGCAACCTGACCGACAAACTGGAGGGCCTGATGTCCCAGTGCGAGATGAGGGAGGAGGTGAGGGGTCAAAGGTCGACATAATACATCTTCAAAGACAGTAATAAGCCTCAAGTGTTGGGTTTTACGTGTTATAACCATAGAATGAGAATCAGGTTTATTAGCAGGTCGGTTGTACGAGGAATGAGTTTCTGTGGTTTTATATTTTAAAACCATATTAGAAAACTTAATAACATTTTTAACAGAAGCTCTGATGGTTTAACAATTTTAAAATTGGGTGCACATCCAACCCCACAAAATGGTTTCTTTAGGGGGTTATTTAGTTTGTAGAAAGTAGCAAGAAGTGATATGTGACATTAAGCTTAAAGCTATATGCACATAGCCCTTCAACATGATATACATATTAATATATCTTTGAGTTTTCGTCTCTTGTTCATTAAAAAACAAGCAATTGAAGTATGGAAACTTGGGCTTTAGCGACATTGTACATTGTGATTAATATCTTGGGAGGAGGCGTGTGGTGCAGTGGGTAGTGCGTTCGTGTTCAGATCAGGGGGTCACAGGTTCAAACCCCACTGCAGTCAGCATGTCGTTGTGTCCCTGAGACACTTCACCCCAAAGTGCTCCTGTGGGGATTACCCACAGTATTGAGTATGGAAGTCGCTTTGGATAAAAGCGTCTAACATGTGATCTTTGATATTGTACAGAAAGAAGCTGTTAGTGAGTCTGATTCCTCGTCTCTCTGCAGAGTTTGGAGAAGATCAACAAACACCGCGACCTGCAGTACAAACTGACCGAAGCCAAACTGCAGCAGGCCAACGCTCTGCTGACCGAGGCCGAGGAGAAGCACAGGAGAGAGAAGGAATACGTGAGTTAACGTCACCTAGAACTGACCTGGAGATGTGTAGGATGAGATGAGATGAGATGAGAAGATAAGAAGATAAGAAGTAACTTCATTGATCCCATTTTGGGACATTTTTGAATTGCAGCAGAAAAGACAAGGCACTCTGCATTAGAGAAATTAAAAGAACGTTTTCTCTGATCATTTATTTTACATGTGGCCCTTGCCCTCTTACGTAGTAATGGGTTATTTAAAAGTAACCTAACATAATTAAATAGAAGCTGCTGAAAAAACAAATGTAATTAAAGTCAACTTTTTAAATGTTTTGAGTGCAGTTTTTCACTGAATTACATTTTCACAGATATCCTTGTTAAATACTATTCCCAGATTGACTGTGTATTGTTTCTGTTGCCGTAGTTGCTTAGGGAGGCTATTGACAAAACAAAGAAATGCTACGCTATGAAGGAGCAGGAGCTGGCCATGAAGAAGAAGGTAAAGAAACGTCTTAATGTGTCTCTGTCTGTTCTCTCTAACCAGTTACTGGTTCAGGCTGCTGAGTGGAAACTTCAGACTCAAACACTCAGGGAACAGGGGAACTTGATGCAGGTGCAGGTGAATATTCACTGACAAGACTAACATGCTGACAACCAGGACAGGCCACACACACCTGGTGGAGCAGGAAGAGTTTTCAATTCAAAACAGAGGAAAGAGAGGGCTATAGGGACGTCGTATTTCTGTCTTTACAATCACATGCCTGCATCTTTAATTATTGTGACCAAATATGGTTTTATAATTATCCCGATACACTGCATTTATAGTGGTCTTGTTAACGGTCGGTCTAAGGTTAGGATACACTGTAAAATAATGTAAACTAAGGTGAACCCTGTTGATATAAAATAGTGAGAAAGTGCTGAATAGTTTGTTCAGTAAATAGAATTTGAAAGAATAGAAACAGCACCGTAATCATTTCGTTTTTCCTGAAATACATACATTTTTGGGGTTTCTTTTAGACAGAAACCACCCTGAATTGTTCTCATGTCTGTCTCTGTTTAGGTCTTACTCTGTTTTCTCCATATGTTCACAGCTGACCCTGTATGCCCAGAAGTTTGACGAGTTTCAGGCGACGCTGTCCAAAAGCAATGAAATCTACGTCCGCTTCAAGAACGAGATGGATAACGTAGGTGGAAATAAACTGCGTGGAGCCTTAAAGAAATCTAAGTTTTATAATCTTATTCGAGGGCTCCACTTACTCTGGGTATCAGAAATGTTGGGCGTATTCTTCTTGAATCTTTCCAAGTTTCCAAACCCTTTGATTTTAAACTAATCTCTTTTATAGATGTCAGACAAGATGAAGAAAATGGACAAAGAGTCAACTCTGTGGAAGACGAGGTTTGAGAACTGCAACAAGGCTCTGAATGATATGATCTCTGAGGTATGCTGATGATACGCCGCTGTTTGTCCTTTTCAAAGTCCTGTTGATCCAAAGAACAATAATAATGGGATAACTCATTTTGCAGATAGCTATTTACCATCATAACTGTTTGATTTCTAGTTACATCCCTTGATATCTAATTCTCTCCGTCGCTCTTTCTGTTTCAGAGAACCGACAAATGCAAAGAGTACGACATTTTCGTCCTCAAAATTAATAAGTTGGAGAGGTTGTGTGACGCCCTCCAGAAGGAGAGGGGGATGCTCTATGAAAAGATCAAGCAAATCAGCAAGAACAACTCCAACGTCTCAATGAAAATCTTCGGTGAAAAATCTACTGACCTGAGTCCTTTTGAGCAGCAGGAGCTCCATGAGATCGGGATTGAGGACCCGGTGTTGACGGAGGATATGTCTCGTCTGAAGGAGGAACAGACAAAGCTGCAGGAGTTCGCCAACTCCCTGTTGAATGCACCTGCCCATGATGATGAAGAGGACAATAAGGAGGAAGGAACAGAAGAAGACTTGGTGGCTTCTGCGTTTGACCATTTCCAAACCAAACCTCAGGTCAAGCAGGAGCAGGCGGGAGATGTGAAGTCAGAGGAATCAGCTGTGCCACAGTCAGATAAAGTTACGGAGCCAGCAGCGTCTTCACCCGTGGAGAAAACTTCTGAAGTGATTCCAACAGACACAAAACCAGAAGTCCCGACCCAGGTCATGGACAAAGAGGTGCAACCAGTCAAAGCAGAGGAGGAGATCCTGATGAAACCTGCTGAACCAACACCTGAGCCGGAGGAAGCCAAGATCGATCCACCGACAGATACAAAACCAAAAGCAGTAGTAGAGGCTAAGGTCCAGGCTGAACCAGAAGAAGCACCTTCCGCTCCACCCTCCGAAGACACACCGAAAACGGCTGCCGCTTCCAATGACGAGTCCGCAAAGAAGCAAACCCCCAAGAAAAAGAAGAAGAAGAACGCCAAGAATGCAAGCTAAAGTTCTAAAGGTGTGTGTGTGTGTTATTTGGGTAGAGTGTGTGTGCGCAGCTGAAATCAAACGGTGCCTTTAGTTTGTCCCAATTGTCTTTCTGTTGAGATTCAATGTTCTCAGATGAGGACGGTCCAAAAAGACTCCAGTTGTAATGTCTCGTTTGGCCTGGTGGAGAGAGTGATAAGCCCCACTACAGAATGACAACATCTAAATTATTATTAAATAGTATTATGTTTTTGTCTTTTGTCAAAACAAAACTCCTTGGTTGGTATCTGTGCCAGTAAAACTGCTGTGTCTCTTTTAAACAAAAGAAAGTGTCTCCAATAAAGTCATTTTATGAAAAAGAAATTTGTCTTTTTTTTTTTTCTTTTTTTTTCTTTAACTACTGGTTTGATCCATTTTCTAATTGTCCAACAATATAATGTACTCGATTTATGTTTGAAAAATATTACATTTATTCAGGTTTGGACGTAAAGTGTATATCAAACTGATCAAAGTTGCACAACAACAATAGTGAAGAGGTTTGAAGAAAAGCTAGAGCATGGCAACGTTAAGATAAGATGTACTTTATTAATCCCAGTTTAGGAAATGTTTTTGTTGCAGCAGCATAAAACTAAGCACATAATAACAAATTAAAAGAGTAGAAATAAACAATTCAAAAGTAGAAACATCTGAAAATAGAAATGAACCAGCATTAGAGAGTAAGACAAATGTATAAACTGTATATTCCTTTATAATGCCCTTAAGAGCTGTACTTGACACAACAAATGGCATAAGGTACATTACCAACTACTTTCAAACTGTTTACTAAACAAAGTCAATGCAACCCAGGGGAGTTTGTTATTCAATTCACTTTAAGGTACATGCTTGGAAATTATAATACAGCAGAATAATACATAAACTAATAAAAGTGGAAAAACAAGAATGAGAAAGGAACATACTGAACTATACTTGAGGGTATACTCGGTTTCAAAATGCATCACCTGATCCCCAAACACTGGCCTGACCTTAAACATAAAAACCCCAGGGTATTAACCTTGAAAAAGTCGGACGGACGAATATGTCCTCACAAGGTCTAACATTTGTACTTGTACTTCGATAGATAAACAAGAATAATCAAATACACACAGATTACAGTGTGAGCTACCAGGTTTATTCAAAAAGGTCAAATATTAATAATGCATGTATAAGGAAAGTGTAACATGACCTTCCTTTACCATTAAAAGCTTGGACATATTTCAGATGATGCAGTAAAACATAATTTCCACTAGATGGAGATGTTTCATCCACATATGAAGTGTCCGATTGGATCTTTGATTTAACACTTTACACATAAAAATATACAGCAAAACGACAACAACATAGCAAATCAGGACACATTCAATCAACATAAATATTGCAAAAGCAGGGTAAAAAAAAGGGTTTATCATTTCAAATATATGAATATGTTATGATATTGAAAATGCAGTATGTCTGTACAGCCACTAGATGGCGACAGTGTTCCTTGTATCACATCTGTATTGCCCACCATGCAATTTTGGATGCTTCCAATATGTTGGGCACACACTTGCAGTCACATTAAATGCCGCCATACCTCTAACATTTTTTACTTGGACCTCACAGTGACAAGTAAACAAGAATACACACACACAGATTAGGGTGTGAGCTACCATATTTATTCAAAAAGGTCAAAGATGAATAAATGCATGTATTAGGAATTCATTTAGAGAGGGTAACATAACCTGTACCATTAAAAGCTTGGAAATATATTTCAAATAATGCAACACAACACAATCTCCACTAGATGGTGCTGTTTCATCCACATATGACGGGTTCGATTGGTTCTTTGTTTTAACACTTTACACCCTACAAGATACAGCTAAACAACAACAGCACAGCAAATGCAAAAGTACTGTTTACACCTGTTATGATATTCAAAATGCAGCATATCTGTACGGCCACTAGATGGTGACAGTGTTCTTAGTATCACTTCTGTATTGCGTCGCAGAGGCTTCCCCACTGATGTACCATGCCATTTTTATTGCTTTCAATATTTTGGGCACACACTTGCCGTCACGTTAAATGCCGTCATACCTCATTGTGCTCCTGAACCAGTTTCGTCTTTGTCGTTGAGCTACAGGCAACCCCAATACTAACCACAGTAGTGTTTGAGCCTCATTAGTCTCACTACGTCTGATTCATTCTGTCCACTAAATAAATGTGACTTCTAAACACCCACACCAGAGACATGCTCAACAATCCTCTGCGGGACACAGAGAAGAACAATTTTACACATTTGAAATACATCTAAATGAGCCAGATTACCATCATTTACAAACTACTACCTACTTTCCCTACTTGTGTTGGAGCGCTAGCCAATAGGAGCACCATAGTGTGGTTACGGAAGTAAACAAAGGAGTCCAATCAGTCAATCGGAATCATTTAGCTTTTCCAGGATGAATCCATATACATTTAGTAATAACTGCTATTTTAGATGTATTAAATGCTAAGTTGATGGTCTAACATGAATTTATAAATGTAGATTTCTAAACAATAAAAGAGTGCAAGGGTCAGAAGTAAAATATAAAATACAGACCCCACAGTCATCGTGAGGAGCAGGAAAGAGAAATCAGATGACAAAATTAAAGTATGGACTTATCTTCTGCAAGTTTTTTACTCGAAGGAAACTTTAATTAAGTCGAGGTATTTTCAGTGAAATACGTGTAAAAAAACGGTAAAAAGGAGTATAACAGTGAAACAGATGAAAAGTACAAAGGATTGTTCTGAGTTTCAGATAACAGAGAGAGAGAGAGAGAGAGAGAGAGAGAGAGAGAGAGAGAGAGAGAGAGAGAGAGAGAGAGAGAGCAGCAAAGATACGGGAGAGGAAGGTTTTTGAAGAGTTTCGACCTTGTGACAGAAGATAAGAGTCGACTTAATGAGACTGCGAGGATCTGAGACCGTGTGATTAACGTGTGAGAGGTTGGTTAAGGAATAATCTTGTCCTGAAGTTCATCATGTTGAGGTTCATCCAAGAAATGTCTGTAGCTACAGGCAAACACTGGTGGATGTTCAACTGAAAGGACATCAGGCATAACAAATAACACTTTCATTTAGTGAGTGGTTTTTCTTTGGTACAAAATTAATCTAACAATTAAGATATTATACAACATGTTTAATCTGTCGAGGAAGTTCTCAACCAAGTTTGGTTTCCGTACACTTTTTAGAAATACTGAGTCTATCGTAAACAAAAAGTCTAACATCAATTTATTATATTTTGTGCCAATTTTTCAGCTTTATCAGAAGATAATCTGTTTGATTGTATTTGAAAACATTTGCGTTTACTAAATGTATGAGGATGTAATTAAACCTGGAGTGCTTTGAAGGAGAGTAATCGTTTACAATGGTTTATATTATTATGGATAGTTTCACTATTTACTACAAGCTTTATTTGTAAAGCACCTTTCAGTCCAAAGTTCTTCACAGTAGATTGACATCTCATCAAATAGTCACAATCACATAGGATACAGTTGAGAGTAAAACACATAGAAATAGACATAAAACGAGCATAGAAAACACATAGAATGTAACATAGACTCAATATACCATCATTTTGTCAGAAATATTACAGTGACTCACTCACCAGATATAGTATCACAAAGGTTTATAGCGCAGTATGCACAACACAACTATCAAACACGACATACAATAGAAGGAAGGTTTGTATTACCCAAATCTAAATCAAATCAGGGACAGAGCCGTGATCAGCTGGAACTCTTTACCGGCTCACATTATTCAGGAACATTCTCAAGTGCATTTCAAAAGGTTGCTAAACAATTATTTAAGTATTATAAAGTATATTTATTATTTTTTTAAAGTATTTGCTTTTGTTTTTGGCCCTAGGATGGCGATAATTGGATGACCATTTTAGTTTTCACTTCATTTCACTGTAAATTGCAATGATGAGCTGTTTGTTTTGTTTAAATTTGGTTGTATGTTTATGTATGTGTTGAGTGTGTGAGCACCCCAGGGAGAATAGCCAATGCTCATGCTAGTGCTAATGGGGATGCTAATAAAGACATAAAGACATATAATAGTGCATTATTATATATATTAAAAAAATTATGTGTCAAAAAATGTGAAACAATCTTAGAATAATAATATAATAATATGAAGTCATAGTATAGTATGTTGAAATATAATTAAAAAATAAATAGTATAGCCAAAATGCTCATAGTATTTTAGTGTATTATCATCTGTCTTTGTTATGATCTTAGTTCTGTTTTTATTGTTTCTGTTTCATTTTGAAATCTCGTTTTACTCAACCGGTCTTCTTGATTGCCCTGATTCTCTCCACCTGTGTGTGATCTCCTTGGGTCTTTACCTGCCCTCACCTGTGTCTTGTTGATGTAATGAGTGAAGTGATCCTTGTCCTGTCCTTGGTTCGTTTGTTAGCCTCTTTAGAGCTACTTCCTCTCTTTTACTGCGCTTGGATCCTACCTGTGGCTAAATCCGTGACAGTCTTATAATTATTTCGTACATTTCCCCTCTGTAGGACGAATAAAGGTATTTTGATTCTGATTCTTTTTGGGCAGTTTTAAAGACAGACATTTTGTTATGAGCGCCAAAATCATATCCTTTAATGGTTAAATGTAAACTGCACTTCAATTTCCACGAACAAATATAGAACACGTGTGTCTTCAGAAGAAGTAGCGACCCCTTCTCTTTAGACTGTACATGTACTGTATTTCACATTCTTGTTAATAAAGTCCTGAAAGCCCTTGATCATATTCAGGTAAACCAAAGGTCACCTTCTGCATCTTCTGGAGCTCATTTGAAGAAGAACTATTCAGATACATGGAGGTGGTTTAATCCTCAAATCCTAAGTATTGGAGCAGATGTTTGGAAATGTAAAGCCTGCCTATCAGCGGGAAACATGCGGGACGCCTGCCAACATGCAGGAGGCAAGTTTCTCGTGTGCCGCTGATTAAACTAAGCTGAGCTGCGGTTTCTTTTTGACTGTCATGAGCCTGAAACATGTGTGGTGTGAGACATGACACTGACAGACAGAAAGAGAAAAAAGAGATGCTAATGTAATACCTGCTGACCTTTCTTTAAGCAGCTCGAGCATCAAAGACTCTTCTGATGTTGGATTCCTGCATTTACAAACTAGACTCCTGAAAATAACCAGCTTTACATACAGCACTCAGAAGTACGTTTAATATTAAACCTTTATTCAACCAGATGGTCCCATTGAGATCATCGATCTATGTTTCAAGGGAGACCTGTCCAACATGGCAGCAAGTAGGTTACAGCATGAACATCAAACAACAGGTAACACAAAAGGACATGGTATGTACAGGGCTACATGTACACACCTAGAGTTATTGACCAGTACCAACAGTACCAAGTATCATTGCACCTATCCAAGCTTTGAAAACAGGCAGTGGAACACATTTGCTCATTTTCAAATCTTTTTGAAGACTTTTCCAAGCAAGAGGAAATGCCCACATGAGAGCTGTCTTACCTAAGTCAGTCCTTGCACTTGGGACATGTAACAAAGCCACTTCATGTGATCTCAGGCAATAGCTACCTGCAACTCTCTGTGTGATCAGAGAGCAGATGTAAGATGGGAGTTTACCCAGCATGGCTTTATAAAGTGGAAATATTAGGACACCATCCACTTTATCAGCCCGATAAAATGTCGTTACCAGCATTGTAATTGTTGTATAAGGAGTCTGATACACCTATTGACACGTTTGCTCATTGTCATAAATATAAAAATGGGATGACCTCTTGATCAATTTTCCACCGCTCATCCGGAGTCGGGTCGCGGGGGACATGTTTTACTGTCTAAATGATAGATTATCCGAGTTTAATGTTGGTTTGCAAATTCAATTTGTTAAAATGTTTGCATTTCTGACAAAAGGTTTAAAAAAACAGTTATACTAATTCGACAAAAGGTTCAATAAAAATGCTCTAAAATGTTCCATTGTGATGTGGAGAAACGCGTCTCACTTCATGAAAGCAAAAATAATTGTCTTTAGAAATAACTTTCATGATACTCCAACATTTGGCAATAAAGAGGAAGTAAAGGCCAGTAAACAATCGTTGGGTCAGTGGTTCGTGAAATAACATCTTTGGTTTGTTTTCATTCAGTTTCAAGTGTTTTCAATAAAGGGCTGTTATGATTAGTTTTTGCTCTAGTGCTTCCAAAAAGGACAAACTGCTCCCATCAAAAGGCCAGAAGGTTCATATCCAACATTATAAAAGGGTTGCGGCTAAAGCATTCACGTTTTCAATCAGGAGAGACGGTGTTGGGGTAAGAATACATATTTATTGCAGGAAAACACAAATGAATGTAATGGAGTTTTGGCGATTAGGCCCCGTTGTGCAGGAGTATCATTCGGGAGGGGAGAACCGATCAGATGAAACCCCTCGGGGTCTAGACACTGGTGGTGGTGAATGGATAGTTGGGTTCGGTCTGAAGGGGAGGGGCTTAGCTTGACACTGGTGGTGGTGAATGGACGGTTGGGGTCGGTCTGAAGGGGAGGGGCTTAGCTTGATCCTGGTGGTGGTGAATGGATGGTTTGGTTCGGTCTGAAGGGGAGGGGCTTAGCTTGACCCTGGTGGTGGTGAATGGACGGTTGGGGTCGGTCTGAAGGGGAGGGGCTTAGCTTGACACTGGTGGTGGTGAATGGATAGTTGGGGCCGGTCTGAAGGGGAGTGGCTTAGCTTGACCCTGGTGATGGTGAATGGATAGTTGGGGTCGGTCTGAAGGGGAGGGGCTTAGCTTGACCTTGGTGGTGGTGAATGGATGGTTGGGGTCGGTCTGAAGGGGAGGGGCTTAGCTTGACCCTGGTGATGGTGAATGGATAGTTGGGGTCGGTCTGAAGGGGAGGGGCTTAGCTTGACCCTGGTGGTGGTGAATGGATGGTTGGGGTCGGTCTGAAGGGGAGGGGCTTAGCTTGACCCTGGTGGTGGTGAATGGATAGTTGGGGTCGGTCTGAAGGGGAGGGGCTTAGCTTGACCCTGGTGGTGGTGAATGGATAGCTGGGTTCGGTCTGAAGGGGAGGGGCTTAGCTTGACCCTGGATTCAGAAGGACAGGAAGTGAAAAGGGGGGGAGGAGGGTTGCGTCGAGTAACCTGAAATGACAGCTGTCAGAGGGGGGAGCAGATTTAAAAGGGTTAGCGGAGCGCTATGATAGGCTTGTGAGAATAGAGCGAAGTGATTGGTTAAGCTGGGGAGTGACGCCCCCGATCACTTATTGAGAGGAGAGAGAGTAGGAACATGGCATAGTAAATGAATGAGTAAAGAGGTCTTCCTGGCTGAACTTGCGCTGAGCTCCATTCGGCGCCAAAACGAGGTAAAAAGATCTGGGAAAATATAATTGTCTGGGTTTGAAGAAATATTCCTACGTTTGTGCAATTCCTTGTTTTGCTTCTTATGCGGCTGCAACGCAAACATTTCCCAATTTGGGATCAATAAATTACCTCTTATCTCTTATCTTATCTGAGATGTCTGATCAAATCAAGCCTCCAAAGAACCCTTTGATTAAGTGGAAAATGTCTCAAAATGTTTCTCACTTTATTATTTGTGTTGGCTTGAATCCCAGCTTTTCATTCTGCTTCATCTTTCAGAGCTTTACATTAATCTCTCGTTCCTCCTGCGTGTTACCGTACGGCAGCTCGATGTTTGACGTGGACGTCTCGTCGGAGAGATTAACTCAGACTCACCTCTGTCAAAATGACGCCTGACAGCTCACACACTTCTGAGGAAATACATATCACGGGGGAAGCAGTGCGTTTAAGAGTGATCTGATCGTGAAATATTCAATATTGTTTCCAATTCTGTTTTTAAAGAAACTGTAATGTACTTGATGCAACAATTATGTAATCATTATGTATATATTAATGTTGAAAATATTATGAGGAAATGTATAGTGTAGCAGGTTGAAAATAAATGCTAGTATGTGGAAAAATATGAAGGCTGTTATAATATTGTCTTTCAAATATATATCACATTATAGTGCGTCGAAAAATGTGCAAAAAGTCTAGTATTTTGATTTGAAATAGGAAAAAGTCACAATATGGTAATACGAAAGATATATAGGCACAGTGTAGTTTTTGCCAAACATTTGAAAAAAGTTATTTTGTAATATGTCCGAAAATACAAAAAAGTCTTAGTAAAATATGTTTCAACAGCTAATCCAAACTATATCCCTAATCTTCAAGATCATCTTCTAGAGAACATGAAGGATATCTGTGCAGAATATGAGGGGAACTCACAACATAAAAGAAAACAGTGACCGTCCATGAGGCAGAAAGGATCATGGGAATCCATGAGGAAGTCAATTCCAAGCTTCCAGAAGCAAAGATGTATAACGCTGGAAGCTACTTTATGACAGTGTTTGCAGCTTTGCTCCAGGCCTCGGGTCTGTTTTGGGCTCGGACCCCCGACTGGTTCAGGGTTTTCTTGGTTTGTGTCCGATCTTCCTTTCTGTGCTTCTGATCCGCGGCTGTGTCTTCCTCCTGTTGCAGTGTGACGGCGGACATTATGTTTGAAGTGACACATTTCCCTGCTTCATGATGTTTAGCTTCCAGCACCCCGAAAGCTCACGGCGTCTGAACAGTGAATTGTTTCCTTTGAAAGACCTGAATAAATGTATTTTTGGGATGTAACTTCCTCACGTAAAAGAGGTTTCTGTTTCCTGCAGTAAAGTAAAGTGTGCTTCAAATACATTTGCTTTTATAAGATATACAACTGGATTTAAATCCACTGGTTTACAGCCAACAAACTGATCCCAAAGTGAGTGTGAAATCCTCTCCCACTGGTTCAGGCTTCTCTCGGTTGGCGTCCGCGCTTCCTTCCTGTGTTGCTGATCCGTGGCTGTGTCAGTAGTATTGATGCAGGGTGTAATGGTGTTGGCTCTATTGAGCTCTTCACAGCTCGCTGCACATTCACTGAAGTGTGTGTGGGACTGATGGAGTCTCTCTGCGGCTGTAATGGCCCACAGGGTTATACACCAGATATACGAGGAAGCCCACTCTCTGACACCACGGCTGTTTTTCCTTTCAGATAGTTTGAGATGATGATGATGATGATGATGATGATGATGATGAGGATGAGGATGAGGATGAGGATGATGATGATGATGATGATGATGATGATGATGATGATGATGATGATGATGATGATGATGATGATGGTGATGATGATTTGATTGGACGGTTGACCGCGGATGTAATTTCAGCCTGTCAGACCTTCAGTGCAATCTCAGTCCTGATGTCTCCCACTTTAGTAATTCAGACACCTTTAGCTGTGTCCTCTTTTCAGGAGCCGTCTCCTTCAAAGCCTTCATTTACGGACTGGACTCGTCGTTCCGAGTTGAAGACGGTGGTGAAATGTAAACCTTTAAATTGCATCATATCCTTTTTTTGCCCACGCTCTCATCATTTGTCTGGACCCACAGACAACATATTACGTTAAGTTTAGACTTGGTTAGCTTTACGGAGGTCCAAACCAAACATGGAGTCGTTTTAAGAGCCGTACCCTTCGAAAAAATGTAACAAACATAATCTTTTCTAAATCCAAACTACAATGTTTTACGCCTAAACAAACAGTTTGGATGCCTAAACATAGCCACACAGTGCAAGATAATATAAATAAGCTTATCCTTTATTAGCCCCACATAAGGGAACCAGTCCAGCTTATCCTTTATTAGTCCCACATAAGGGAACCAGTCCAGCTAGTCCTTTATTAGTCCCACATAAGGGAACCAGTCCAGCTTATCCTTTATTAGTCCCACATAAGGGAACCAGTCCAGCTAGTCCTTCATTAGTCCCACATAAGGGAACCAGTCCAGCTAGTCCTTTATTAGTCCCACATAAGGGAACCAGTCCAGCTAGTCCTTTATTAGTCCCACATAAGGGAACCAGTCCAGCTAGTCCTTCATTAGTCCCACATAAGGGAACCAGTCCAGCTAGTCCTTTATTAGTCCCACATAAGGGAACCAGTCCAGCTAGTCCTTTATTAGTCCCACATAAGGGAACCAGTCCAGCTAGTCCTTTATTAGTCCCACATAAGGGAACCAGTCCAGCTAGTCCTTTATTAGTCCCACTTAATGGAACCAGTCCAGCTAGTCCTTTATTAGTCCCACATAATGGAACCAGTCCAGCTAGTCCTTTATTAGTCCCACATAAGGGAACCAGTCCAGCTAGTCCTTTATTAGTCCCACATAAGGGAACCAGTCCAGCTAGTCCTTTATTAGTCCCACATAAGGGAACCAGTCCAGCTAGTCCTTTATTAGTCCCACATAAGGGAACCAGTCCAGCTAGTCCTTTATTAGTCCCACATAAGGGAACCAGTCCAGCTAGTCCTTTATTAGTCCCACATAAGGGAACCAGTCCAGCTAGTCCTTTATTAGTCCCACATAAGGGAACCAGTCCAGCTAGTCCTTTATTAGTCCCACATAAGGGAACCAGTCCAGCTAGTCCTTTATTAGTCCCACATAAGGGAACCAGTCCAGCTAGTCCTTTATTAGTCCCACATAAGGGAACCAGTCCAGCTAGTCCTTTATTAGTCCCACATAAGGGAACCAGTCCAGCTAGTCCTTTATTAGTCCCACATAAGGGAACCAGTCCAGCTAGTCCTTCATTAGTCCCAAGAACAAAACTATAGCAACAAAGTATAAAAAAAACATATCCAATAATCCATACGATCCACAAATCACTTTTTATTTTAAAAAATCTATGAACTTCTACCCAAACTAAATTGAAACATGTTCCAATGTATTTTCTATCATTTTGATACAGAATCAATAAAATTCAATAATATTGTTCAACTAGTCTCTTTGTTTTGTTTTCCAGAGTCACTGCGTGTTAACCATAAAGCTGCCAGCGGTGTGGAGTCACTCGGTGTAAAACCTGCAGCCGGAGAGAAATACCTGCTGAGGCACCTGAACCACGCTCTGACGCTCCAATCAATACCTCACTGCAATGCAAGAGTCCTGCACACACACACACACACACACACACCGACCGACCGACCGACCGACCGACCGACCGACCGACAGACAGACAGACAGACAGACAGACAGACAGACAGACAGACAGACAGACAGACAGACACACACACACACACACACACACACACACAAACACACACACACACGCACACACACACACACACACACACACGTTTCATTCAAGGACCTTTTCTTAAATTATGTTAAGACTTTGCTTCTGAATTATTTGGATCCTAATATAAATTAGAATTAGGGATGCAGTGATATAGTGTTTCTCAAAAGCACATTTAATCCCTTGTTTGTTTGTAATTTATTTGATATGAGTTCTGCTGAAGTGTTTGTCCTGATTTCTCTTTAGTTTGTCTCCAAGTATTCTTCTTTCAAACGGATGTGCAGCTGAAACAAACCCGTGTGAGCCGCTTTGCATTAACTTCACCATTATTCTTCTTCTTCAAAACAGAAACAGTGCTGAAGGTCTTCCTCCTGTTTAGTGTGACAGGGGACATTATGTTTGAAGTGACACATTTCCCTGCTTCGTGTGGGAGAGATTTAGCTTCCAGCTCTCCGAAAACTCACGACGTCTGAAGACTGAATTTTTTCTTTTGAAAGACCTGAATAAAATTATATTTTGTAACTTCGTCACATAAAAGAGCTTTCTGTGCCTGTTTCCTGCAAGGTGAAGTGTGCTTCAAATGTATCTGCTTTTATAAGGTATACAACTTGATTTAAATCCACTGGTTCACAGTTTACAGCCCAAAAACTCATCCCAAAGTGAGTGTGAAAGCTCTTCTGGGGGTGTCCTAAATATATGCTGTCTGAATCCGAGCCAATTTCAATTCATTCTCCCTGAAGAGATAAAAGCAGGGTGTAAGACATGTCCTCCCTTCACTGCACCTGCTTTCTCTCCAACTGTGAGTGTGTGTGTGTGTGTGTGTGTGTGTGTGTGTGTGTGTGTGTGTGTGTGTGTGTGTGTGTGTGTGTGTGTGTGTGTGTGTGTGTGTGTGTGTGTGTGTGTGTGTGTGTGTGTGTGTGTGTGTGTGTGTGTGTGTGTGTGTGAATGACAGTTTTCGGATGGCTTTTCCAGCAGTAAAGTGCTGAGTGTGCCCCTTAGACAATTATCTCCTTATAATGTACCTCACTTGTCTCCCATCTTCCTCCTCCTCCTCTTCCTCCTCCTCCTCTTCCTCCTACAGCAACAGGGTTGAAATCAGATGGTGTTTTCCTCTCAGCAAAGTTCCTTATGGAGCGAAATGTGATGGTGGCGGACAGGTGCAACGGCCCAACACTTCCATTAGTGAGCTTGAGCTTCAGAAAGAATTCAGATATAAAAACCCAAGTGTTCCTGTACTGATTAAGAAACCTCTTCAGCAACAACACACACAGCGTTTAGAGAACATTCAGCAGCTTGAGGAGACATGCAGCGTTTACTAAAAGCTGTAGAAACCAAACGCTGAAGAAGCTCAAAACACAACGGAGACCAGGGGACACTAAAGAGTGACGCACACAGCTGGGAGACCAGGGGACACTAAAGAGTGACACACACAGCTTGGAGACCAGGGGACACTAAAGAGTGACGCACACAGCTGGGAGACCAGGGGACACTAAAGAGTGACGCACACAGCTGGGAGACCAGGGGACACTAAAGAGTGACGCACACAACTGGGAGACCAGGGGACACTAAAGAGTGACGCACACAGCTGGGAGACCAGGGGACACTAAAGAGTGATGCACACAGCTGAGAGACCAGGGGACACTAAAGAGTGACGCAAACAGCTGGGAGACCAGGGGACACTAAAGAGTGACGCACACAGCTGGAGACCAGGGGACACTAAAGAGTGACGCACACAGCTGGAGACCAGGGGACACTAAAGAGTGACGCACACAGCTGGAGACCAGGGGACACTAAAGAGTGACGCACACAGCTGGAGACCAGGGGACACTAAAGAGTGACGCACACAGCTGGGAGACCAGGGGACACTAAAGAGTGACGCATACACTTTTTAGTGTCCCCTGGTCTCCGTTGTGTTTAAACGCACCTCATAGTCTCTAATGTTTTGTAGACGGTGAAAAATACTCTGGAAATAGATGCACAATAACCAACATCATAATGTGTTCATATTTTTTAAGCAAAGATTCAGATAATGGTAAGACACATAAGAGTATCAATATAATCTTTGTTTGAAGCAAACAGCATCTGCTGATTTAAACAAAGAAGCTAGAAAACTAAATAAATCGTCTTTTCTTTCCCTGGAAGAAGATAATGATTTCTGCCACGATGATAAAACAATACAGCTTCATAGAGCATGAAGAAACCCTCTCACACACACACACACACACACACACACACACACACACACACACACACACACACACAGACAGACAGACAGACAGACAGACAGACAGACAGACAGACAGACAGACAGACAGACAGACAGACAGACAGACAGACAGACAGACAGACAGACACACACACACACACACACACACACACACACCACACACCACACACACACACACACACACCACACACACACCACACCCCCACACACACCCCCCCCCCCCACACACACACACACACACACACACACACACACACACACACACACACACACACACACCACACCCCCACACACACACACACACACACACACACACACACACACACACACACACACACACACACACACACACACACACACACACACACACACACACACCACACCCCCACACACCCCCCCCCCACACACACACACACACACACACACACACACACACACACACACACACACACACACACCACACCCCCCACACACCCCCCCCCCCCCCCCCCACACACACACACACACACACACACACACACACACACACACACACACACACACACACACACCACACCCCCACACACCCCCCCCCCCCACACACACACACACACACACACACACACACACACACACACACACACACACACACACACACACACACACACACACACACACACACTCACACACACACTTAATAATCTAATCATTTAAAGTGAATTGTTATGTCTGTATTCGTCCATCATCACTGTGGTAACGCCTCTGTAAACAGGGCTTCCCCACACGAACAACAACATAACAATAAACATCCCACTGAGTGATTTCTTTATATAAAAAAAACAATTGACTTTGCACTCAACATGCAAATTGAACAGCAGATGGTCCTTTCACTTCACCAGACACTTTTTTTTTGTCTCAGGAACAATACAGACTCAAACACGGGCAATAACTTTACGTGCAAATAAATAAATAAAAACAGAAATAAAATAAACAACCTGGGAATTCTTGTTTCTTAGTTTGTTTTTCTTCTCCAAGTCATTCAAAACACCCTGGGGGAATAATGTATCGTCCATCCACTGCTTCTCTGTGTGTTTGTTTGTGTGTTTGTATTCATACATTTATGAGGACCAATGCCAGTTTTTAGACTCACCATGTGAGGACATCTTCAAGTCACTTCTTTTAAATGCTTTTTAAAGTTTAAGACATGCAATAATCAATGAAGTTGAAGTAAGGATTGGGTAAGAAACAATAAAATGAGATGTAACAGTTAATCATTGTGTTACATGTATTTGCAAAATGTCACCTCTACTCTTGGTTTTTGCATAAAGTTTATAAAGCGTCACGATTTGAGATCCAAATCAGCCTTAAGGAGTTAACTGCACATAGGCATGCATTAGCCTTTAGGATTAAAACACCAGTGCAACCCTGATAGAAAAATGCACGTTATAAATGAAAAAGTTTTGTAAACATTTCATAGTTTTCTCTTTCCTTCATTTTGCTGACATGCCCCATATTTCGCTCGAAAAGCCAAATGTCTTTGAGTCAATCTTGAGTTTTCTTTATCTTTATCCGTAAGCCAAAGCTCAGGAAAACAGTACTTGTAAACATTCTACAAAATAAAGTTAAATAAAGAAGAGGCAGGGTGAAAGTTTGAGGCACACTCACAAAACATAATTAATGGATGTTGAGAATAAGTCAGGTTGTCTGTTCTTGGATGAAACCGAGCCATAACGAACTGACTACTTGACGTGTTTAGAGATAAGGTGAGGAAGAGGAATGTCACCATGTTGGACACAAAAGGAAAACATTGCAATATTACAACTTAACAAAAACGATGTTAAACTTCCATTACTCAGATATTAATAATTTGTCTACACGGCCTGGAAACATTTTTTAAAATGAGCATGTAAAGAAAGCTGCAATTTGGACAAACTAAAACTAACAATTTTTGTAGAAACAGAAAAACATGAACTATTGTCCACGTACAACCAAAGCCGTCTCTTTCTGATTCTTTCACAAAGTGTCTTTACAACAGGTTGCTTATGCTGATTCTGCCCATCTTCAGAATTTATAACTACTTTCCAAATAAAGTCATTGCTGTGTGCTGCCAACTAAAATGACTAAATGATGTGCAGCACATTTTATAGAGCTCAGATTATTTTTCACAGATGGAGAAGCAGATTTATTGCCATAAAAACTGACAATAACATTAACGGAGAAAATGAATTCGACATTTTAATGGAATTATTTTTCCTGCACACAGAATCCTCATAATATTCTTTTGAAACATTCACCAAATAATTGTCCAATTAAATTAATTATATAAATGATGGGGTAAATATAAGTATTGTATTGTATTTCACTGATTATTTGAAACTGTATGTCTTTAGACAAATTACAGATTTGTGAATGCTAAACTGTGCACTTAGAAAAAGAGAGTTTATGGTATTAATTCATTTAAATATAATTAGAATTTCTTAATTGGGAGAGTTCACTCAATTATCTAAATGTTCTCCATAACTGGTTCTCATCAAATAACACTTATTAAGATGTTTTTGAAGTGTAAAATGAGGCTAAATAATTTGTGAAAGATTTAAATATATCTGGCTTTAATGTACTTGTACTTCTCGAGAAAGGTGGGTCCACAATATGCAGAATAAATGGATGAATAAATGCAGGGAAATTGAGAAAGCTGAAGTAAAAAAACTTTGTCTGAATATGATTTGATTTAGTTTAGTCTATTTCAACTTGTGTCAACATCCATGCAGTTTAAGCCTGTTTTTGATTTGGATGTTAGGGGAAAAATAAACATTTCAAATACATTCATTTACTTTTTTTAAAACCCAGAAATACAGAAAAAACACATCTACAGTTCATCGTGCTGGTACTCAAAACACACACCTGCAACACCAACCAATCACGTCATGCTTCAACCGTTGATCGTCCAAAACAACAGATAAAGCAGCTGCACACACCCTGTCTGCTGCAGCTCGGGGGGACATCAGATCTTTTGTACCGTTAAATGAAGTTTGGGGAGTGTGAGGGGAAAAATCAATATCGATCAATATCACCACTTGACAGCTTTATCTCCACACGCAATTGAAGACGCCCGGCAGCTTTTTTCTGTGTGGACAGAGATAACGTTTGAAGAGGAAGAGAGACATCTGTCTGGTTTAGAGTTAAATACAGATATCTTGAGATTTAAGGGAAGATACAGAATGAAAACCTCAGTTATTGTTTCCCTGAATGTGTGTTAGGAGAAAGGCCGAGTAGTAGGCTTTACACAGAGGCTTTTAAATGCCTGACATCTTTACTAAATTTAGCAACATCCGGCTCAACTGTCTTACGTGTTTGACATTAGATTAGACACAGATTTAAACTGTCTTCCCACTGGACACAGTCTGTTTCATGTAGAACATCTTTAAACTTCATTTTGTATTAATTGTGGTGGAAATTTCAGGCTTTTTGGGCAAATGTAATCCAATTCTTAAGGTTTTCCTGAACGTTTTGAAATAATAAACCCTAACTCTAACCCTTAATGCCATTGATTGGCTAACCCTGATATTCTCACCCTCACCCTAACCAATCCCACTACTCATGCCTAAAACTCATCCAATCCAACCAAGGAAGGCAACAAGTATTAACCAATCAGAGGCAGCATAGGCCGGGTCATCTTTTGCTGTTATTCTACATAATAGTTATTCATCTATGCTTCTGTTTTGTGAAGGGAAAGTGAGTACTTAAAGAATATAGCAATTCGTTTTTTGTTCAAATTAAACACTTTTGGGACCGTTGCCATTTCGGAAAAATTATCAAAGAGTTTCAATAGAAATGTACAGACGTTGTTTCTCTTTGTTCCTTCATTTCAAATTAGGTTGGCAAAACCTATCCATACCTACAGATGGCAATACTTTATTTAACCTTATCTGATTTAAACCTGGCGCTACACACACTTTGCATATTTGATGATGGTCTCAGTCCGATCCTTGCATCTTATTATCGATTCAAACCTTAGTTGTGTTTCTTCAAATTGGCGACATTACTCTTTTGATTCCGGCACAAAACAACAAAGCAAGGACACATTTCTGATGTATAAATGTAACCTGCTTCTCTGTCGTGTTTATTTACAGCTTTTTTTCTTATTTTGCCTGCCGCGTAAACTGTGTCGTAGTCATGACGTCGACACTTAAAGGGTTTATTCCACAATTAATCAATATTGGAAAAACATTGTCTTTGCAGTTAATGAATCTAATCTGTGTTGGTTTCTGTTGCTGTTGTTTTGTTTGTTTTTATTGGACAGAAACTTGCTAAATGTTTAACCCTGCTTCTAGTCTTTATGCTAAGCTAACGTGATAAGAAGAATGCACTGCTTCCGGGCCAGTGTGTATGTTTAGCAATGGCAACGTGTTAGGACAGAAACAAAAAGCTCAAATACCTTTCTAACGTAAAAGCAGAACCTTACACTGAAACCCGACATGAAACCTTATCTCCCTGCATATGTTAAAGCAGCCACTAACGTATTAAAGCAGAAACATGAATGGTAAACCAACTCTACACAGGTGTGGCTGAAGACCTGCAGGGTTACATCTCATTTTCAGACTCAAACACCCATAAGCATTTCCTCTGACCAGCGCATGCTTTTAGAGGTGCATTCAAGATTCATCAGATCACATCCTCCAATTGAGCAGAAACGATTTCCCCCAGGTGTTTAAATAATAAAAGATGAACTCTCAGGCATCTGCTGCTGTTTGTTTGCTGTTCCCTGATTGGATGTTTTTGCACTTTTACTTCAAGACCTGCTTCTTTTTTTTGGATAGCAGGCTAATCCGAGGAGACGCAAATCATGCTACACGGCGGTTAGCCTCGTCCCCGCCGAATTTATCTCTGACAGGCAGCTTCTCGCAAAACTCTTCATCCACTTTTCTCCACCAGGAACCTCTGTTTTACTTCTCGTTATAAACACGAAACATGTCTCTGTTTGGCCTGTTCTTTGCACTCAAAGCTCCTCGAGGTATCGCAGCAAATATGTTTCCAACGAGCATTAGTTCAGCGCTGCTAACGAAGTGCGTTCCCGGCGGACATTGAGTCTCTTTTTCTGCAGCAAGTGTTCTTCTTTCCTCTAATTCTTCATTTCTAGAGTCTGTCCAGGTCTCTTTTCCGGCCCTACGGACTCTGCTGCTCCATGTTGTCGATTAAAGGTTCTTTCTTCATGAACTGCAGATGTCTGATGGACCTCCAAACCCCCAGATAGCTGTCACTGACCAACGGACCGGGGTTCGGGGCGGCGCTTTCCTTGTGAAGATGCTCTCGTTGCATCTCTAGCATTTCTGTTTCCGTCATAACACGGGAATTCGCCTCTGTTTCTCCGTCTCCTGTCCACACATCTCCGTTAGCCACACCGTCCTGAACTACCTCGGTCTTCCCGTGACCAATCAACACC